>NC_134369.1:63623243-63926487 GCF_035582795.1 Mycteria americana | reverse complement strand
GTTGGGGAAAAAAAAGATCCACAACAAAGCATAATGGAGACAGAGCAATGAATGGGCAGATGGTCTGATAACACTTGATGTGTCTAGCCAGCTACACTGAAGGCAACCAGTTTTCCTTTCCGTATAGTCGTTAATTCCTGTGATGCCCAGAGAGCTGTGTACCCAGGGGCATTTGCCCCCAAGGAAGGGCAGCATGGTCAGCACAAAGTGCAACATCAACAGTCCCTGTGGTGCTCCATGATGGACCCACAAGGTTATCCTCCCAGTGAGACCTTCTCTTCACCCTTTAGATATTACTACCCTGGGCTGGAAGTTTTCAGAATCACACGGACCTATAAGCTCTCCTTTGATGCAGACCTGGGGCCATCCATCCGGGAACTGCAGGCCTGGATTGCTACTGTTCGCAAAAATTAGATTAGGCATGGTAATATCACATGCAGCCATCTGATCCAGCACAACAGAATTCATTTCTGAAGGCAGAGCCCTGGCTTTATTTGTGTATGTAACAGGTACTTCTGAGTGATGATCATCTTCCTGGAGCTGTGGCACCAGTTTCAAATCCACAGTGTGTAGGGGTTTGTACTGGTTTTGAACTGAGTTCTTCTCTAAGGCAAAGACATAAACACTGACCAGAACGTGTGGTAGGGTTTTGCGTTGTGGTGAGAGCATCCCCACTGCAAGGCAGAGTGATTTCTGCTCTATTGGGACTGGCTAGAAATGATTTAACTCTGTTGAGGAACCTGGTCTGAATTCATCCCTGGCATGAATCCATTGACTTATAAAAGGCATGGATCTGTCTCCATTTCTTACAATTGCCTCTCTTATTCATGTCTTTTTCTGAGTATATGTCACAAATAACCACAGAGTATTTGCGATGATATATAGTAAACATAGAGAGACTTTCTGGGCTGCTGAAATGAACTTTCTAAATAATTACAGAATGATTCCACATCCATTTCATAATTAGACTCCTGAGATTACAGCCAAGCTATTATTTGTGATTCAACATGCATTTTTATTTTGGAAATGTCCCATAAGCCATTAGGTTTATTCCACCTGAGGTTTTCTAATTCGTTCTGTTCATCCTACCACTGGGATCTAAAATGTAAAGCATGTATTGATTGAACAAGAGTTACCAAGTAACCAAATGCTAATATCTGCCTTTGGCTCACTGTTTCTGCATCAGCCAGTGCTGTTGATGTGGGAAGTAGGAGGTGGACAGGGTTGGAGTGCGTGAGGTCATTCTGAGTCAGCTTTTATCACATGCTCATCGTATTTTAGGAACAAAAAGGGGTGGAACTGGAACCTCTGCTTAAAGCATCCAGGCTGCTGTTGATTGCAGGGCTGCTACCAGCCATGAGATGAAGGAGACAGATGAGCTTCCTGCCAGCAAGAGGACGGCTGAGCTGGCATGAAACAGAAAGGGAGGCAAAAAATGTTTGAAAAGAAAAACTCTCAGAAACAGCCAAACTAGAATTATCTTCAGGAATTAGATTTTAACAGCAATCACTTTGTGCTCTCTGTTGTGTTGATTGGGGCTTTCTGTAACGATTCCTCATTTCCCCAGGTGAGTTTTGGCCTGAGGAGAATTCAGGCTAGGATGACTGCAGGGTATAGCCTAAAAAGGGGATTAGCTGTCTTGTCTAAATCCCAGATATCAAAAGGCTCCTGTTGACTTCTGCGAGCCACTGTCTGTCCTTAATGGATTTAGAAACCTGGTAGCCATTAATGCCAAACTGGTCCTGAGAAGGGCAGCAAGTGGGACCGATGGCAATGGGAAGGGAAGAAGCCAAGGGAATCGTAAAGCACCTAGATGCAGGCATCGCTGCATAAGATGATTTGCAGGCACTGATGTAAATGCTCTTGAGCTCCATTTGCAGTGTCACCTTGGAAGGGGATTAGATCAGATTAATGACATGAAAGAAGAACAGAAAAATGGAGAAAAAAGCAGACTGAAGTGTGCTCAAAGACCAAATGAGTAAAATATGCATGAATTGGAAAGAGTTTGGATGGTGATACTGGATGATGAACAGTATAAAAAGCAAGCGGCAAATCCTGCTGTCATTGGCAGCCACTTTACATTGATGTTAAGTCTATTAATGCCGATATTTGTTTTGGATTTAATTTCTTGTAATTAGTATGTAAGTCTCTCTCCTCCACCTCTCCAGGCCCTGGAGGCTGCTGTTTTCAGAGTAAAACAAGTAGGTTTAACAAAGAGTAATTGGTACGATTTCCAAAACTGGCCAAGTGCTGCTGGAGCCTATATTCAATTGCATCTCAATTTAAGCTGATGGGAGGAAACAAAACGAGGGAAAAGTCAGGCAGGGCATCAAAGAATGCTTGTGGACATCAGGATATACAGATAAGTCAGACTGAAAGACAGTTATGTTTTGCACAAACAAGCTGAAGATTTAAGTTGTGCTTTTGTTCCAAAGCAGAGCATCCTTTGGCATGCCTGCAGGAGTGTGGAAGGGACCTGCTCACACCAGCGCAATTCGTGTCTTCCAGTGGGGTAGCTTAGAGCAGGATGGGCTTTTACTGGAGAGTGTGGAACTGGGGTTCCAAACCTGATCCCTGACAGGTTTGGATCAGATCCTTAAAATGCGATGCCTCTAGGAGGCAGCTTGTTACTAGCTGCCTTGTAACAGTCACAGCCCTCTCTCTTTTTCCCTCCTTCTCTCTCCTTCATTCTTATCAGAAATTTGGTCCGGGACCAGCAAGCCTCTCAGCTTAAATTAATATGTTGGTTAGAATCATCTCTGCTTCAACAAATGTGCTTTTTCTGATGTGGAGCATTTTCATCAGCATATTTTTCATTATCTCAAATGTATGAGCCTTTCAATCAGTCTCCTCAATGAAACAATGGAAATTACATTGCCTTTTCTTTTAAAGCTAGACAAATGCAAAGGCAAGGAATAAGCTTCACAGGACAGCTATGGAGACAGTGAATTAATAGCATCTGAAGGGAGAAGAATTGAAGCTGAGCTCTTGGTCTATCATATGATTCTGGCTACGTGGCTGTTCCATGACAGGCAAAAATTCTGGGTACAAAGAGCTGGTTTGGTGTCTTGCATTCTCTCTTTCATGTATTATAACCACTCTAGCAAGCATTTCTGGGAGGAGTATTGAGACTGGAGTGCTCTCATGCTCTCTACCTAGTGTTAGCATTTCTCCCTGTGTATTGGAGAGCTGGAAAATTTAGATCCCTTGGAGCATACTGGGCCAAAAGGCTCTTTCCAGCTCTAAAGTGAAGACGATGGAAAGGTGACGCCACCACTCCTCCTTCCCAGAAGACGACCTCTCCTGCTTCTGTGACTCTCCTGAGGCTATGGAGCTGAAACACCTTTTCCTGACACTCCTGCTTTTGGCAAGCTTTGTCACTTGCTGCATGGATAGTGCCAGAGCAGGGAAATAATGTCGACTTCTTTGATGGACATATTTGACAGTCCAAATCAAAAAGTTATTAGCAAGGGATGCTATAAGACTTCTTTACAGAAAAGTTGTCTTCTGTTGACTGACATATTTTCTTTACAAGTCATTTTTTGTGCAACATTCCTAAAAGAAAGTAAAAGGACACCTGGTTGTTTCCCGCTCCACAATCAGGGATGCCACTGACTCCAGTGAAGAGTTCTGCATGTAAAATCCAGGCAGGGTTTCACCTCTGCTACTCATATCTATGGGACTGATAGATCTCCATTAAATGAGCAAAACTTATCTCTGTTAAGGCACTTTGGGTCAAGCTGCCATTCTACTTACACCCCTGAAAGAATATTGCAGTGAATGGAAATTTGTTAGTGCATGTGTAATGGCATTTTCTCTTTGGTTAAGTGAAGTAATATGAAACACAAAGACTGGGGCAAAGTACTGTTGATCCCAAAACACAGATACCAAGTTTCTTGTCTCACTAGAACAATAATTTCTATTTTCTTCTCGTTAAAGTAACATTATTGTGAGGGGTACAATCTGACTGTAAGGTTGGCACTCTGCTCTCTTGAGTTATGGCTCTACTGGCTTCTGCCAAATGGCCAGGTAATTTCATCTGTCACATTCCCACTGCCTGGTCTGCTATCACTAGCTTATTAGAACTGGTGAATTTCCAGCATTTTGGCACTCTCAATGCACTGACACGCAGCATAATCTTCTGAATAATACACTCTGCTTCTAGTACACGAGTGAAGAAAGTATCTGTCTGATTCACACTTCCTTCTCTTTAAATGAACTTTCTTCACATCCACCCATCTCTGCACAAAGACACCTGGTTCTCATTTCTAAGTCCAGTAGCCAGCCTACTCCTCACCTGCTCCTCCAGCCTGGGTTTCTTGAGGCTGTGCTGGGTGACTTTACTTGGCATTTGCCATGGTGGCAGCAAATGCTGCAGACCTGGCTACAACCTGCTGCCAGAGCGTGATGGGTGAAGCAGGCGCTGAGTGCCTCTCCTGTTTCAGATAGGTGGGTATAACGAGAAGTACCCGCTTTCTTGAAGCCTGCATATTTTCCTTGGATGCAAAACATGTCCCTCGGCTAAAGCACGTACAAAAAGCACATCTGAGACTTGAAGAGGAGAGGATTTCCTCAAACTAACCCATAGGAAGGTGGTCCTGGAGCCACCACTCTGTCACGTCTCTCAGGAGGACCTGATGTGAACCAGCATCAGTGTTGGAGAAAGAGACCAAGTAAGTGCCAGGCTAATCAAGGCTGGTGGGTTTGCGTGGCCATGATACACTATCTGTTCTGTGCTCCACACTACTGTTTCAGAAGGGACACCTTCAGCTTCTTTGTGTTTACCAAATAGAAATCAAACACCCGCGAGGCAGCAAAATGGCACCACTTTCTTTTTTTCTGGGGATGTGCAACATAAATAAGCAATATAGAGGAGGAAAAAGAAAGAGAATTTGGAGAATTTCGAGCAGATGGCACTGGTGGTTGTCACCTTTACTTGTCAGTCCAGAGCTGGATGTGGGGACAGCATGTAGCGGAGGAAATGAGCTGGCCCTGGAGAGGAGAAGCTGGCACTCCAGTGTACCAAGCAGCTCCCAGTCTTTTGAGCCACCTGCTTACACAGGAGTCTCTTTGTACAAAACCAAGGCTGGAGCAGTCTCTTTGTACAAAACCAAGGCTGGAGATGTCTTGGGGATGAATTTCCCCAAAATCTTGGCTCTGCCCAACAGTCCATGGGTAGTAGCTTTGGCCCTAGGCATGTGCAACCAAACCCTTCCTATCTGAAATCTTTGCTGTATTTGCTCCCCAAAAAGTAAAGTAGCTGCTCCAGGATGCATATATAAAACTTGTTAAAGCCTTTTATCGCAAAACATTCCTGTCTGAATAATGACCCATTCACTCTAGGTGCTTTATATGAGCAAAGTGGAGGTTAATTCCTGGCTTTGGGAATGGCATTAGGAAGGGAACATAGAGCTTTCCTGATCCACACAACATTAAGCAGGTCAGATCTCCTTTCTGGAAGTAAAGTGGGTTGTTGGAGATCTGAAATGTTGTCTACCTTGTTTTCAACATTATTGGCAAAATAAGCTCTAGAGGAATAGGTTGTCATATTGCTTTTATACTGATTCAATTGTAAAAAGTCTGCTAAGAGATTTTATTACAGCTCCTAATAATGGTTATTATTGATCAAAAATAATATGCTCATTTTCATAAGTCTTGTTTAAGACCAGGGCTGTATAAGAGCTACAGATACTGGTAAAGAGACTGTTCCTGCCCTGAAATCTGTATGAATCGAAGGAGCAATGCCAGTTTACAGCAGATGAAAGATTTGGCCCACAGTTTCCAGAGAGGCTGAATATACAACATAAGGGAAAAGAAGCCAAGAAGCTGCAGCGTTTTGACAGAAGCAGGTTAAGCAGTTTTATGCTTAGAGGCTCCCTCCACACTGGCCTATGCAGGCAAGAACACAAAACCTTTTTCAGACGTACCTGTTGGTCACGATGAAAAACAGAGGCAGCATCTCATACTGACATGTCTAGCTTGGGAGGCCTGCTCAGAAAAATCCTTCATCAGAACAGCAGCTGTCTCCTTCCCGGAGCAAATTCCTTTAAAGCTGTCAAAGATGCTGTAATCAGACTAGGTCATCAAAACCGGTCCTCCTGAGGACTGGAAATAAGATCCAGAGATGAGCATTCAGCTACATGGGCAAGGTCTAAAACACTAAAGTTTCCATTGAAATTAAATGAAGAGACTGTAATTGCTGTGAAAGAAAAGCAAAGCAATCATTGGGAGAGCCCGAAAGCTTTCAAACTATCTCCTGAAATGATGCTGGCTGTAAAGCAGGGATCTATGTACCGCATAACAGAATCTGATAGCAGAGCAAAGCTTTTATTGGGAAACCAACTTAGATAACTATTGGAGCATTTGCCTGTGTGGCTCCTGGAGCTAAGGCAAATTTTAATCGAGATTTCACCACACAGTTGAGTAGTTTTATTACCAGGTTAAATAAAAAAGGTTAATAAAGTAATAAAAATGGATTCTTTTTTCTTCTTGATTTCAAAACATGAAGCTGTGGTCAATATGTTTAATAATTTGTAAATAGAGTGGAACAAAGCACAATAACCATGGTGAACACTGAGAGGGGATTGCTGTGCATTTGCACCCTCTCTTGTACTTGTGCTTGCATCAGCAGTTTTGCAGTTTCCATAAATCGTTTGTCAGTAAGGAAGAGAAAATGGACTGAGTTCCTCTCTGGTGCAATGTTTACTGCTGTTACTGCAGTTACATCTGGGATAAATTTGGCCCGGATTTGAGTAAACCCAGTCTTGGGTAAAATTAAAGGGTATCCGTGTATTTGATTTAAGCTGTATTTACAGTATATTGTTTACAGCGTCTCTGATTTTACGTGATTGATCCCTGCTTGAGGAATAGTATTAGAGCAAATAGATCAAAATATGTTCTTAAGGCTTCTCCAGTGCTCTGGCATTACATCAGATACTGGTTCCCAGCTCTTTCCTATCGCCCAAATTTAAAAAGAAGGAAATCATCACAGTGCATGGTGTGAATGTTTGCATAACTACAGAAAAAATGAGGAATAAACATCCTCTCTCCTAGGCAGGAATAGCTGGGGAAAATCACTGATTTATCTAACACTTGATGCTCTGACGGTCTGGCCAGCCCTTTGGGACCACTGGGCTTACAGCTGCCCAGGAGGAGCAGGCAGTGCCCCGACCACTGCAGCGGGCACAGGAGAGGGGACAAGAGAGCGTGCCAGGCTGCCTAAACTGAAAACAGCTGCCAGTATTTAAGGGGAGGAATCTCTGGGGGAAAAAAGAAAGAAAATGAAGGTAATATGCTCCACTGAGCTTCTGAAAAAAGATAGTTGGAGGAGAGGTTACTGAAGCACAGGAGAGCTGGAGGTGTCTTGTGGGGACGTGGGGATCCCTAAAGCAGTTAGGGAAACCCTGGAGCAGTAAGGCGTAGGGAAACCTGGTGCAGGCAAGGAGTGGGCAGCAGTCCCAGGAGGTGGGTCATTAGTGATAGCCAGGAATTCATTTCCCATTTTGGTTGCTGTTTTCATCAAAGTCTCAGAGAGTGTTTCACCCAGCTGGCTCTGTGCTGCTTTTCCCATCTGTCAGAGGGGAAACTAAGGCACCAGGTTGCACAGTGACTCGCCCAAGGCCACTCAGTAAGCCAGCAGCAGAGCTGAGTGCTGGGGTGGTCTGATTGCTCATCATCCCACCGCCTACAAAATCCCCCGCTACCCAGGGCGGGTGACTGCTCTGAGATGATTCAACCAAAGGCTTCTGCAGGCTGTGAAGCTCACAACTATCCAGGGAGAGCACACCAAGAATAATCAGAGCATAAAAACTATAGGAAATGCTGCTGTAAATCCTCTAACACCAAAGAGCAACCCTGCAAAAGTTTGCAGCGAGGCAGAGCAGAGTATGGAACAGGTAGCAGAGAGGAATATCGCGGTATATATAAAGCCATGTACTTGCCTGAACCCTCTTGAAGAGCAACACCCACCAAAGGCACTGTGCTTGAGCGAGCCGCAAGACTTCCTCGGCTGTTTATCCTGGTGAAGGATATTTAACAGCCCAGTCAACTGGCTGAAGCTCAGCTGAAAAAACACAGTGCCAAAAGCACAGGAGACGGAGCCAGTGCAATAAACACGAGGCTGCCTCGATTTTTTTCTGTGTCTAATTATATATATGTTCAGAATTCCTGGGGCTCAATTATAACCTTAAAGTTGCTTTTCCTTCCTCAAAGGCTTTGTCCCTGAATTAAGCAACCAAGAACAAAACAAGTGTCTTTACTCCACAGCTCCCATGCCACATTATTCCTGTATTGAATCTGGCAGCTTCCAGTCTTCCCAACACTATAATTAGAGCATCTTGCAGCCATTGAAATAGCACTGACCCTCACCACAGTGCTGACCTGCCTGCTTTGCAGCTCTCGTCTGTCACACACGACAGCTCCTCGCCCACACAAAGCAAGAGCACAGAGGGGACAGGGGTTTTGCATTTCGGCGGTGCGTGCCTGGCCTGTAGCCTGGGTCCACATGTGGCCTCAGCTCCCACACACCCTGCCCTGTGTTGTGGGAGGCTGGCCGTGCTCCGGTTTGCTGCTGGAATGGGGGAGCTGGGTGAAACGGGGAGGTGGAGGAAGGAGGTACTTTAATTTGACATCCCTTCACCCAGGCTGCGTCTTGAATTAGAGCATGAAACTCCGCTCTTCTGTCAAGATTTCATTTGGGTTTGATTTATACGAATGTGCAGGCAGTCTGTGGCTGACTGTACAGACTGCTGATTTAGGGAGAGCCGAGACCCCAGGATAAATTAGCGCAGCCTGGTTTCCTTCAAGCTGTGCTGTTTATTTGGGCTTCCAGCTCCAGAAACCCCTCACTGAGGACTGGGGAGCCCCTGCCACCCCCTGGGCTCCCTGCAAGGGCTGGGATGAGAGGAAGGAACAGAGGGTTTCCCTGCCAAGCAAGGATGCCGTGTTTTGGGTTGATGGGCTAAATTTGCCCTCAAGCTGCTTTGAACAGTTAGGGGGATTCAAACTGCTCTCAGTATTTCACTGAGTTTCATTTAGAGGAATTTATCCTCTTTAGTAAATGGGGTGAATGAGCAGCCAGAAGAGGTGTAGGCAGCCCCAGACAGCCGTTATCCCATCCTAAGAGCTCCAAACCAGATAAGCTAATAGCCCCCTGACAGGCTTTCTCGAGGGAGCCGCAGGGGCTACCTTAGATCAGATACGTGAGTTTCATGCAGCTGGGAAGGCACGTGGACTGGGTGCCCCTCTGAGTGGGGCTGGGTTCGTGGAAGGAGCCAGTGGCCGTGGTTTCATTGCCGGGTGCACATCGGATTCAGCTGCCTTGGGAAGCGCAGGCTGCGGGGGTTCAAGTGCCCTGCCCCGCCACTTCTAGGGGCAATTCGCCCGCCCTAATGTAAATGTCTACATCGGCAGCAGATGAGTCCTGTCCTGTAGGTGCCTGGTTCCTCTTCCCACAGCGTGAAGGACTAGCTCTGATGCAGATGCCTCCACCCAGCCAGCTGGATCACACCTACCCTATGCTCTGGCAGAGAAAATTTTTTTTCCTGAAGGCCAGAATGACATTTTAATACGTATTGCTGGGAGGCATGGGAGGGGGAGATCTCTTCAGGGTGACCTTGCAGTGAATGCACGTTCTCTACTGTGAGTTTATTGGGCTGCAAGGGGGAAGACAAGGAGGATTTACCAGAGCGCAAACTAACCCCCATATTGAAGTCCTGGCGCAGAACTACCCTGCATCAGTACCTCTTTACATCTCTCTCACTCTCTGTAACTCTGTTTCAGAGAGTTCTTTTTAAATATAAACCAAGGCTCTTTGCCCTCTTCTGAAGTCTCTCTTTGTTTATCAGAACATAATTTGCAATTTTTTTTTTTTACTTTTATGAGAGGTTTGCATTTCCGTGTATGTCAGCAGTGTACAGAACAGACATCTGAGTGGGTGAAGTGGAATTTTGATTTAATGGAGGAGAGTGCATTATCAGTAAATTCAAGAGACTAAATCTGCCATGGAGAGGACTTCTTTGTTTCCATCATCAAGTCAGACATCATATCCTGTCAGACATCCCAAGGGGCGCTTTTGCTTCAGGCACCAGAGGTAATAACTCTGCTCAGAAATTCACTGCATGCGGAAGTCTTCATCTTACAAAGCCTTCAACTCTCGTTCAAACGCAGGACACAAGTGAAAGAGAGAAAAAATAGGCATTAATCCTTAGTCTTACCAGACCTGTGATATCCGTTTTTTTCAGTGCAGGCTGTGAGGTTCTTCACCTGAACTTTTTCTTCTGGTATGATCCCATGGCTGAGCGTGGTGTTGCACGATGAAATTTTCAGATTTGGATGTGGTGTCACAGCATCGTAAACATCAACTGGCAGCGTCCCGTCACTACTATGATTGTTTTGTCACCTTCCAGTCCTCAGAATAACTATAATGCTCGTTATTAAAAGCGGGATGGATCCTCCCTCTTGCCTTTATCCCCTTGCCTGGTGGGTTATGAGGTGGAGGGATGTCCTCTTGCTCTCAGCCGCCCTGGCATTGCTCCTGGTCCATGGGCTCAGCATGGTGCTCATTGCCCTCTCACAGAGAGGGAGACCATGGTCAGATCCCCCACCCTGCTGTCTCTGCCTCATTGACACCGCTGCTACCTACACCACTAGCACTGTGCAGGGTCACTTGTTGCTGGCTCAAATGTGCTCAGCTCTGGTGGCGTTTGTGGAGAGCCACCAGGTCACCTCTGCAGCGCATCTGTTCCTTCACTGGGGGTGTTCCTCTGCTGAAAGTCTCCTTTTTTTATGAAGTCAGTGAGACCTGTAGTGCAGGAAATTACCTCAGATAACAGCATTTTACAGCATGCAGTCAGTTTAGGACTGTGCTGGTGCCATCGCTGTGACACTAGCCTACCATCGCTGTGACACTAGCCTACTAGGCAAACCAAGCCATGTCCCCAAGGGCAGTTTTTAACCAGATCCCTCAACCTGGAGAGGAGCCTGTCTCAAGCTGAAGCATTATCCCTCCTGCTTCTTCAAATATCCCTGTAGCCCTTCTGCTCTTAACAGAGGTCTGGTGACCAGATACAACATTTAGCGACTGATTTTTGACCCTCTTTCAGGCTTCACAGGTCATTAGTGACCCACTGTTTGTACGTCTGAATGAAGCTCACAGAAGCTTGTACAGGGCACGTCTGGTGCAAGTTGACTAAAGAAATATACTGTTTAATGAGGACCACAAAGAGGAGGGAGACTTATTGAAGAGCCAGCTATTTATGAATAAATATATGTATTCAGAGGGGGAATCACATAAAATAATGGGCTGGCAGTGCCTGGTAATTTAAAATGCAGCAGGCAGACTGTTGCTCACATTAGTAACCTACGAGACACATAGCTTAAATAGCACAATCAGCCCCAACCAGCTCCTTGGGAATTACTGAACCATTTGCGGCCTGCTTTATTCTTAGAGAAACTTGCTCTTAAGACTCTATTGTATCTGTTTTCTTTATTTACATAAACTTGATAACTTTAAGTGACTATGGTTTCCTTTAAACCTTATGCTTTTAGTTTACAGAAAGCCACAAATAGTCAACTCTTAATATTACTTACTTTGAGCTCCTGATAGGGTAATAATATTTAACAGTCCGGTACTATGCAATTTGTTTCATTATTTTTGTCATTTCTTTTCATCTCTGATGTGCAACAGATTCTTCTCACCACTAAATTGGAGCTAAACTGTATGCATTTCCCGTGAATTGATTGTGCCTTATCCTAATCATTTGGTGCCTATATCGTCCCCTTAATTTTGCAGATACCATCTGTTGTACCACAGACACTGTAATGACGGGCTGTGTTTATATGGTGGCCTTTTTTCTAACAAAGAGCTATATGGAAAATGGAGGTAAGATCGTACGTTTGAAGTAAGAGGTGGACTTCTGAGAAGCAATTCAGTAGCTCCTCATCTGGCCTCAGCTACAAATGAAAGCAGCTCTGTTAAATGCAATGAAAGGTGCTAATTTAGACCAGCTTGCCCAAACATGAACTTGAATATGATCATAAAGTAGAATAATCACACAACTCAAAAAAGTGTAACGGAAAAGCCAGTTTTCCTTCTTTGCAGTTAAATAAGGCATTGTCTGTTAGAGGATACTAACCTATTCTTAAAGTGGCTTGTGCAAAGTTTCTAGTCCAGACTGGAATAAATGTGATGTCAGAAATACTAGGAAGAAAACCGGCTTTTAAATATGCAGCTAAAATGTGGACTTGAATAGCATGACTAGCCGAATAGCATGAATAGCATGGCCTGTCTCCTGACATGCTGAATAGCGTGACGAGCTCTGATGGCCGGTGGGGAGGATGACAGCCTGCTGGAGCAGCCAGCACTCTTTCTCTCTTTAGCATGGTCATAAGGAACAAACAAACCGGCTATTACCCAAGAAGAAAGTTATCAAGTAGTTTGAGGTTTTGTGGGGTGTATTCTGGGACTTTTTAAATTTTTTTTGCAGCGGTTCAGGACTTTTCTGATATATTCAGCAACCAGTGGGACGGAAGGCACAAGAGAGCAATTTTTCACTTTAACTGTATCTGCCACCTTCACGTTCAGGACCTAACTCTTTCATCCAGTCCTCCCTTGAACCTCAGGCTACTTCCGTAGTATGTCTGCCCTCGGTCCTGGGATCACCACCAGTGATGTTGATCCTGCTTAACCTGTCTCTCCATTAACCCTTCACTCACCCCATTTCCATCAAATGTACCATGCTTGTGCAAGTGACTTAGCTGAGCTGAATAATAGCAACAACGATAACAAGACAGGGGTCTACCAAAGTGAAATGAAAATGAAATAAAAGGTTGTTTTGGCTTTTGTTTTCAAACTTTTTATGACTTTTTTTCCCTAGCACCTTTTGACCAGACAGGATACTAACAGCATTCATGGAGATTGTGTTGCCTCAAAATGACCGTCCTTAAAATCAATGATGAAGAAATGAATTTGGAGATCTGCTGAATGGTGACCTAGAAGCAAAAGGATGCACTAGGCATTAAATCCAGTCCCCTGTTACAGGCAATCACATCATACAGTTTTATTTCTAAATGCAGCAGCCTTCACACAAACAACAGCATAGTAACTCTCAGCCCTCAGCCTCCATCAGAAACATTTTCCAGACTTTCTCTTTTTCTAATCATCATGTTTAAATTTATTGATGGCTAGTTTATAGTAATTTATTCTCATGGCAACTTCCTTTAGCTTCCCCAGCTCCTTCACAGAAGAAACTGCAGTGCCATTTTACTTTGATTTTTAATTACTCACATCAGAAATAATGCTGTTAAATGCTAAAGATCAGGATGAGACCTAATGTGTAGTTGTGACGGGAAAAATCATTCCCAGATATCCTGGTGAGCCCATATGGTAATTTCTATGTTTGGGTATGCTTGTAAATGTCTGATTCAGCGTCAGGGAGAGACAAGGTAGTGAGAGAACAAGAAAAAAGACATTACAAAAGAAATTTTCCCTCCCTCGCCCTTGCCTCTCCTCCGCCTCTAAGTGGTGAGCCTCTTGCACGCGATCGTTCAGGAGTGACTGGAGTGATTACTGGAATGGAGATTTTTGTTCCACTGAGGCATCATTTCAGAAAGTCCCTCTGCTGCTTTCTGAGCGGTCCCTGTGATGACGCCAGCAGATAGGACGCTGTGGCTTCTCCTGCTCGTGATCACAGCTCCGCCCCAGTCCATACCAGAAGCTGAGACAGAAGCTGATTTTACTGCTTCTTCCACATCTGATTTCATTTCACCCTTGCTCGTGAAAGAGTGACAAGGTTTAGGATATGTTCATTATGCCAAACTGCATGTGAGCTCCAACCAGATTTTTGGAGAGGGCTCGGCCAGTACAATGTCTTTGTGGTCCAGGAATTTTCACATAGGCTGTCTTATTCTACACAAGGCTGCTGTAAACGATGATTCCTCAATTTCACTTTCCTCAGTAAACGGATGTTTAGATGTTTAATTAGGAAGCAAACCATATAATCAACCTTCTGCAGATATAGCTGCACAGTGTAATCAGTCTCGTTCAGCTTCTTTGCATGCTGCTGGAGTACCAGCAACTGCTGAATTTATCAACAACGTTGTGGTTCGAGTAGCAATTTGCCCAAGGATTTCTCAGTTAATAAATATGAAGCAGCAGGCAGTCCAGGCACTGCACAGGCTATGCTGCACATCTAACATAGTGGTTTCACTCTGTTTTGTCAGGAAACCACCTTCAAAGAAATCGGGCAGAAACACAAGTGACAATAATAACAAACTGTGTTTACCTTTTTGTTTTTGATTTTTTTGCACTATTTCCTTTTCAGATTCCCACAAAGCACTTGTCTGAGCAGTGGAAGTTATCCCGGCTGGCATTCAAGGCTATTGCGTTCGTGGTGAATGGTCTGGAGCCCACGCGGCAGGTAGACGGAGGTATGGAAAGGAGGAGAAAGCTGTACAGCACACGTCAGACGTGCAGCAGAAATATGGAGGTGCCCCTGTCAAACACAGCTTACAGTCCCGCAGCTCTTAGACTAAGCTGTAAAGAGAGGTAAGTCTGGGCCAAAGTGGATGCTGGCTGTGAGCGGGATCCTTGGGAGGGCGGTGGACTGGAGAAAGCAGGAATGGAGGAGCATTTCTGCATGCTCAAGGTGGAAACGTCTTCTCCTGGTGCTCCTCATGCAAGCATGGGAGGAAAGGGTTGAATTCAGAGAGTGAATTGAACTGTCTTCTGAATAAATCTCTCCTTCTCCATCGTCAGCAAAGGGAGCCAAGGAATATTGGCCTCTAGCAGGTGTCTGCGGTGGGTCTCTGTGAGCTCCTGGCAAGAGTGTCCAAACTTGCAATCTGTGAGCATCCAGACATTTTCCAGTGAGGCTGCAGACCCTCTGACAGTGGGATAGTCTGGATTCTCATGCTGAAGGCCACAGGGTCACGGATATCCACCCCGCCTGGGTCCTGCTAAGGTCTAAAGCTGCAAAAGATGTGTTATTTGCATGTTCAGCCCCATGACTTTTGCTTGCAGTGGTGCAGCGGCAGACTGCCAGAAACGCCTCTGATCTGACTAAGACAGCTGGTTTTGAATACAATTTCTGCTCAATCCATCCCAAATCTACTCCCAGTCCCAGGCCAGGGAGGTTGTTGCAGCAAAGCCCGCTCTCCCCTGTTACTTACAGTTAACGAGGAGCTGCACATCTGTCAAAACGATGCATCAGGAGTGTCTTCAGAGACACTTTCTTGTTATTTTGGTTTTGGCAGCCCTCAGTCCCTTCATGCCACAATCATTTTAACCACTGACACGCTAAACTTTTTTGACACTTCTACTTCTTTACCACATTCAAGCTGCAATGAAACATGAAGTGCCTCCCAGGCTTCCACCGCAGCCCGCTCAGAAGCGTTTGCCCTCTATCTTGGAAGAGGCAGAGCTGCTGTATCCTTGCATGGGAATGTCTCTGCATCTGGGCTTCGTGTATCCGTGAGAAACCAGAGCAGGCAGTGGGGAAACGAACTGGGACAAACTCCTGTGGCTCCTAGTCACCCAAGAGATTTTTGGTGCAGGAGAACTAAAGGCAATAGATGAAGCAAAGGGCTTAGACAAGCCACGCAACTCTGGCAGTTGAGCAGGTGACTGCACATCGGCAGGTCCAGAGTAACCACTCACGTGTGCTCTCACAGATCACGGCAACTGAGAGATAATTCAACTTATCTGATGCTGCTCTGAGAGATCTACGCTAGGTCACATTATTGTCCATTTTTTGCACATTAGGAACATTTATGTGGACTTTTACCAGAACTCCCCTGATGTGCAGTAGGGTTTTTAGATGTCATTGAAGTGCTCATGTGTCTGTGTAGTTCTGGAATACAGAAAGATTAAATAAGTTTACAAGTTCTATGGAAGAAAATGTTGGAGACTGACTTCAAAAGCAGGCAAAACTACACGCTGAAACGTGTGCATTGAATTAGATGTCCAGGGCAATGTCTGAGCATTTGCAGTGACACGGGTATTCCAGCCAGATGATGTTCAAGCTATGTAATAAGCCAATAAAATTTGGTTTTGGCTTGGACTCAGAAATGGAGATTTAGAGACTGATAGATTTTTTTAAGCCTGGAAAGATCCATATTATTTGATTACCTCCATAACACTGACCCACACTAATCAAAATACGTAGTGTTTGACCGAAACATGATTTCCCAAATGGTGTCTGAACATCATTTGCAACAGAAAATAACTGAAAAGTCCCAAGGCCCAATTATCCACTGCTATGTAATTACTGATGCCTATGTAATACACTATTGATTTGCCCGTGTTTTCCTACACTCATTTTGCACAGGTGTTAATGACTTACAAAACGTAAAACATTGGAGAAACAGCCCCAAAGTCTTAACAAGGGTAAATCACAGTTCAAAGGTCCTTAATTCCCTTATCTCCATTTTTATTTGCGGTGTATGTTCCCCACCAACCATGTGGAAGTAAATGTGACCTGACTGTGGAAATTTTCCATATTTAAGGCCTTTTGCCTGCAAATGTAATCCCACACCCTTCTTTGCTGCCTTATGTACTACTTGCTGTCAGCAGTTTTCCTGCTGGTTTTGTGGACCATGGCAGAAGCAACAAACAACTGGCTGCAGCTCCAAAGATCAGGAATGCAGTGACTCTTTCTGACCGCACAGCCCTTTTAAGGATCCCGGCGGTCCTGTCAATCAATGTTTACTTTTAATGAGCCCAATTAGGTATATCTCTCCAGTGCAGGATTATGAGGATTTGAAAAGGGTCAATTTGTAATGGTTCTTGTGGCGATCGCCGCTACCTACAACATTAATGAAGATTTATTAAATTAACAACACATAGTTTTTCAGTAATCCAAAATTCACACACACAGTTAATTAGGGTTGGATTCTATACATGCACCAGCTTGGTGAGCTGCTTATATCTTATGTGTGCAGAATTGATTAGCTATAGTCCTGGAATATTCATCCAGAACTTTGCTGTCCCTATTTATAATCTGTTTTGTTCCTCATAAGATCTTTTAAAAACTCAGTGGAGTGCTGCCTGTATTTAAACCAGAGACTCCCACAAAATGTTTTTTTCTCAGCATACTGTAGAGACCTCAGAGAGTAGTTAAGATTGCTGCAGAAAGCTTTTGGAGCCTGAATGGGAAATCGATTTAATTTTTTAACATTGCTTTTCCCCCCTCAAGCCTCAAATTAATGCATAAGACAATAGTCAACTACTTCAACAAAATCACTCAGGCATTAAGAGAAGAAATGTCACTGTAATACTTCAGGGAGAAATATTCAAGTAACCAACCAGCCCATTAATTACATCTTTTGCTCACATTTTATCACCTTAAACAATATAGCTCAATCAAGGATACCTAAGTATTTTTACGATATTCAAGGTTAGCTTCAAAGGAAATGTTCAGGCCAGACGTGTGATCTGGACTAGATATCCAGTAAATATTTAATAACTAAGAATCTGCCTTCATTCAGCAAGGAGAATTCAAAACACCTGACACAACGCTTTTGGACTTTTTATCTCCAACTGCAAATGGATGGGAGGTTGTCTGGTTCTGCTGATATGCAGTAGGTGTCCAGGTATTTTGGAAGTTTTGGGATCAGTTCTCCAATTTATTGGAAATTTTACTTCTGTCCTGGGCAAGCTACTGTCTCCATTCAGCCAGAGGTGGATTAGGGTTGTGTAAATAGATTTAATCTGGTTTGGGTGGCTGTAGCAGTATGGGCTCTACTAATAGCATGCCTGCTGGAAAGGAGGCTCTTCCAACATCTATCCAACTGAGGTATTTCCATGCTTCTCGCATTACTGGCATTACATCCAAGCATAAATCTTAATGTATTTTCCACCTGGAGCACTGGGTAGGTTTTCAGTAAGTAAAACACCCCACCCCTGAAATTATAGTTATAAGTGTCCGATTTAGAAAATACAAACTTGCCTGTGTATTGAATCTATTGCTGGGGACATACTCTCCATCTCCTTTATCCTCAGTACTCCTTCCTGTAAAAATGGGGCATAATAAAGCCTCCTTACCTGGCTGCTATATGGACAAATACATGAAAGATCATGAGTCTTCTCAGTTACTATTACAATGGATGCCATACAAATAATTGAGACAGACACCAGGCTACTCTGCCATGCCACTTTATGCAAACCATGACAACAGTGCTTAGCTGGGGGTTAAGGCAGCTCTAGTGTCCCATTAGATGGGTACTCTGCTGCCTTTCATTTATAGGAATGAGGAGCCGTACTCCTGTTTCAGGTCTGACTTGCTGAACCCGCGCCCTGCCCCCTGTGCCCCGCTCCCCTGATGCTTAGTCTGGATAATGGCTTCACATCTGAAACCAAATGGTCTCACAAGAGCGAGGCAGCAAGGTGGCAACATTGCAAGTGTGGCATGGCACTGTATGACTCTGGGAAGAACGGGAAGACACTTTTTAAAATAATGGTGACAATTGCTGACAATACTGAAATTTCCTCTGTTCCCCAAAGATTTCACACAAGTGGGAATGCTAGCTGGGCAAAAAGAGATCATCAGTCTTTAAGTAAAATCACTGGCAATATTCATGCTGCTCCAGCCATGAGTGTCACCAGAAGCATAGCAAGTCCCATATCCCTTCTCCTCTCCTTCAAACTAGAGGATTTTCCTAACCCTGCTCTGCAAAGATGGTTTGGTAGAGAAGACATTGACCTGGAACATGGCATTGGGCTGAGTGTTGGCTCCTACAGAGACCTCATGCTGAGGCCTGGAGAAGTCATGTCCGTCTACAACCACAGGTGTGTTCAAGCACCTAACTTCTGTTTGAGAAAGTAAGTCCCGCTGATATCGCTTTGCTGATGGTGTTTTATTTGTTATCCCTGGGAATTAGCTATTGGGGGGTAAGGCTTTAAACAGTTTGGGTGAATATGAAACTTCGTTGCTTGGTGCTTAGTCTTCTAATGGGAATAATAATATTGTCACACCTTTCTGGACTGTTGTAAGACATGTACGTTAAAGATTATGAGATGCTCATATGCTATTGTTATGAAAGCCTTGAAAGCACTGAGACCAAGAGATGAAGTGATACCAGTGTGAGCAAAAGAACAAAGATATAGCCTTGACTGATTGCTTTTTTTGTCTTGCAATAATGTACACAATCAGTGCCGATCAAATAACGAAGATTGTGGAAGCTGCCGTGGAATTAGATATTTTTGCAGTGCAATTCTGATATGAGGGATTGATCCAAAGCTGGATCCTTTGATTAACACATAAAGGTTGAGGCTCTGTGTTCAAGACCGCGTGCTGTTTCCAGCCTCCTGTGGCTGTTGTTAAGTCATTCAGGCCTCTGTGCCTGCAAGATTTCATAAATGATCAGTGAGGGCAAAAATACTGAAGGCCTTAGACAGCTATTGAAGAAGAAACTCTATGGAGGGGTCACAATCCTATCTATAGCTGGTTTGTTAATGCTTGTTTTGTGGTATCAGGGTTGGATGACACAGAGCACTGTGAATTGTGGCTAGGCTGAACCCGTAAGAGTTTTGGCACATGCCTTAGCATCAGTCAGAGATAAAGAGAAGATCCTGCTAATTTCCAGCATGCAGGAGGAGCAACAGCTCTCCTCCGCAGATGCATAGGGTGGTGGGGATGTATGGGGAGACATTGTCCTAGTGTCACCCTCCAAACATGAGACCTGACAAGCTTTCTTCCACTCAGGCAGAGAACCAGGATCCCAGAAATACAGGAGACAAAACTTACTCTCATTGCTTATTAGCTACAATTAAACTGCTGTCAAATGTGCGTGCAAGAGGCAGTCGTTGTGCAAACCGTAGGTTTTGTTGTTGTAAAGGAAAGCAAGCAAACAAAACCTGACCTTGTCAGTGGTTGGAAAGCAGTATGAAAGTGCTTTGGAGTAGCCTCATCTCCCCTTGCTGGTGTTTGGTGGTTATTGCAGCCCTGTCTTTGTTTCTGTGGTCAGACTTTGCACTGCATTCCAGCTGCAGGTTTGCAGCATTTTCCAAGTATTGCTAGTGAAATAATTACATTTTCTGTGTGCATGCTTATGAAGCTAGAACTGAGCTTGCTTCTTTTGATGAGGTTTCGCTAAATAAATGGATTTTTTCTTTCTGAAAGGCTTTCATTCATACTTAGCACCAGTATTCAGACTTACTGCAAAGTGGTTCCAGCAAAGTTGTAGTTGCTGGGAGCAAAAGGGAAATATTTCATTAAAAGAAAGAAAATTTAAAAAAAAACACCTGAACCAAAATAGACTTGCAAAAATATTGATTTAATTACATACAAAGGCCTTAGCCTTTGCAGTCAAGGATTACATGAGTTACGGTCCTCACCTGGGAGGCAGGAGGGAGTGTGAGGAGAGAGTCAGGTCTAAAGCCACACACACTGATCCTGACGAGGCAATTTTGTGTTGCTGTGATCAAGAGCCCCCAGGTACGAGGCTGTGTGCCAAGACGTATAGGCCAACGCGGAGCTCTCTCTAAACTGCTCTAAGGCTCTAGGGCCTGGAGGCAGAAGGGATGTCAGACATAAGGGCAGGGAGGAGGGACGTGGCAGCTCCCTGCAGCACAATGGAGTTAAACGCCGGAGAGCAGGATGAGCTACCTAAACTAGCAGCAGTGCTGGCACAAGAGCAAATGGGCTAAGAATACGTTCAGTTGGAAATAGCAAGAAGATTTCTTGCCATCGGAAGAAGTGGAACAGCTTGATAATAAAAACAGATCTGTACAAAGCCAAACTGGGTTTGTACCAGTCGATGAAGGATCTTCTATGATGTGGGAACCAGATGTGATGATTCAGGAGGTAATTTTCAGGCCTGTGTTACTAAGAGGGTGGTCAAACATTGGAACAGAGAGGTTGCAGAGTCTCCATCCTTGGAGATATTCAAAACCTGACTGTAGATGGCCCTGACCAACCTGCTCTCACTGACTGTGCTCTGAGCAGAGGGGTTGGACAGGTTGGTCTTCAGAGGTGTCTGCCAACCTGAGCTGTTCTTGGGGTAAATACATAACCCAGTGACAGCGAAGCAGGTCTCCAGGTCCTTTTCTTCTCTGTTTATTTTTAGGTTTGCTCTTTATGGGCAAATACACTTTTATTCCCCTCCTGTATTGATCCCCAAGTTATATATCACCTGCATCTCAAGCTTGCAGGAGTGAGATTTGAGTGGGACCAAGGGTGGACTTTTGTTCTGAAGCTTAAGATCAGCCAGGATTAATGCTCTTAAAAAACAAAACTCAGCAGTGTTGTGCTGTCTAGGACAGGAATGTGCAAGTCCTCCCCAAAAACATAGAGAAAGAGCTAACTTAAAGCTTTACCTCCAGCAAAGGACAATACACTCAGGAATATGTGTGGGTCAGCTATTTTGATGGGCTAAATTTTGCTTTACTCCTCTTTTCCCTGTGATCTTCTTTTACTCAGTTTAAAGGTTTTATTCACAGAGGGAGAAGTTTTCATGTTGCTTATTCCCACACACTTCAGCTAAGGGTTGTTTTGGGAATGGGAGAGATTTACCCTTTCCAAAAACTCTCTCCCATGGACTGTCTACCCAGGATCATGAAGATGTGTGAAGTCAGAGCTGTGCTGGGATGCTGCTCTGAACGATGGTCAGCATGCTCAGCAGAGTGCAGGGGTCCTCTCTCACACTCACAGATCCCAGAGCCTGTTCAGAGCCACATCCACAGCTGTCAATGTATGAGCGTTGGAACCTCTACATGTAGTCATTTTTTTCCTATTTATCTTTGAGTAAGCTTTGGAAATTAATTTCCTCACCTTTAAATTATTTCTTGGCACAAGATCCATGCTTCTGGCTCTGCTGGTTAAAGAGCCATGGCTGGATTTACTGCCCTCTCTGACTTTAACCTGCTCTTCAAGGCTACAGTGATTGAACACCGGCTTGCAAACCCAGCTCCTATGTTTTTTATACCATATAACTTTTGCTGGTATTTCCCTAATGGCCTGGGAACGTGCATCATTTTTTCCAGTGAAATAACCACCCATTTATATATTTCTCTTGAGAGACAGCATGATCTGACATTGCATTTAACCCACAGCAAGATATTTAGTTTGTTGAATGGGTGCTAAGAGGGGACAAACGTATGCAACACAGTTCATAATAGACAGTCATTTACCAGGTAAAATACTGCTCATATTGGAAATACAGCAGGATTGAAACAATGGCATTTTCAGTCCCTTCTTTCACCTTTTCTGCTGCATAACCCTTTTATGCCATTTATACAAATAAACTCGATATACCAGCTAAGCCTTGTAATTAACAAATCAGTATGAGGCAGGACCAATAAACAAAGATTGTTTCTGTGCTGTTTGGGGAATGAAACAAATGACAGAGTTAAAACATGCCTGTGCAGTGAGGAAAGGCACGATCACACATGGATAAAAGCAGCCGTGTTAGCTTTGCCTCATCTCACTGCATTCAGGATAACAGCCCAGATTTCAGCCTATGCTGATCAACTGAGTACACACCAGCAGTATGTACAGAAATCTGAGAATCTGTGCCAGCGTGTTTTCCTGGGTCAGTCAGGCATGTGGCTACCAGTATCGCAGTCACACCTTCCTCTGCAACACCTTGCAACCCTTCCTGAGACCCATGACCTAGAAGCTGTGGAGCTTCCCAGACTCCTCATGGGAAGTGGAACCCGAGTTAACCACAGTGGAGGCTACCCAGCATCATGCAGAGTTAGGACTCCCAAGTGTGATCCAAAAAGCCACTGAAATCACCAGAATATTTCTGCTCATGTCAGTGAAGCAGGTTGCTCTTGATTGAAACTCCTACTAATGTAATTATTCTCTACTAAGGGAGGAAAATGGAAAAGTGAAGATGGCATTTTGTGCATCAAGGTCACACATGCCAGCCAGCTCTCAGCATCTTAAATAGCATTGTACAGAGATTTTATTCTTTTCCAGACATAAATATACGTGAAGCGCATCACAGCACGGCCTCCCTCCTGCCACTCAAGTGTGTTTTGATCGAGAGCTGAGAGAAGATGCTCTGCACCTCAGGCAGAGGGGCCATCAGGGCACATGGGGGAAGAGCATCACACCTGACCTGAGCAGAATTAGGGGCAGGGGACAGAGATTGGGAAGACTTTGCTGGGCTGACCCCAGAGAGCTTTCAAATGCCATGATGGCTCTACCGACCCTTCTCTGACCACACGTGGTCCTTATTGCCAGGACTCTCACCCTCACAACCTCCTGGTTCTTACATCAGTCCAGCAGAAGGCACTTTTGCTATCAAAAAAGCTTTCTTTGTTTGTTAAAGATTGGTTTTTTATTTTTTAGGAAGCGAATCATCTATGCTCTGATTGGAAGCATCAGAAAATCTGTATCACTGTCTAGCTTCGTGTTTGTGCTCTGGATGAAATTATAGTAGATCAGCTTAAGTCAGGTTAGTTCAAATAAAATTGGATAGAATGGTTCTTGAAAAACAAATAAAACATACAAAAAACTGTGTCTGGTTCAAAACTTTCTATCCAGGGAAGTTTTGGATAGAAAGTTAAGTTCCCTCTAAAACTTTCCAAGAGAATACCTTGTTTGTCTATGCTAACTCTATCTATTTATTGATAACATGAATCATTCAGTTCCTAAAAAGTCAATCCTCTCTGCTCTCCTCCACCCTAATTATGAATGGAAGTCAGGGTGAATCTTTCCATTAACTTCCATGATCTTTGGGTCAAACACTGAAACACGATCATGAGAGTCGGGCATTGATAATGAATCCGGGCACAGTGAGGTTATCTCTGGCCCAGGTATCCTAATACCAGGGTAAAACCAGGGCAATGAGACACAGAGCTGACATCTACCCTGCAGTGAATTTGTTTGGAGCAGTTGTAAATACAGTGAAGCCAGACACTGCAGACATGAGCTTGGAAATGCTTGTTTTATGGTCTTAAGGGAGATTTGTACCTTGAAGAAAATGGCTTCTGTAACCAAACAGCAGCCTGTTAATTGTATCACATTATCACTTGATAATGGAGCAATTTAAGTGTGACTACAGCAAACAGGAATTTCTGTTTTGCACCAGACCACTTAAAAAGCCCTACCTTTATGTAGGGCATCAGGACTTTTCCGTGTCACATTCTATTTCCGCTTCTTATTAAGAGCAAAATTGATTTGATATGCCAGGGGCTTTCCATTTGCATTTCAATTACAGATTTCAGTAGCTTCTTAGGCTTTCCAGGCTTTTAAAGGACTAGTATTTCCTATAAAATATTCTGAAGAAAGAAATTTAGGGGCTGAGGTGGAATGAAGTTCATTAAAAATAAAGCTTATCACAAGGACTGCTCTCCCCATAGTTAAATTCATTGGTGATTGCTTAAATTTCCATTGTTTATTAAATAAGTAAAGAAAAAGTCATTACTAAGAGCTGAAAGACACTATATGTGAACAGATGACTTGTATGATTTTACAAGTCCTGCAGTCTTCATTCACCCCAACTTAGCAGTGAGGTAACGAAGTCCCTGGAGGATGTGTGAAAAAGGGTAAAGAAGTTGATAAGGGCAATAAGAGTCCAGCTGGGGATGTGGGAGTTTGGGCTCCCAGCACTCTATAGGTAACCAGGGAGCCAGAAAAGCTTCCTTCAAGCTCAAATTCCCAGATTCCCCCTTCAGCTGGGATTCCCAGGAGCAGGGACCCAAAACCGAGGTAGAAATCCCGGCGCTTGAGCTCTCTGGCTCAATTGCATTTACAAAATTTCAAAATAAAATTTTGGGATGATTTTGAAAACAATTCAAACACTCTTCCCTTCCCTCTCCAGCCCCCATCTCTCTTACACTGAGCACATTTTCATTCTGGGTAGAAACTATGCATGCAAATCTCCAATCGGAGAGTTTTCTCCACATTTTTCTGTGCCAAGGGGAGAGAACCTTCACTCCCAAAGAAAAAGCTAAAGATGCAGCTATTTAACGCAATACCACATTTTATCGCTCTGGCTTTGTGGAACCAAGCAGACTTTTTACCAATCATTTGCTTCCCTCCAGAAGGGATCTCTTTACCCAGACCTATTTTTTGTTTTGCAACATATGCTGTAGATTGTGCACTGTGGGGACTCCTGTCGATGCTGCCATCGCTTTCCTTCATGCCACGCGCTCTCTCAGCCGGGTCCTCGTGGACCAGCTCTCCCCGCTCCTGCTCCGGCTCCTCTGGCCGAGGAAATGCAGGAAATACAGCCTCCTGCGAAGCAGGAAAGGATTTCCATCCAGTCCATAATTCACTCTGCTGCTTCCATGTACCGAACATGCCCTTTCCTACCGTTGGAAAGGAAATGAAATAATTACACTGCCTGCAAGAAACATGCTTTATGGCTTACATTTATGATAAAATTATGGAGCTGTTGCAATGAAATATTCCACCAATACATTAAAACAAAGCAAAATCAGTGTGGCAGTAAAAAACTCTTATTGTTCCTGTTCCGTCCCTGGTTTTCTTTTGTTGGGTTTATTTAGTGCCTTTATTAAAATATTTCTGTTATAATACTGGTTTTAATGCTATATTGTTTTTATAATGGTATGATTTTTATTGTAACATCACCTCCAGTTTAATATCTCTTTCCATTACACATGAATTGCTACTAAAATGGAATTGCTGTTGTAATGGATGTAATACCCTTGTAGGAAGTTTTAAGAGCCATTACTACTACATAATTACAAAAGAAAAGCCAGGAAATGGCATGAGGAAGAGGAAAATACTAAAAATATAGGAACTGTTTGTGATAAAGACAAGCAAGAGCAAAGAGTCTGGTGACCTGCAATTGAGGAAAAATATCTCAGAGAGGAAACACAAGAGAGAGATGTCACCGGAGCCTGGGCTGGACATCCTTCTATCTTCTCAATTCTTCAAATGAAATTCAGAAGAGGAAGATGGAGCAATGGTTGCCTGCTCCTTGACTATCATGAAATGCCCACCCAGGCTCTGGTTTCCTGGTGATGGTGCCTTCAGAGCTCAGTGTGTAAATGCAAAAACTGCCTCGTGAACTGCCTGGTGAACAGGGGGCTTGGGGAAGGAACTGAGCTCACTTGCTTATTTCACTTCTACTGCTACTAATGTCGTATTGCATATACCCCTCTTGGAAGCCCTTTGGATGGCTCTTCTTCCTCCATGGAGCTTGCTCTGCTCATTCAAGCTGAATTTCTATTATCTTTAACAGTAGCATCCAAGGTTACACTGGGGTATCCTCACCAGGGAAACCAGTTGGTGTGCATCTGAGCAGGGGAGCCCCATGCATCCCATCATGAAGCTGGAGAACACTAATCTGGCAGTACAGATGTACCAAAAAAAGGGAGCACTTGTTCCAAAAGCTGGGGCTAAGTTTACTGAATTACCTTTAGCTATGGATTTAGATAGCTAATCTGAGGCAGTCATATTTAACAGTAGCTTCTGCTATCAAATGTGCCGTGGTTTAGTGAAATAATAATAATAAAGTGAATCAATGGTCTTAAAAGTTCTGCAGATCACCCAGATAAGGCATGGATACATTTTATTTTTCATGTGACATTTTAAGGGAGGAATAAAACCCCTTATGTTCACACAGTTCTCCTTTGGATCATTGAAACATATGGTAGCAGATTTATGGCAGTTTATCAGAAGATTTGTATATACATGGATACAAACTAAATATGCATGTAAAACTGTAGCTGGCTCTTTTGCACTCTAGCTGAAATTTATCTCGGGGTGGATCTGCAATTTCCAGAGTGTGAGTTATACTTGGAATTCTGAGTAACAGGACTCACTGGGTTGGTTAGCCCCCATATCTAAGGATAATACATTTTAATCTCAGCATCTCTCTAGGGTGGCGCAAATTAAAAAAAAAACCCAAACAAAAAACCAACACACGCACACATACAAAACCCCTGAAGCCAGTTTGATGAATTTCTATGATCTTATCTCTGCAGAGCATTTTCTCTTTGTCAGGGTAGAGTTTTTTTGCTTCAATGGATAATATGGGAATTCAATCATTGTTTTCCAAAGTACATATTATTTGCAATAGTGTGGTCTGGGTGATTGCCTTTCTCAAAGAGCAGAACAATATTTCAGCTAACAGGGTGGAAATCAATAGCAAAAGGTTAAAGCTCAAAGGATGAACAAGTGCAGGTGAACCAAAGGAGAAAGTGACAGTGAGAGCTGTCGTTAAGTGATAGCAGGTGCTCCTGTAGCCAAAGAGGAGAAGAACGGAGAGAGACGCTTCAATTAGCTCATTGCTGTGCTCCTGACAGACGCTGCTTTGTTCTTAGCTTTGAAGGATTCTTTCCTTTCTTCTGATAGGGTTGCAACTCCCTACCAATTTCTTGTTGCAGCTTGATCCCATATTCCAGTCAAGCTCTGGTCAGCCTGCTATCCTGCCTGATGATGACTGTTGCGCTAACTACATTCTGACTGAAAATCAGTTTAGATCCCCTAGTATAACAGAATGATTTCATGCCTGCCCTCATCAGTGCCAGGGCTCCCGTGCCTGATAGCGATGCCAAGGTGCTTTGTCTGTACCCATCCCCCTAACAGCTAAGCTCTTCTTTGCAAATGCTGGGGTCAAATCATCAGCATCAAATAGGCAAATTACCAGTTAGAAATTATTAGGAAGAAAACAGAACAAAACGTTATGCAGCTACATGCATAACGTACGTGTGTGCAGCTTGGCTCTGCTCATCTCTAAAAGGAGAGAGAAGGGCTGGAAAAACACAGCACAGATACCCAGGCGTGTGGTGGCTCCCACATAAGGAATGGTTACACAGACTAGGATGCTTCAGTTCAGAAAAGATTTCATCTAGGTAGGATATAATTAGAGATTACAAAATGAGGAGTGGCACGCACAGGGCAAACAGGGAGCAACTGCTTTCTGCTTCCTGCAGCTGGGGAGTTGGAGAGGAGCAGTGCAACTGGCAGGTTTGAAAGAAAAACAAAAGAAATACTTCATTGCAAGTGTGCATTTAAGCTAAGAAACTCCTCTTCGCAATATGTGGTGGATGCTGAAAGTTTACAGGGCTACAGACTCTGACTGGATAAATTCATGGATGAATAGTCTATCCATCCTGTTCCTTGCTAAGAAGTGCCTCAGCCCTGAGTGCTGGCTGCTGAGAGTGTGCTGTGAAAACCTTCTGCCCTTGTGTTCTGCCATCAGAGGTCAGAGAGGGGATCTGGGACCAGTCAGACTCCAGTCCTCAACAGTACAGCGTGTTTATGTACACATGGACTGTCTGCATCGAGCCTCGATTCTCCAGCTCCTGCCTGGGATGGGCCCAGAGACCTCTACCTGCAGCACTCCACCTCCCTCCCTCCATCTCTTCTCTCACACCGATGGGGGCTCAGGATCATAATTTTCCTTGCTTTGAGAAATTATGATGCATGATCTAATCCATGCTGTTAGCTCAGGGCAAATACAGGTGGTGGGACTTACAGTGTGGGCTAAGCTCAGCTGAATTACTTTGTGCTTGCTGTTGCTAGAAGCCTGCATACAGATCATTGCTGTGGATCTGCTGGTGCACAGTGTTAAGATGCACTAACTTCATTACACAACTGCGTAACCAGAGAGGGAGAGAGGGCAGAGAGGGAGAGAAGAGGGAGAAAGAGGGAGGGAGAGAGACTTTTGGCCCCTGGCATGTTTTCATGGAGAAACATGGGTGCCACGTTCTCGACTGCTTTACTCAGTTTTGGGCCTGGGACAAGCAATTGCCCTGACAAATTGTGCTTGGCAAGCTGAAGTAAACAGGCCCCTTTGTCAGACCGCTTCCGCCATGGCGTCAGCTGTTCCACCATCCTGGTCTCATTGACTGTCCTTCACTGTCACCGAGCTACTGTCAATCCTGTCTGTGAAAGTGAAAATATGCCAGCATTGATCCCATACATGCTCATAACGCTTCTGACTCCCAAAGACCACAGAGAATTTTAACCCTTATATGGAATTAAATTGCATTTGGTGGGAGTTTAGGGCCCATCTATTACCTTAGGAACAGGTACCTTTGCCAGAATTTGGTCCATCTCTGCTGTGCAGGCTGGGAGCAGAACGGGATTCCCAATATGCCCCATTTCAGTGGGGTTCAGCTGAGGTTCTGCCTGTGAGCAAGTGTCTGACTGTGTGGCGGCAGAGATTTTGTCTGGGCTTAAACTATGGATTATTTTTCAGGATGCAGAAAAGAAAATCCTGGTGTATATCATACATTTGATTCAGTTGCAAAGGTTGAGAATTAACGTATTTATTCCAAAATGATGGTGGGTATTCTGCAGTCATTAGCCTGAAGCTGGGGATTCAGAAAAAAGAAAAAAACAGAATAAACAGTCTTCAAATACAGCTACAAGGCTTGAATTTCCCACACTGCCAGTATTAGAAGCTAAGTTTAGCAAGTTGGAGAACTAAGTCTAGCTATTTGGAGATAATTCTAGCTATTTGGAGCTTGAAGGTTTTCACAGCACACTCTCAGCAGCCAGCACTCAGGGCTGAGGCACTTCTTAGCAAGGAACAGGATGGATAGACTATTCATCCATGAATTTATCCAGACAGTTTGCCAAAAGCCTTCTGATTACTTTGCTTCTGAACAAAATTAAATAAATTAGAGAACTTCCCAGTGAAGATAAATAAGTTAAAGAACTGCTGTAATGGGAACATCACCTCCATATCAGGATGATTAGAGCCCAACATGACAGTAAACACATTCTTCTTCCTCTATAGCCCTTTGCCTGCAGTGAGGTGCTGGAGGAGGATGGCTCTGCCTCTCAGTCAATGCTCCTGTCCAGGACATCTCCTCTGCCACTTCAGGTGACATGTATGTTGCTTCGGCCCTTGCTCCAATTGCTTCTGTTAATGGGTAACAATTCCTGAAATAATTTCCTTACTGTCTGACCTGGGTGACTGCTTTGCTTTGATGAGCCATGCAAGCCAGAGAGCCAGAAAACACCAGGCTGGGATGTCTACCTGGTAATTTCCATTCAGACAAGGGGAAGTAGTGATGGTAGCAAAGTACCAAGGAGGTGGGACAACACCGGTAGAACCAAGGGATATCTTGCCTGTGCTGACAGGTCTCTGGACACCCTGCAGAGGTAGCAGCAGGCTTATAGGCTCAGCAATTCTTAAAACATATATAATTTCATAGAGACAAGGAAGATGATTTCACAGTACCGGAGCAACCCACATCAGCACTGTTCAATGCACAGAAACCCACCTGAAGCAGACCCAGATGTTGCTGCATAGGTAGACAAAATGTTATTGCAGTGACCCACTGCTGAAGAGCTGTGGGTAAATCCCTGAGTCTGTGTAACATTTGGTGAAAAACAAGTTGGGGTGAGGCAGGGGATAGTATGACAGCTTTTGAAAGGCCCTTCCAGCCTTAAGCTCTACTAACTCAGCCTACATGCAATTCCTTTAGAAATGCAAAGGTGGAAATGCTCCACACGTTAGGTCCAACAGCAGAGTGCTGGGGATGTCATCATACTCTTCCTCTGAGCCTCAGCTAAAGCCAGAGGCAAGGTAAATATCTGTGACAAGCTGCCATTCATAGGCAGAGTGGTAGAGGTGTGTAAGTCCCTGCTAGGAGAAGCCACTTGGATGAACTATTAAATTTTTTTAAAGATAAATCCACATTTACCATGTCAAAGACAGCACTGTAAAAAATATCCTCTTTTTCCAGCCACGGGAGAGAAGCAAGGCGAGCAGAAAACCGCAAATGCCAGACTGCCAGAGCCTCCTTTATTGCTCAGCACCCTCTTTAACTTCTGGTTTTTATGATCAAAACAAGATTCATAGTCTCCTGTTCCTGGTTAGCTTTACTGGAGAAGTGAAAGGTTGATGTTGCCAATAAATGGCCTTAATACCCATTGCACATCAATGATACAGAGATAGAGGCCATGAAGAAATTTTGGGAGGCTGAAAGGAAATAAGACTGTAGCTTAAAAAAAGGGCAAAGTGCAGCTACAGAGAGAGCACAGAAATAAAACTCAGTCTGTATTTTTCTCTGTGAATTATGAACTGGTGCAATGATGCCGCCGGAACTCTGATGGGCCTCTGGCTTTTAGGCATTTTAGTTCTCTTCCTGTGGTTTTGTCTCTGTAAGCTGTTACCAACACTTGTGTAGCAACGTTTTGCTGACACCATGCGTGGGGAGAAAAGGGTAGGGGGACAGTCACACTCACTGCCTGCTCTCTCCTGTTGTTCTCTCCTGCCACCCCCAAAATGCAGTTTTATGACACAAGTTCAAAGTTGAAAGTTTATGACTGGCATATGGTATAATATGCAGGGAATAAAACTAATGACAAGCCAATGAAATAATTATGCTTGTATTTTATTTCTTTTTTCTTTTGAAATTCCGCTAGCTGGGATCTTTCTGGAAAATTTGCCAGGTTTGGTATCTGGCCATATTCTTCATTACACGCAACATTTCCACTATGTCTCGTCTGACCCAGTATTAATTTACTTATATTTTATGCACTTGCAGCAGCATTGACTGCTAAGCTCTACTGGAGGCCTCCAAGCACTAAAAGCTGGCTGAAGGAAGAAGAAAACCAGGGTAACTATTAGGATTTGGGTTACAAAAACACCTCCCTGGGGACTGGGGAACCAAATTCTCATTTGTGGAAGAGGATGGATACTAACATCGCTCTACTTTTGGCACCTAATGTAGTTAGCTAGTTTAGGTGCAGAGGTTCTCTCCTGCTCAGAGGTCTCCCTTATTGACATAAGACTAGCTCCTCATTTGCTTCTGGTGGCTGTGCCAGCCACAGCACCCTTTGAGGAGTCACAGGCCCTTGGGGAGTCACTGCGCCTGGTACTTAGCACCGGGGGCAAACTCGTGGGGAATTTGACCTCTGATGAACACAGCTCATCCAAAATCCAGCAATTCCCACAGCAAAATGAACTTCCCCTTAGAAAAGAGAAAAAACAGCATGGAGAAGAAGAGGAGAAAGGTTGCACTGCTGAGACACTGGGTATTTGAATGGCAACCAGCTTGGAGACGCAGGGAAGTCCCTGTAACTTTCTGATGCTACCGATCGCAGGGTTACGCAGTGCCTCCATCGTATGACAGAAATAACGTCTGCAGCATGGCTCAGGTAACTGCGCTCTCACCGTGTTTTCCTCCCAGTCCTACAATACCTCCCCACCTGTAACTCAGCAACAGCAGGTGAATTCACAGCCTTGCATTGACAACGGCCCAGAAGCAAGGGACATATACAGCAACCTGAAGAACAAAACATGCCACCGGTATTTATTAACATAGCCTTGTAAATCAAAACAGTCTGCCTGTCTGGTGTCTTGTCCAGAAATTATTGGCTCATTCATCTTAGCCATATTAAGCAGGCCACATTTATCAAGGTTGCATAAAAAGAGATATATAAAGACTATTACTGGACAGTAGTTACATGCAGGTATCATGCCCACAGTAACTGCCCATTTTGCAGGGATGTGCCAGTTAGTTGGCATTGCCATGTTGCACAGAAAGAAAGAGAAAAGGTGCTTAGCTTCTCTGCGTAGGTGTACAGGTGGGGATATGAAAAGAGGTGAAACCCAGAGAAACTTCAAAACTCAGGTCAAAATAATGGCACAGGCTGAAACACACTGAATTCAAGGACCTTATTCTGGTTGTGTGATTATTTTAGCAAACATTTTGTGCAACTGCATCAGGTAATAACAATATCCTCTATGCTCCAGTATACTGCCATGAAATCCTGGGAACACAGAGCTGCACTGTATATACATTGTCAGGAACATCTGGACTAAACTTTTTTTGCTGCTCCTCATTCATTTGATAAAGCAATTCTCAACAATGCTTTAATTTGGATAAACTTCCAGCAAGACACAGGCTGCATCTCACCAGACCCTGCTGCCAAGCACACTCCCATTCTTGACTGCTCTGTGGCCAGATCCCTCAGGTGGCTTTTTAGCCACCTGAATGACGACATGGCAATTTTTCCACTGGCCACCTTGCCAAGGTCAGTAGATCCAGGGTGACTATTTGAAGCTATCTGTTCCCTTTTACCGTTCAGGGGTTATCTTCTCAACCAAATGCAAGCAAATTTTAAATGGTTGACACCAAGTCCATAGAGAGGAATTGTATTTCTCTCCCCATGATCGCTATAATGTTTAGTACATAGGCGGACTCTATCAGAGTAGTATATTATTGTGCTGGGCAGTGCACAGACACCCAGGGAGACCCTGCCTCAGAGTTTTCACACTGAGAGACAACCTTTTTCTCAAAGAATTTATAGTCTAATCAGACAAAACAGAGGATGGCTGGGAAATGGGGGTAGCAGCTTGCCATGAACACATATCAGTAGAGCTTGCTCACAGAGGAAGCCTGTCAAACTTTAAATTTTTAAAAAAGACTATTTTCTTTTTTTTTTTAAATAAAGAATATATGAAGATAGGTGTTTTAAAGAACCATTTCAAAAAAAAATCGGTCTATTTGATCTGCTTTAATGAAAAAAGTTATACAGGAGGCAGTACAGTAGCCTCTGGGAAAATGATACACCATAAACATTTTCCTATTTTGCTTAGACATCACCATGAAAAACATAGTATAAAACCCCTGCTCATTTCCAAGATGGTCAAAATCACATACGTAATAACACATGCTAGTAAGTATTTGTAAATATATTATTTTGAATTTTTTTCTTTTAGAATTGTAGAATCTTTTTACTGGATCTTGCCTTTTTTCCAACTTCACCCATCCGTAAACCCACTTTGACCTAGTCACTACCTATATGTGTTGGATGACAGAATAAATGTTAAAAACCTTTAATCATCAGAGATAGATTTTCCATAGATCACTGTCATAGCCTGAAGGCCTGAGAGCCAGCAAACCCCTAGAGCTTTCTGGAGACAGTTATATTGTTAGAAATCTTAACATCCCAGCTCCTCGAGACAGGTGTTTCTAGTGATGACGGGTAAAGCTATTACATCTTAAAACACTCCCTGCTCCATGCTCATATAATGCTAGTATAAATGGTCAAAGCAGAGCAATTTGGGAAACAAATTACAGCAGAAAGGCACCAAGTCATACATGTGCTGTTCTGGGATGTTCCTGTGAACTGGATTATTTCTAAAAGGAAAATTCCCCTTTAACAAGAAATGTTGAGGATTTCTAAATTAGTATTTTCTGTGTTGGACTGAAAACTAGACCTTAAAAATTGCATGTGTGTGTGTGTCTAAGTGCAGGACAGAGGAGGGAATCCTGCTGTGTGAAAGCTGATAGCCCCGGAGAGGGGATGCAGGCGATGAAGGGTCAGTTCCTTGCTATGAATCTGCGGAGATCCCAGCTGATGCTCTGGCTGCGGAGCCAGCCTCGCACGTGGACGTTGTGGTAGTTTCCTCAACAAGGAATCCCCAAGAAAGGTAAGAGTAAGACAAGACTTGGCTCTGTAGGCCATTTGCTGTGTTACATCTCCTAATCTGAGTTATGGCTGTTGTGGTCCCTCTACCTATATCACTGTGATGAGGAATTGAGTAATGAGTAACGAGAAATGAGTGTGTTGGAACCTGTAGGTATCCATCCACTAGTAAATGGGAAAAAAGAAAGGACAAGAGAAAGCTTAGAAAAGAGAAGGAATTGATAAGGTCTTAACTGTCTCGTTACATAAAATATACATACTGTATGTTATGTATATAAACGTGGTATATACATAATGGTGGCTAGCTGTTGCCCACGGCCACTATACACGACCAGAAGAAATGAGCAGCAAGGAAGATACGTGTTGTGTATTAGAACCATCTTAAATGGAGGGAGGGCAAAACACTACAACAGGCTGCTAGGAACTGTGGAGTCTCTTTTGCATAAGACATTAAAATATGGGCAGATCAAGCGCATTGTGAAAGATTTCCAGAGACTGGTGAACCTCCTTTCAGCAACTGTCCTCACCAGAGGTTCTCCTGAAGCTCCTCCTGACCCACTATTTCTACCTCTTGATGATTTTTTTGGGAAAAGTTGTCATCCCAGCCAGCAAATCACTGCACTACAAAATTCCAGATCAGGCCAGCATCTGCCCAGAAAGTAGGGAGAAGATGCTGAGTCCCACCAGAGCCTGTTTGCTGTGGCGCAGTGCCAAACAGCTACATGGCTCCCGACCCCGAGCTGAGCCCGCCTGGGTCTGTGCCACGGGGATTAACCAGCTCAGCTCCTTTCCCTGGCTTGGGCAGCTCTGCACTGCATCCACAGCCCTCAGTGATGTTATACTGCATGTGGGAGGGGAGGGAAGCGGCAAATATATTTTATAGGCATGTCCACTGCAAATAAATCACCTTGTATGAATTATGGAGTGAGAAGAGGTACACGGCATGATACTGCTGTTATAAATGCCGGTGTTATTAGTTGTACTGGGGTGCTGGAGGAGACAAATCGGTGTGGATGGAGCATGGATGTGTGGTATGAAGATTAGGTATGATGGATTAGTGTTGCATTTCTCCAGGACTGCAGCACTGTCTGAGACCTGCGTGTGGTCAGGCAGCCCCACGGCCAGAGAGGCAGAACATGCTGGTGTGGCAGGGGAGATTTGGTGGCATTATGTGGGTGGCCATACTGGGATATGCAGAGACCACGATTCATCACTCGGGTTCCTTATGTCTGATTTCCTGCTGCTTCTGAACAAGAAATGGAATTGAAAATGCAAGCCTGTGTGACAGCGGGGCTCTTGGGGGTGGCTGCGAGTAACTGACAGGTATGAATTGTAGCCCCTGCAAGCAGTTAGGAGGCCCGTGGGAATAAGAGATATCATAACATGAAAATGAAGGTCAGCTACAATGCCATGAACATGGAGTGATTGCCCACTATATTACAGGGTCTTTAGGAACTGGCAGAACTACCCAGCCTTTCGCAGCCATTGCGGATCAGAGGGGCACTCAGCGATGCCCGTGAGAACCAGGGGTGGCTGTGGGATGGGGCAGAGCCCTGAGCCCTCTCGGGGGGTTCGGTCTGTCTGTAGCTGTCAGGCAGGAGGGATTTGCTTTGGGTGTTTTTCACTGTAGTATTTAATGGGATTTAATAAACACAGAACAGGAGACTTGGTGGGAATTAATGAATCTCCTCTGGCAATAAAATCCAAATGTTTCTGCGATGCTGATATTCAAACTGGAGTAAAAATAAAAATATTGACTTACTTGCAGTGATCCAACACAGCTTATTTTCACTAAGTTATTTCACCAAAGTATTTTGGAATAAAAATATGAAACCAGAAAAGGCAACAGAGCATTTACAAAGATCTTATTGCAACGTACAGCCTATTTTCAACCACAGATACACCTTTTTTTTAAATTGTTTCTTTGCTCAAAGGAGAAAAAGTCACAACTTTGGGGAGAAGGAGAGTTTACCCCTTTTTCCAAACAGTTCTCAGGTAAAACGTTCAGAAGGGTGTAAGTGACTTAGGAAAGTATGTTTTTCTCTTCAGAAGGGACATGGGTTTTTTGGCAATTACTGCTGGGCATGCACATGGTGATAAAGCTAGCTGCAGAGGTTCAGAACAAAAGCAAAACTGGATTACGAAGCAAGGTCCGTCAGAGACTTCCTTGCTTGCTGGGGCAGGGGATCCAAATCATCAGCATGGGTTTGGAGACAGTTTGTGAACCCTGCTGTGTGCTCATGAGCAGAGGCTGGTGGGCTCAAAGACAGATACGGCAGACAGCATATGGCTCTGGGCTCTTCCTCCCCTATCGCTACTGACAATTCCCCATCTAGGCAGAGGGGGGAGGCTTGGGAGATGAGCTGCCCTGAGCCCTCACCTTCTCTTAATGGACTAGTGCTTGCATGTCAACGGGCGGCTTGTGCTCAGGGACAGGTACCTGGAATAATGCAAATTGCTAAAATGAGCTTTAGTTGGAGATGTAATGGACTATGTGGATGGAGTCCAAATGGAGAGATGTAATAGGCATTCGGCAATGAATTATATCCCCAAACCCCAAGCAGATCTGATGTCTAAGGATGCTTTTCACAGCTGCAGATGAAGAGCATTCTGGTAACAGCCTCAGTCTCTGGGAAATTCTGCAGGGATTTTGTGGGCTCTGATCCTTGCTGTACCCTAATTTCCATTCTCTTCACTAGGGCCCTTATGTGGGGAGAGTCTGGTTTCATTTTCAGTCCAAACCATGCAAAAGGCAAATCCTCATCAGCCCCTAGCAGATGTGATGGGCTGATCGTTATTGAAGATGATGTATTTGGGATTTGTAATTAAAATTAAAGCTATTTGCTATAAAACATGTAGAATTTAATTCCTTTCATTAGATATCTTAGGCTAATTGTTGCATCCAGCAGGGAGCAAATGGCATTGTAATTGCTTGATATCTCATGCTGGTTTGATTAGAAGACGATAGGAATGGGAAAAAAGAGAGATAACTCCGAGAAGGGCTTTATCTTTCTTTCTTTGATTTCTGCTTGGTGCCAAGCATTTCTAAAATAAAATAGAAATTTTCAAGCTGACTTTCTGTTCCTGTCTCAGTGAGAAGGCTATGAGGTTGAGGAGTGAAAATGCTGGTTTTATTTACTGCTGGAGAAGTGCTGAGACTCTCAGTTAAGGAATGGCACTGTTTTAGAACTGAGCTTAGTAAGCACTCACTGGTCATGTAGAGCAGTTCTCATGAATATTCCTTCCATCCTTCTGCCAGGGAAACTGAGGCACAGAAAGGCAAAGTGTTGGGTCTCATGTCACACAGCGTAAGTGGCAAGGATGAAGACTGAGCCCAAAGAGCCTCCCTTTTCTTCTAGGATGTAGAGTTCTGAAATGAGTGTGGTGAAGTTCAGGAAGGTGATGGAGGTGTGAAATACTGGTGAGCCTCAGGAACTGCTGCCACTCCTGGTTTTTAGCTACTAAATTATAGTCCTCATTCTTCCAATGCACACGAGGCAGAAGTCTGCTGTGGGTGGTGTTTGAGATAAGTAGTGGGGTGTGCACATCTGTGTATGGGAAATCCAATTTCTGTTGTAGCTCTGCATATGGCGTGCAGCTTCCTAACAGCACCCATGCAATGTCCATACCAGCCTCTGTGCTGAACGTGGTGAATAGCACCAGTTCAGTGCTAATCCCAGGATTAGCACAGCTAACCGTGGAAGCATTTCTCAGTGGAGGAACAGTGCGGTGGGTCAGACTGTGCCTCCTCTTTAGACACTTACAGACATGGGAACACGGCATAGAGAGAGTTAATGACAGGTATGAAAATAGCTAGAAAAGTCTGGGGAAGATCTAAGAGGAGAGAGTTGGAGAGTGGAAAACAAGGCAAATCTGGTATAAAGAAATCTCAAAAAGCAAGTCCACCTGTGAAATATAGGTTTAGAGGGGACATGATACACTTGGGATAAAGCAGATGGCAAAGCTGTCCTAGGCAGCCTGTATGCTCGTGCAAGCCAAAGAGCCACGGCTGGGCGCCTGGTGGGTGATGGCGCAGGCACCCAAGATGCTGCAGGACACTGACGGGTGTAAAGGAAAGAAGGGAGGTGAGCAGACAAGGCTGATGGAGTTTGGCCTTTTCATGGGAATTTGAAGACTGACCACAGAGGGAAACCTTTCCATGGCAGAGACAAAGGCAGGGAAGTTGCCTTTGTCTGTGTCGGAGACTCAAAGGACTTGGGAGATTGTTGTGGTTTAACCCCAGCTGGCAACTCAGCTCCACCCAGCCACTCACTCACTACGTGCTGGTGGGATGGGGGAGAGAATCAGAACGGCAAAAGTGAGAAAAATCGTGGTTGAGATAAAGACAGTTTAATAGGTAATGCAAAAGCCGTGCATGCAAGCAAAGCAAAACAAGGAATCCATTCACTCCTTCCCATGGGCAGGCAGGTGTTCAGCCATCTCCAGGAAAGCAGGGCTCCATCACGCGTAACGGTGACTTGGGAGGACAAATGCCATCACTCTGAACGTCCCCCCTTCCTTCTTTTTCCCCAGCTTTATATGTTGAGCATGACGCCATATGGTATGGAATAGCCCTTGGGCCAGTTGGGGTCAGCTGTCCCAGCCGTGTCCCCTCCCAACTCCTTGTGCCCCCCCAGCCCACTCGCTGTGGGGTGGGGTGAGGAGCAGAAAAGGCCTTGACTGTGTGTAAGCACTGCTCAGCAGCAACTAAAACATCCCTGTGTTATCAACCCTGTTTCCAGCACAAATCCAAAACATAGCCCCATACTAGCTACCATAAAGAAAACTAACTCTACCCCAGCCAAAACTAGCATAGAGATATTACCGTGGCAAAGTGAAAAAAGCAGCCTTTACAGGAAGTATCCTCTCTTCTTTCAGTCTTTAACAGGAGACATTTTCGTATTCCCTCTGTACAATAATTGATACAATGCCATCACTGTGGCTCCGGAGAGTCCAGCTTAGTCAGCCATCCCCATACCAACCCATCGTCATCAGTGTGCGAGTCAAGGCCCATGCAGAAACCTTCAGCCCCCCAGCAATGACCCTTTTATTGAGAAGCAGGCTGTGCATGGCCCCAGTCACAGTGCAAGAGGCAGATCACACCTCAGTCTTTTAAAGATGTTGTTACGGTACTTGCTGCGTCAGACTCTGAGCATCCCATAATCTTTATTAACATCCTCTCCCCAGCATTTCTGTAAGATAAGAAATGCTTCTGCCTTCGTTTTTTCAGGTGAGGGACAGAGGTTGATTCACAGAGGTCCTTCAGGTACCACAGATGTCTTCTGACCCTATGCTGAAGCTCACGTACCCCTGCAAGCATCCAAGTTTCACACCTGGGCAGGTCACCTCAGGTGCTGGGAGTTAATGAAATTCATAGCCAGGGCTGAAATCAGCTCTACAAAGGCTCCAAAGCTCTATATTTAACCAGAAGAAGGTCCTGGTGGCAGGACCATGGCTCCTGCCTGAAGTGCACTGATCCCCGAGGCAGCCGGGCTGGAGCAGCCGTGCAGGGCTGTGCCAATCCCCACCTGCACCCTGCAAGCAGGAGCTGTGGCAGCGGACGTATGGCCGGCACAGGGCGAAAGCAGGGTCTGGGGATGGGTCTCTTCTGCCCCTGCCACTGCATTTCAAACTAGACTTAGCTGATGGGCTTCAGAAACTTTGTGAGTGGGGAAATTTTCTTTTGTGTCTTTGGATATTAAATGTGGTGGCTGCTTCTCCTGCTCTCCTTTTTATTTTACAGGGGTTTGCCACTGGGTTTTTCCAGCCCTTCCTACATGGTGACAGTCTCTTATTGGAGGTTTTTCCATCCATGCCACCAGCTATGACTGGCTTTTGCTAATACAGGTTCACAGGCACCTTCTGCGCTTTCTGCTTTTAACTTTTAAAAATACACCCCCCCCCCCCCCCTTTAATAAGCTTCTTGTGCATGAAGTTTGTCCACAGTATGTGTGACATTTAAGTCCAAAAACCAAACTATAGCTATCTGCTCTGCACTGGGCTATATTAAGCCCATCTAATCAAAACTTTTTCTAGTAAGCAGAAGGGGAAAAAGTCTCTGTGGCTGTTGTACTGTCAGCTTTCCTATCCAATTTAATTAGTTCTGCGGAGCTCCTTGACTAAATTTGCATATAATTTATTCTTCCCTCCCTTTCCTTGTTATATGCGTTAATTATTTTCATGCGGCACGCTCAGGGCTCACAGATGAAGCGCAGATCTGGGCTAACATCTCTGCCTCCGGCAGGCAGTCACCCCAGGGAAGCACGGCCGTGAATAGGTACGGGAGGAGAAAATTGTGTATGATAAATCTAAAGTTAGGCAGACTGAAAGATGGGAATGGAGCAGTGGGAAACTGCCGGCAGTCTGGGTCTTCCCTAAGTCTGTGCATACAAATATGGAGGTCGATGGAAAGTGTCTTTATGAAACCAGCTTCTGCTGCTAGCTTAAGGGTCAATACTGCATCAGTCCCTTTGGGATTTTGGTTTGGAGCACACGAACAAGACTTTAAGAGAAATAAAACCGCAGCTCTAATTTGAAGTGGTTTTTAGGGGTGCACAGGGGATGTGCTGAGGCATTGCGTGGGTGCAGGCTGTCACGGGAGGGAGCAGTGCGAGGTACCAGGGCACGCGTGGCAGATGTCACCGGCGAAGAGAGCGAGTGGGACAAAATCAGCCGCAGGTTGAAGACTGATGCTCCTGTCACCACTATGGGGGCTGCTGGAGCAATAATACCCCTCCCTCAAAACCCAAGGGCTGAGGTGAAACCTGCAGAAACCGGTTTTGCTTATTTGTTAGATGGAGATACATGAAGTGAAAAGCTGACGGTTTCACACCAGTGTCTAAAATCACGACGGTCATCAATCAGGACCTAAGTTTCCCAAATAGTTTTCCGCTTCTTTGGAAGGAGAGGTAGGGTGCTACTGCCTGGCCCCAGGATGGGGCAGTGACCATGGGCTCCAGCTCCCAGGTCCTCCTGCTGTTCCTTTTGTTGTGAAGAATTTAAAAAAAAATAAAAATCTGCCTATGTACTGATAGAACAGCAGATTTCCTCCTCCCACTTGCTTGCAAAATCTAGGTTTATGTCCACCTTTCCCTTTGCATTTATTTGCTTACAGGGACAGAGGAATTCAGATAAGCACCCTCCTTTTCTCTGTGCTGGAGCCCTGGTTTGACGAGACAAGGAAGGGGACCGCTTACTGCTCTGCCGTGCATCCAAATGAAGACAGCAGCAATCTAGTTCTGCATGATAAGCATAAAAAATGGTCATTTTATGCTAGATCATCTCCTGTTGTGCAAGGTAAAATGGCTTTGAATCTCTGTATGACAGAGGCAGAACCACTTAAATAGAGTCCAGAGGTATATTTTGGTATCTCCCTAAGTAATGATATTACTGATAATTAGCAGGCTATCCTGTGGCCTATAGTTATTTCTAAATTTATCAGTGAGGACACAGTTTGTGGGAGCTATTGTATCTTGATTTTGTTATTAATCCATCTGTACAGCTGTGTTCTCCCCCTATGGTAAGTGCCAGATACGGAAATTTGCAGAGTGGACAGAGGAAATACTGTGTCTGGAAGGCACAGATTGTTGGCTAAATAAACCTCCCCCAGGAAAGCGTTTGGAGAAATGGGAGCAGGGGGAGAGGAAAGGGGAAATCTGATTCCAAACAGAAAGAGGGAATTTAGTTTAAATACCTCAGCCAATGGAGCAGAGATTTTTAACATATGACATGAGCAAACGATTCTTTTTTTTTTTTTTGAGTGCTTTGTTTACTGCATAATTTAAAGGAAGATTTTTGTCGCCCTTTGCTACATAATTGAATTTTTATAGTGCTGTTAATAAAAATATACATCAAATGTGACAATTATTATTCTTCAATGGATTTTTATATTATTTCAGTCTGAGAGAGATATGAGAAAACATTAAGGATAACTCTAAAGATGTATTCTGAAATCATTTCTATGATTTAGTACTTCTTAAAATTAGTGGAATAGTTGGATGTCTTCTCTACTTCTGAGAAGTAATTCTGGGTTTTCAGAGCGAGTCGATATATTTTAACAGTCGTAAAAGAGGGGCCAATCCTGCAGTCACTTTCAGGTAAAAATCCCATTTGTTTCCATGGGAGTTTTGTCAGGGTAAGGGAGACAGCTGCATCAAGATGCATAAATGTACGTAAAAAATGTCAGTTCCAGTATGTCATTTTTTTGAGTGTTGAAAACAGCATTATCCTTTCATGTCCCATACAGTGAGGCAGTAAATCATTTTAAAAAGGTTTGGAGATAAAGAAAAATACATTTGACCCTTTGTGCTTGATCCTGGCCCCTTACTTATGTTACTCCCTTGGTTTCTGGGGGACATGCTACAGAACAAAGCTGTAGAATTTAGTTGTGTCCAGGAGTGGAACAATGATGCAAATCTCTACAGCTTGCCTTTATACTTCATGAGATATAAACTGATGGAGTTCAAAAAATTATTTCCTTGTCTCTCTTATTAATGGGAATAAAAGACACATTAAACATCTGTCATTAGATTTATTTGGGACAGTAGTTTCCAGCTGAAGCATTTCTTAAAAATATATTTATCCTTTGAAGAAGAAATGGCATTATTTCCAGAATGGAGAAAATGATGATTTAAATATGTTTTCTGATAATGGGACCACTTTGTTAATGAACAGTAATTTTCTGACTACCTCCAGAGGAATTAAGCTCATGGATTATATAATACATCTGTGAAAGCTTATCTGATTGCCCAGTAATTGTGACCTCATCGTGGGTTGTGCAATTAAGCATTAAGCTACTATTTGGCACCATGGTTAATTGTGTTTTACTTTTCTGATACGCTTGTTGACAATACGGAACAAAATTACCGCTAACAGCAGAGGGGTGGGAGGAACAGCGCTATCTAAGCACCGTCCCCACGCAGCACTGCAGGTGCCCCTCTCCAGTGTGGAGGAGATAATTAAGCAGGCAAAGAGCTAATGACAGTGGGGAGACGTCACATCCAGTGTGAAGGCTTTTAGGCCAGGCACCAAAGTCCTTTTGCTTTCAAACCAGGGTGTTACGCTGAAAGAGGCAGATGGGTTCAACATGCCAGGGAGTAGTTTTGCAGGGCAAATTTGTGGATATGTCTCTTGGATATTTTCCTGCACCAAGTCATAGCTTCCCAAATATAAATGGTTGTTTGGGAATGTGCAAAGCAGCAACATTTTAGAAACCTTTTTGGGGAATTTGTGCCCAAAATATAGATGTTAGTCAAGTTGAAGGTGGATTTTGGAGACGTGGTGAGAGATGAGATCAAGATGAGAAAAAAAGCAATGTTTACAGGCAAAGATAAATGACTCAACACTGGGAAAGGATCTCAACTCTTCTGACCCTTCAACCAATGTGCCAAAATCTTCAGGTGACCAAGAGCCAGGAGATGCTTACCTGGTACCTCAGAGAGAGCGGGGACTTTAGGAACGGTTCATGGGCAGGAACCTATGTGGCCACAACATTAATTGCAAAGCTGGGATACATGTGTAGCTCTCCTGTAGGACAACTCATTGTAGACACCTTTGTCAGCCCAGGGGGTTTTCTTGTCCTCCCCACTAGACTTGAGCTGTGAGTTGATCCCTGCACCAGCAGTGCCCTCCTGCTTGCTGCATGACATGGCTGAGCCTGAAAGCCAGCTCTGAGCTGCTGAAGGGCTGCTGGTCCCCCTGAGCTAATGTGCAAGAACCAGAATGTGAAACAGGATGGAAAGAAGAAATACATTTGTCAGTTCTTTCATGGTGTGAGAAGCATTCACTGTGGCTGATTTCAATAATGCAAAGCAAGGAAGTGTTAAACGCTTTTTATTGTGGGGTAGTCAACCCTTGTCAATTAAACATGCTTCCTCTTAGACAGCCTCCTCTTTGGACTCTACCATCTTTTGAGTAGTACATCAACAGTACGCCCTTTTCCGTCATGATGTATTGTGCTCGTATATCTTCAGAGTGAGCTTTCTTTCTAATGATCTATTAGTGAAATGCATCATTTGAGTGAGGATGATGATGATGATATACTACTCCATGGATGATGCCATCCAAAGGAAAGAAAAGGTCAGACAACAAATTCAATAGAGTTATTGGATAAAAGTCAGGCAACACATCATCTCTGAGGCTGGTTTCCTAATGCCAAGGAGGACTGCTGATACAAGCAATGTATTCCGGGGACCATTTCTTTTATGGCTGTGCCTGAACTGACCCCTGAACGTCAAGGGAAAGCAGTACCTTGTATCATCTGAATTGAGAGAGTATCAAAATATTTTTGTGTTTGAGACTATGCATATGACAGGTTCAGCATCAAATCCCCAGGCAGCATATATCTTCTCTTCTGGCCATGCTTCTCTCTTCTGGGTGCACATTCACAAATGTCGCATGCACGTCTCTCTGCCAAGGCTAGTTCTAAATTATGTGCATCTTTGTGGAACTGGATCGCTTGGTTCACTGCAATCATATAAGATGCTAGCAAATAATCTTTTTTGTGAGTTGAAGTTACCAGTGTAGGATTACAGAATAGCACCTACAGAATTCTTACTTTATTGCAATCATTTCCTTCATCAAGTCTGAAAATATATTTTAAGATCATCCTCTCTGCCTCTTTTCCACAGCATTCAAAAATCCTGCTATGCTCAGGCTGAACAAAAAATATTCAGTGTACCTTAGAGGGAATTTTTAAAAAACAGTATGGATTTTTCTCTTCTCCTCTCATGTGTCTTGTTTGCTTTCTTAAAGTCCTAGAAATTTGCTGTGGAAGGGCACTGAGAGACACACACAAATAATGTGCAGAGTTGTATCCCAAAATGGCTTAATTGTTTAATGCCTACTGAAATGTAAATGAAGCTTATGAGAGCACTAAGAGATTCATCTATCCATCCAAGGTCAAGATATTGAGTGAGGTGCAATTTACTATGGGGGAGGGGTCTTCCAATGAATATTCTTGCTTTTCAGAAAAAGGCTTCAGGCTGGCCTCTCCTTTCAAGCCCCCCATATTTGCATTTGCTGATAATGATGAACGGTTTTGTACTGCCGAGATGTGACATCTGACTGCTTGATTTTGTCATTTCACACATGAGAATGACATGCAATGCAGCTGCTCAAACAGTGGGAATGTGACCTGACACTGGCCTTGGAAAATTGGAACGGATGCTTTCGAAGCCAAGGCCAGTTCTGTGCTCTATGGACATTTCAAGATGCTGGGGGTGAGTTGGTGCCAGCAGCTGACCCCCCCAGCATTCCCTTTTCTGCAGAGCATGGGGTATGCTAGCAGTTGTATCGTCGTAAGGGTGGTCAGACATCTCCCAGTTGGAATCTGTGTATGGTCTATGGAGTACTGTGGAATAAATTCAAAACACAATGCATATGCTTCATCTGCTCCATCAGGATTTCTGGGTTTTTTTCCCCATATCATTGACACAAGAGACTGATTATTGCTAGGGAAATTACACAGTGGGTTCCCTGGAAATCTTAGCATGCCTGAGTCTCTGCCTCCAGTGAGGTCCTTCTTTGTAATGAAGTGAGGAGTTGCTCTCGGGGAGAGGGTACAGGAAGATTCATCCTGCCTTCAGCTGGCTTCCTGAAAAATGCAACCCATTAATAGCTGGGAGCGACTGTTTTGAGGCCTCCTATGCTTGTCTTCTAGTCAGAGGTAGCACACAGAGCATTGAATGGGAATTATCAGAGATTTATTATACCTTAAGGAGTAGGAGTCTAAAACAGCAAAAATCACAGAAATTTACCATGCACAGAATAATTCCTGCAGAAAAAGCTTAGAGAGTCTTTTGGCACTTCTGGCCAATTCCAGAATCTTCATGTCACTTTCTTTTGTTTCGGGAAACCTATGCTCAAGAATGCTGCTGCTTCCTAATTTGAAGCTGTTTCAATGAACTTAAATTGCTTCAGTATTATTAGAGCTTCTCAGCAAGTATGATTTTTCTGCATTGAGTTAGGGTGTCTAACAGGATAGAAAAATGAGAAGTCTGAAGGTTTCCTTGTTTTTAAAAGCTTAAGTAAATTTCTGGTAATGGCATGTCAAATGCGGCTTCTAAATTATACAATGCCATTTCATGATAACATTTTCAACTGTTCCAGGCTTGATTCTAGTTAAAATAAAACTGAAAGCGAGTTTAGCATGTAGAGGTGTGTGTCCATGAGTCACAGAGTTAGCCTTGGGAAGGATGAATCTACATGTCTCCAACAGCTAAAGCTGTTGTAAATACCTGCAAAATAAGTGCTGTAAATATATGTATGCATGTATATTTAGACAAAATATCCTATGCTATACACAGACAAGTAACCTCTGTGGTTATCATCTGAGATGTGGATATATTATCTATCTTATCTCTGTTTCACTACCTGCTTTTTAGAACAGCTACCACACAGCTGATAATTTAAAAGACACAAACACGCAACCCTATATGATACAGTCATAAAAATTTCCTAAGAGCAAACCAAAAGCTCATACTTATTAGAGAAATCTTCCAGTATGAAGAATGAATAACACCTCAGTATGAAATATTTGTAAATACATTTTTGCTTCTCAGCATTATAAGTGAATGTTAAGCTAACCTGAACAAAATCCAGTTGCCTGCTACTTTATTCATTGCTTCCAAATAACACAAATAGAGCTAAATAAGCAATGACAGATCTTTTCCTACAAAGCCTCTTTTTTCATGTTGGTTCCTTCCTTTACCTTCCCTGTCACCTCTCAAAGCTATTCCTCTGAATCCCTGCTTAGCCTGGACTCAGTTTAGCAGTGCCCTAATGGTGCAGTGATTCACACTACACTGCCAGTGTCTCCGCATCCCAGAGTCCGTGAGCTGCAAAATTAACTCATCGCACCTGCAGCCCAATTTTGCAGTATGCCAAACTTTCTCTTTAAAAATAAATAAATAAATAAATAAAAGAAATGTCATCTTGTCGCTAATGGTATTTGCGTCACTTTGCAGCTGTGTTCACTTTGAAGTGAGCAGTCAGTGATTTTCGAGTTAGCTAGGTGAAGTGGAAAAATAATGATGGATTCGGTAGTCTTTTGTCACTTTTGGGCCTGAATTTTCCTTGTGTTTGTGTGAGTGTTGGCCGTTTACTGCCTGCCGGTTGTGAAAAATAGATTCCAGTGCAGGTCCTGCTGGAAGAAAAAAATCTGAGCCATTTAGTTTCTCATCATTTCCCCCAAATTCTCTTTTATAATGGGTGTTAATAACTAACTTTGGGAAAAACAGCTTGTGATCTTTTATCACTCAAATGTGCACCAATGAAAATTAAAATGGAGGAGAAACCGATGAAATGCCTAATACCTCATAAACATTCTTTACCTGAAACAGTGAATAATAGGAAGTAGAAGCTGCTCTTAATGGGAAGATTTGGAGGTTTGAGACCAATCTTGATTAGGCTTTTTCCCCCTAGTTTGTTGTACAGCTTATAACACCTCTTTCAAGACAGAATAATATAGGTCAATAGCTGACTTAAAAATCTTTAAGAACTGGAATGATTAGTGGTTTGAGCAAGAGCCATTAGCCGATTCACCAACTCGTGCTCTTTCAGAGATGAGCTTGTCTTTGGGCAAGGAGCATAAATCTAAAACTCCAAACTCCGCTGTTTGCATAAAATAAATCAATACTCAGCCCTGCCAAGGGATGCATTGATTTGGTCAAAAGGAAGGAGGGCCTGATGTGATCTTGCTATCTTCAGGAAATAATGTTTATGATACTGTGTGTGCCTGTCTCCCTGACGGACTCTGTTACCCAATTTCAGCCAGATTTCAGCCAGGGTGCAGGATGTTAAAGATATTGGGGTCTGACAAGTTTTGTGAAAACAAGAGGTGGCGTTTGGAAACAAGAGTGAGGATGCCAGCTGCCACCTGCTGGCACCAGCAGAGACTTCTCCAAAGCTCTTGGGGCATGTTTTCTGATGTGCCCATCCATGGGCAGCTGCTCATAGCCCTTGTTTGACTCTTGAGCTCAGTCCACAGCTCAGCCTAAGTTATTATTTCATGCAATACTGAGCAATAGTGAGCAAGAGAACTTGACTTTCCAGAGCCCCAAGATCCCTTTCTGTAATCCAGGGAGAAAATTCCCTTTTCCTGGCCTGTCTCACCCATTTTGGGTCTAAGCTCTTTGGGAAGAAATCAAGGCTTTTCAGCTACAGTATTAGGGCCAAGGAACTCTGTCCCGACTGAAGTGCCTGAGTGCCACTGAAATATGGATGGTGTGTGTTCATGTACCTCAGAAAACATCCTGACTCCTCAGGCCCTTGTCTTGACACCTTCTCAAAGCAGAAAGGCAACTCACTACCTCTTCACCTGAGCACAGGTAACTTCAGAGCAGAGGGCATTTTTCCAGGTCTGGCAAAATGCAAAATGAAATAGGTTACCATAACTGTCCTTCTTCACTGTCCCAGCTTTCCCAGTATTTTTACTTTCCAGCATGCAGATGACTTACTCGAACCCCAAGCTCCCTCTGGCAATCAGTGACTTCACATAAACTCTTCCTACCTGCCAGCCATCAAACCATGAGCTGTTGGAAAGAGGAAAGTATATACAGAGAACAGAGGAAAATATGTAAGGTGGTGCAATTGGCTTTTCAGGGCCATTTAAAGGGAGCAGCCAGTGAAGGAAAGGTGTGTGATGGGGTGGTGAAGTGTAACTTTTTGTGGTTAATAATCACACAGTTTCCTTCTGCAAACTTCCTCCTGCCGCTCCTCTCATTAAATGGGAAATCAGGCAAAAAGCTTTTGATGTTGCCTTTATCTGCACGTGGTGGGTTTCCCCTCTTCCACACCGTTGTGTTGAGGGGAATTGTCACCCTGGCTGGGCTTGCTGGTGGGAAAAGAAATGGGAAGAGAACAATGAGAGCTCAGATCCACTCTGGAGCACCTAGCTTGCCCCACGTACTGGGCGGGGGGTGGGAAGATGCTCACAATTAGCAATGATCATTATCATCAGGCAAGTGATTCATAAATATTCCATAAAACAGGGCCCTGGACTGCACAAGTAACAGCAAATATTGTAGCAGATTTATTAGCGGAGCATGAAACATTTATATTTTTCAGATGACAGGGCAGATGATGACTGTGTTATGCTAGCAGGCAGGATGAACCTCATTCGAAAAGTGCCTCGTAGGTGATGGCTAGATATGACAGCAAGATGAATTAAGGTCTTTGAGCATCAAGATGGTGTGATAGACCCTGGGAATTGAAAACTAAACACCAGTGGTATCCTTCAGAAAGCAGCTGAGCTTTCTTTGTGTAAGTCAAGGCACAGCCTTGATAATTGTGGTGCCCTGGTGACATTGGCAGGGATTGAATTTTCCTGTCATCTTTTAGCAGGGTGGTTTACCAGAATAAATGTTTAGTGCTTCAAATTAGAGTTATAGTTAGCAAGAGATTGAGGGAAACCGGTGTTCCCCAGAGATCTGGACTTTGGCAAACAACTTTGTTGAAGGGGTTTTGAGCCAGTGACAGCTTCCTTTTCTACTGTTTATTAAATGCATTACTCCCCAAATCTATAAAAGTGCTGGACTGGGGTGTCTCTGTACAAAAAGCTGATTGAGGAGGACAGCTGAATAAGATCCGACTCAGAGTCACAGCCCAGGTAGGGCTAATGGAGTAATTAATTGGACAATATTTAACTTAAACAGTCAAGCTCTTTGGACTTACTGGTGTTTAATTACACCCATGTCAGTTCTTGAAGGGAAAGGAAAAGGCCATGGAGTAGAATCAAACAGGACTTTCCCTCAGCCATCAGCTGCCCAGAGGGAGAGACTGGCATCTTTACCTTTTCTGTATTTTTATCACCTTCTAGGTTTTGCCATTTTGAGCTGACCCTTTTTTTGATATAAGCACATTTCCAGATGACAGATCTTTCCACCTTTCACTCTGTTACCACGTTTAAATACATTTTCTTGAAGCAGCCCAGTATGTGAATGAGTTTCACACCTCCTTTAAAATGTATATGCAAGTGGATCAAAACTGTGCCTGAGATGGCAGGTAGTCTGACTTATAACCTGGGAATGTGTCCCCTGTGAAACTTCACTGTGTACATCAAGATCATCTACCTTTCACACTCAAAATACTTCGAACTCAGCCGTGTCCTGACAAATTGTAATGGTCTCCTTCAAACAGAGAAGGGAGGAGGTTGTGCACCAAGGTGTGCTTTTTCTTTTCTTTCTCAAGCATGAAACAAGTTTTGTCCTTTTTTTTTTTAGTGAAATCTGCAAAATCCAAAAGCCAAAAAAACCCAAAGCCAAAATCTGATCTCTTCCCTGTTTTGGGGGGTGTTTAACATTGTGCATAGTTATTTTGGTCAGTACTGGACTAATTTACACCAGTGTCTGTGCTTGCTTCCATTCCATTGAAGAATGAATTATTGTTATATACTATAGTTAGTAATCTCAAATTTGTCTGGTCGCACTGAGACACTCATTTATCTGCCCTCTTAAAAGCCACATTCGTTCATGTCCAGCACTAAAGGGTTTATGTCTTTATCTCACCAATGATCTGAGCTTCATGATGAATATTTTTGTTGCTGGAGGACTTGAGGAGATTATGGGAGGTCTGCAGGACTTGAGCAGACTACCTATCCTTTATTGATACTACACAGTGGCTGTGTTGGCTGCAAGCAAGCTGGGAGCCCTTGAGGTTTAGCCTATTTCCATTTTCAGCTGGTTGGCTCCAGCTGCAAGCACTGCTGGACTAGTGGGAGAAAAAGTATAGGTAAATGGTAAGAAAAATCTGTGTTTCAAATTAAGCATGGGACTAAGGCTTGGTCTCAATAAGCCCATGATGAGAAAAAAAATCAATTTTTCTGCTATTCCATACTTCAGACTTTTCTAAACTGTGACCCGAAGTAATTGGTTCACCACTCAGAGATCAGGCCCACAAGGCTGTCCCGCGGCACAGAGCTTCCCCCTACCATGGCTGCTGCCCTGGAACACCAGCAGCTCCATTGGCATGCTGCAGGGACCTCCGCCCAGAGTTATCCTTGCTTGCTGTTCCTATCTGTCTGGGCAGACCACTGCAAGGAGACCCGAGCGGAAGCTGAAGTTTTCCCAAGGAGAAATTGGGCTTCCACCTTTGCAACTGCAAACAGGCAATACTTCCCCTCCTTTAAGCAAACCTGGAATTTCTGCCACAGAAGAGCAATATTTCTTGGGTTTTATTATAGGTCTATTATGGCATCTGTGGCCCCATCCTGTTGTTTTGAGCCAATGTGACCTCTACCTCCCCTCCACTCTGGATTGAAGGCATGAGGTTCCCATGCTCTAATTCTTGTCCAACTTTTCTTAGTCAAGCTAAGGTTTGTAGGGCAAGAGAATTTCTTTTACAATTAGAACACCTGGTAGAATTGGAAGAAAAGCAATGAACTTTTCATCTTCAGTTCTCTCTGCAGTGTCTGGCGTTGTGAGTAATGCTTATGGATTCATTTATGTGGCTTAATTCATCCTCCTGGACAATGGATATAATCCTAATTTTAGTTATTTTGTCAGTATGATGCAAAATAATTTTATGTGCTTTTGAACAGTATTTAAACAGTTGGATGAAAGGGCACTTATGGCTAAAATGAATTTGTTGTATCACTTGAATCTGCTAGTGCAGGATCTTCAGTGCAAGCTGAATTGCCTTTTGTGCCTGACACAATGCATTCCCTTTTTATTTGCTCATACCATGAAATCTGGGACTAGAAGTTACACATTTGGCAACAAGTAGGTCTCACAGGAGTTTGGACGTCAGAGTAGAATGGTCTTTCATTGCGTAATGAAGAGGAAAAAGGGAATGAACCCCTAAAAAAGAATTTTACCAAATTCTTCCCATGGACATTGTGTTATTAGAGTAACTAGTGAGTTAAAACAACATCTGAAATCCCAACAAGCCAAGAAAGATCATAAAACTGCAAGGAGCAGGAAAAACGGCACACAGCACACAAACAATGTAAATTAAGACAAAGAAAATGACTGTAAATGCCAGCAGTCCCTAAACATTAGGGACTAATTTCTAACAAACCATTAGCTGCATGGGGAATTGTCAAACATTATTAAATATAATTTGCTACATCTGTTTTATTATAGAATTCATTTGGCACATATGCTATTTATGTTGTACGCTATTTATTTTTTTTTTCTTTATATACTGTTTTTTTCTTTAAGCCTTACCTGACACCCGAGCATAGTATATCAAGTGGATTAGGATTTATTTTACTCCTGCTGTAGGAACTCAATTTGTGTGTTTGCATGCACACTTATATGTGAACCAGTTTCCCTCCTGCCTTCTCCCTCCTCCCATCTCCCACAAGCAGCTGCACACGAATGTTTCTGCATTACAATCAGCAGCCAGCCCCCAGCGAGTGCTTTCTGCTGCCTAATGCTGTGAATGCATGTATGGAGGACATGGTTTGCAGCCTCTGCAGGGATACTGTTACCATCAATATCATTGTGCCATTAATATTTAAATGGAACCATGCTCTGAATTGCATTGGGGTTTTTTAAGCTAATATTCAAGGAGTAGGTGATAGCCTGCAAGCATTGATATCAACCGCATCAGCCAGCCAATGCTGTAATCTTGATCAAAAATAATAATGTAATCCATAACACTGTAAAGATTTATTAGTTGTGACAGATCTATACATTAACAAATCACTACATGGCCCTGAATGCCAAGTAAACAGAGTCAGCCTCGTAAGGAATAGTAAGACCTTTTGGGAACTCTATTATAAAGGCGTGTTTCACACAGGAAAAATTTGCTCTGAAAATAATACAGATGTGTGTGCGTTTGTTTGTGTGTGTGTTTGTGTGTGTGCATGAGTGATGGACGGCTGTCTGTCCACTCTTGCTCTTCCACAGTCAGGATGGGGGATGACCAGCAAACCAGGATGGGCCCAATAAGTATTTTCTGGTGCAGTTCTGGTTTGTGTGTTGCTGTAGCTTGAATTTGTTCTGATTTGGTTCCACTTTCCCTTCTACAAAACTGCAGGATAACTCACATGGAGTTGATTTGAGAAGATATCACAGTTAGGATGACTTTTAAGCTTGATTTGACTCCTTCACTACAATTGTTTGAAACATCCATTCCTATGATGACAGTAAGTTATCTTCTTTTCTGTCACTCATGTTGGTGGCTTTTACTGGTTGGATGTACAAACCATAAAGTCAGAGGTTTCCTTGTTGATGTTGAAGTTTTAACAAAATCAGTTAAAATAATGAAAAATGCAGCTAGCATTATCTGTTCACACTTAGCCCTGTCTCTGTAGTGTTTCCATCTCAGGTGTTCTGGTGGCAGAAACATCCCCAGTAAAGAAAAGATGAAAGTATCTAGCATCTGAGGAGTCCTGTCCCTGAGAAGAATACTGGTAAGTCCAGTCACTTAAAAATCGGGACACAGTACATAAATATCAGAAGATTAAAGTAGTAATAACCTGGAGGGGTTTTTTTTAGTCTACTTCCAGGTTGTCATATCTTCATAGCTCATATTATCAGCATTTTCTTCAAACCAGAAACATTCTGAAATGTCCAGAAACATTCAGAAACATTCAGAGAAGTCCAGAAACATTCTCTCCGGAGTTAGTTTCCTAGTGCAGAGCTTTAGTGTCTAGGGACTTTCTGCTCCTGTCCTCCTGAAGGAAGAGCTGATACTGTTGTTATGCTATAGCCTGTACCAGAGAGGAAATGAAGATTTTCTAGTCTCAGTCACTCTTTTTCTTCTCTCTCTAATGCTATCTCCTTCTAATTCTTGTCTCAGGGATAAGTACATAACTCAGTGCTCCAAGATTGGTTTCACTTGTTTAGTTACCCATTGCCAGAAACTCGAGGGTGCCTGTGACCCTGAGGATTTTGGCAACCCGGCCACTCCTCTCTTTTGTTGCCCTAAGCAATCACGTTGCCTGGAATGGGAGATGACGATCTTGAGGCATAGCGTGCAAGGGTGCGAAGGATACAGCTTGGACGCAGCTGCATCCTGAGCCTAGTGTCTCCTAGACTTTCTCTTTCCTTCACTCCCAGGGGCTGCAGAAACAGCCCATGCTGCCTGTTGCTCAGGCTGCTTCTCTGTTCCTCACATCTGGACACCATACTGCAGATATCTCCCCCCTACGTTTAATTTAGTGTATTCTCTTCATCCACACACCTCATCCACAGTCTCTCCAGCTCTTTCCTCCTGTAGGACTACTTTTCTCCTTCCCTCAGCAGTGTTATCACATTACAATTCATCTGAATGCCAGTGCCAAGATGATTTTCTTATTCCGCTGTTTTACCCTCTCCTCTGCCGTTTCAAGCAGATCTGTCTTCACTTTCAAGATCTTTCACAAACTATCCATACACTAGTGTCCTTTTTTGGACACCGACTGACTTCTGGATGACCCCTAGACACTGGCCTTCATTGCCCACTTGCCAAAGTTTCAAACAAGCTTCATACTCTTTTCCTTAAACTCGGGATGAGCTCACTGTGAACACCCACCAACTTTAATCCCTTTCCCATACCCTCTTTGGATCTGTATCTGGCCGAGAGACATCATAATCCTAACGGTGTATGACCATGCTGGAGGAATAAGGTAGAACAGCAGGGTTTATCCTCGTACTTTTGCATTTTCAGTCACTAAGCCAGTGGCAGGACATGGAAGTCTCAAGTTAGCAGCTACCAGTGGTTGAACAACTGATTTTGTACGGTCTTTAGGGAGGACCAGCCTTTGCCAAGCATTTGTGCAAAGGGTGGGAAAGTAAAAACGTGAAGATATTCCACTGATCTAATTTGTCAAAGATTCAAAGAAAAAGTTGATTTTGACTAATTTCAGAGAGAAGCAGCAGCAATTCCTATTTGCCAGAATGTCCTGTTTTCACTTTTAAAATATCGTAAAAGTTTTTGATGGAAGTAAAATGCCTAGATATGAATGAACCATGCTGAAAGACTCTCTCTGCATTTTTTTAATGTTAGTTCAACAAGATTTTTGAGAATTTGTTTTGGTCCTGAGCTGGGACAGAAGGAGAAGTATGTAATCCTCCAAGCTCTGCAGACCAGGGGATCTGTTTCCTGCCTGGGAGAAAGCTTCATTGTCAAGGTAGCTGAGGAAAAAAACAAGCAACACCAATGTTCACTCTCCTGATGGTGTTTTGACCCAGGTTGACCAGGAGCCCTATTCCTGTTCAGCTTAGAAGATATGGCAGGATCAGCTGGACAGGCTTTTAATTCATATTTTCTGCTGGAACATGTAATTTGTGGAGCTGTGACAGATAATATGTTAGGAAAACATTTTTTAGAGTGCTCTACTTCATAGGTATAGGGCCCCTGATATTACTGGAGGAATGCATCATAAGCTACGAAGTGCACCCCTGAGGTAAAACCCAAAGTATTAAAATCCTCTTTTTACATATGGGGAAGTGATACCAGAGTGGTGCAGTGATTTGTGTAAGGGCATATGGCTACTCAGTGGTGGAGCTGAGGACTGAACCTGAGCTCGTGCTGACAATCCAAGTACAGGGCTGCCTTTTCTACCTGTCTCACTCACAGACAGCCTCTTCATGTGGTTTGGACATCATGATAAATATCACATGTAACACTTAATTGAGAACTGATAAATTTTCTACTTGGGATGGGATGATGTGAGAATACAGCGGAGGGTTGAATATCTTCAGCAGCTTTATTAACTGTGTATTAAAAGCTATAAAGAGCAGTTAAGTCGCATTTGCAGGTACTTCTGATTGAGGGAAGGGGCTTTTGCCAGAGGATTTAACACCCAAGACACTGGGATGTTAGGAGCAATTGTCAGGGAAATTGTGAAATGGGACCAAAGCAGCAATTTGGTCCCAATATTGGGACCATGCAGAGACCTTGGAGCAAATGACAACGCTAAGGAAATGTGAGATGCTTTGACAGAAAATACGTATGAGCAAGTTAGCAAGAAGGCAGAGCCAGGGTCTTCACAGCAGCGTGTGGTGGGCACAGCAGTGTGTGGTGGGAGGGCGAGAGACAATGGGCATAAGCTGAAACAGGATAAGTTCAGACTGGATATGAGGATAAACTTGTGGGGACAGTGAAACACAGCAACAGGTTACCCACGGAGGCTGTGCTGTCCCCATCCTTGGAGATTTTCAAGACGTGCCTAGATAAAGCCCTGGGCAACCTGGTCTCATCGCACAGGCGACCCTGCTGTGAGCAGCATCTGCCTGAAGTGTCCTATGGAAATGGGACTCACTTCACCCCAGCAGCCAGCCTGGGACCCAGAAGTATGTTGTTCCCAACAGGAGGGTGAGGACGTACCAGGAATTATTCAGCAACTTTACAATGGAGCTAGGGTGCAAGTAAAGAAACCAGGATTTGGCTTTTTCTGACCACCTTATCAATATTACCAGCTCATCTCTGTTTTCTCTCCTAACCAACTTCAGGCCAAAGAAAGCCTTTGTACTTCTTTTGCCCCGCTGAACTCTGTGCAAGGCCAAAAGAGCTGGACATGAGGTCTCTTCTGAGTTAGAAGAGGGTCCTCAAATGTGATGGCATATAATCATATATGTCCTTCTATGCCAGGCTGTTGCATATTGCTTCCAAGTGCTGCTCGCTTTGCTAGCAGGGCAAGATTAAATACTCTGCTGATATCCCCCACGTGGCAGCACCTATGCCGAGACCATCAAATCAGGCAGTGACATACCACCGGTGGAAAAGTCATCAATCTGTCTCCATAGTGACACAACTCCTGCCGAGATACTTCTGGGCAAGGTACAGGCAAGAAGCAAAGCTACAAAAGATGTTTTTCTTATGCTGCAGATGCTGTTTGTGTTTGCTTTTAATGCTTTTTCGGTGTTGGTTTGTGGTTTTTTTTCAAATGGGTCTTGCTGCTGTATATGCTTAGGTTATTTTTTTTCTCTTTTGTGCACTAGTTTCTCTCTTGTTAAATATATCTATGGAAACAGATGATGGGTTAGGACCAAAAAAGAAATTTTTAAAGCCTGGATCCAAGGTAGCAATAATGATACCTACACATTTCTATAGCGGGGTCACTTAATGAGAAATCCCCCCGGCTCCAAACTCCCAGGCCATCTATGTGTGGCCAGGGTTGAAATCCAGATCGGATTTCTCCGCTCTGAACTCATGTCTAATAATTTACAAGCCTTTGCTGGATTAATAAACATGCCAGTGCGAGAATCTCATGTTCATTTTACTTATTTTCGGTCCTGTCCATATTAACACATAACTTAAAAAAAATCTAGTGTTACTTACTGTAGTCTTTGGGAGTTCTGAAAAATTGCCTGCCACAAGAGGTTATTCAAATTCTGGTCTTGATGTATTAGCCTAGACAGTTTTAAAGCCATATCTACAGCAAGTAGTTAGCCATACTGCTGAACAGACATTTTTTTAAATGAACTACAAAGAATAGCCTATTGTGGTTAGCTTATTTTATTTACAGCATTTCACATGGTGTGAACATTAAAAATTTACAGAGTAATATTGATTTGCAGCTCCATCAGACCATTTCTACCCAAACTACGGAACCAAACTGTTTGAGGAAAGGTGCCTTATTCGAATGATTATTTGCTGCTCCGAAGGCTGCTCTCTGCGAGGCAGCCGTAAATTCACCTCCTGGCAGAAAGTTAAAGAGGAGGTTCAGAAAGTAAATAATTGCCAGGAAGCATCAGGAGCGGAGTCCTGCTAGTGTGTGTGATGCAGGAGAGCTGGAGGAGACTGGTGTGTTTGATAAGGGTTTAATAAATGCCTTTTCGGGGGCGGGGGGCGGTGGGCCCCGCAGCCGGCTGGGACGCGGGGTGGCACTGTTGTCAGCCACTTGGCTGGCTCGGAAGCATCGCCCGTTTTCAGCTGGTGAGACAGATTTTTTTGTCATTTCTGTCACTCCCCAGATTAAAAAAAGCTAACAAATTCGAATAGACCAGAAAACCAAATGATACCGGGTAATGGTACACGGCTTTGCAGTGACGCTTCTGCCTGACAAGTGAGTTGCAAAAGGAAAAAAGAAAAAAACCTCTAAAATTCCAGAAAGCCACAGAAGTGCAAGTAACCTTTTTTTTAAAAAAAAAAAACAACACAAATGCAAAAGTGTGTGCTGGAAATAAAGATGCCCTTCTCAACCCCATTAATGGGAACTTAATTAGGCATAAAATTTATGAAAGACATTGGAAATGTGATCTTTTTCTCATTAAGAGAAAACTGGGCTAGCTTCAAGTCTGTAGGAGAGCTGGGTGAGATTCGTATGTAAAAAGATACATCTCCATCAGGAAAGATATATTTGAAACATCTGGTAAAGTCCTTTGGCCAGCAATGTGTACGTTTTGAAAAATATATATAGAATCCTTTTGGTCTCCTCTGTCCTAGACACGTGGAATTAAACTGTATTTCAAGCAGATGTTATAAACTAGATTATTCAGCTTTCAGTCACTCTGCTCACAAGTCCTGCTCACATTTTGGAACTGAACTGCCAGAATTTCAAAAGCAATTACAGTGGTGGGATGACGAGGCTTCACTTGTCAAGACAAAGGAGCTGAAAATCCAGGTATTTTGGAAGTACTGATCTAATTCTGCTGCTGTTAGCCCTTTTTTTTTTTTTTTTACATTGCTATAACCCAAACAATTCTGAAGTAAAACTTTTAGATTTGCACCAGTGCAAGTTATAGCAGGATCAAATTCATCTTAACTCATTTAGCTCACTGCTTATATTACCTCACCATCACAGTAAAGGCGAGAGTCACAGTTAATTCATTTGAAAGCATCCAGAGTGGAGGAGAAGAAAATAACAATAGGATTTGGTAGCTCGATGTAATACTTCTGAAAACAGCACATCAAAAGATGATCTGGAAAGAGCAGACAAAACTTCACTTGAAGTTTATGGGTGAAATTCAGTGAAGACATGGATGATGATGCATGTTACACAGCAGCTGTGAGGAGGTGAAAAGAGATTTCTGAGTAATTTGCAGTGATATGAATGCATAGATTTCTCACTGGAAGGGCAAGTAGCAACAAGAACAGACAAAGGCAGCATCTGATCTCCCCGGCACCACCTCCCACTCGCATGGGTTGGCTGTGGGGGTCTGCCGTTCTTCCGTGGGGACACATCATGGAGGGGTTATGTGCTGAGGTCCCTAAAAATGGCAACAGGCAGGAGACAAAGTTAGGGCTGCTTTACACTAGTCTGTTGTCGGTCTGTTTAGAGGCCTTTGTCTAAATTACTTGGTGTGTTACTCAGCAGCTTATGCCCAGATCTGAAGACTTTTAGGCTCTCCAAGTAAATGTAGGTGATTGAGTTCATCAGTATAATCCATTACCTTCCCCAGCCTAATCTTTTAAGTCTCTGGTAATTTTTTTTCATTGGTGAAGTAACTTCAGCACCTGCAGTTTTGCTCTAGGGGATATATAAGGAAGGAAAATTGTCCTTATGAACACAGAATTGCTTTGGTCCATAAAATGGGGCATCCCAGGAAGGATTTATTATTTGTAATGGTCTTATAAGTGATAGTGAGATAAAAGCAACGTGAGATTTGAAACAACATGAGTGCTTTAAGGAGAGATCTGAGTGACAGGAGGTAGTGAAAATACCTTCCTTCCCTCTGCTGGCATTTCAGTATGTTCATTGATTCAAAAAAACTTCGTATTGAAGGAAGAAAATAAAAGAAAAAGCAAAAGAAGAAGAAAAAGCAAAAGAAGAAGCAGAAGCAAAAGCAAAAGCAAGAAAAAGATGAAAGGAAAGGGCAAGGGCAAGGGCAGGGCAGGGCAGGGCAGGGCAGGGAAGGGAGAGGAAGGAAAGGAAAGGAAAGGAAAGGAAAGGAAAGGAAAGGAAAGGAAAGGAAAGGAAAGGAAAGGAAAGGAAAGGAAAGGAAAGGAAAGGAAAGGAAAGGAAAGGAAAGGAAAGGAAAGGAAAGGAAAGGAAAGGAAAGGAAAGGAAAGGAAAGGAAAGGAAAGGAAAGGAAAGGAAAGGAAAGGAAAGGAAAGGAAAGGAAAGGAAAGGGAAAAGAAGAAAAAAGAAGAAAAAAGAAGACAAGAAGACAAGAAGAAAAGAAGACAAGAAGAAAAGAAGAAAAGAAAAGAGAAAACCCCAGTCATAATGTAGTTATACTGCTGCCAAAATTAATAGCAAAGATCCTGTTAATCTTTATCAGGCAGAATCAGCCCTCCTAGTGAGACTATGCTATGGACCTGGGGCTTGCCTGCAATCCCACTTCCAAAGGGGTAAAGTGGCTCTGCTTAACTGAAACACAGGTCATGTCACTTGGAAAATTATGCAGGAGGGAGCTGCATCTCTTCCTGATTCCAATTCTGTATCTTTTACAAAGATCTGTCTTAATGGTACAGTCCTGTGCTACCTTGTCATACAAACCGCTGAAGGGAGGAGGGGGAGGAAAGCAATTCATTCTACAGAAGTAGGTCCACTAGAGAGGTATTTAGGTTTTATAAATAGGTCTATAAATAATACATTTCTATTTCTGCTGGTTTTATTGCTATTGATATGCAATATAGTCCTCTGGGCTTAAATCTGCAGATATTTTTATTACTTGAGGTCATTGCCATGTTGCATTGTACAAATAGCACACTGCATTCACCTCAGCATATGTTTATTTTTGCATGCCTCAGTGGCTGTCTTGAAAAGGCAATGCATCGGGTGTTATCCGTCTCTTCTACTTGTCCTTAGATTTTGCTAAGTGCATACTTTTATGGATCAGTTGAAAAGCCCCAATCACTCTGTAAATTAAGATTGTATGCCTGAATGTTGGACTGTAAATTAAGATTGTATGCCTGAACGTTGGATATCGTCCTAATAAGTGCGGTGTTGTGTGTGTGCGTGAGGATGTTACTATTTATATTATTATTACGTTTTTTATGTTATTATTGTTATATATAATTATTATAGTTAATATATGAACTATAAAACATATAATTATTATAGTTATATATAATTTATGTTATTATTACACAAAATATGTTATTATTTTCGTGTATCAACGAAAATAATGCTTTGTTTCTCCGATGGGCTTCTATGACTATTTCATGTTACTGTCTGCACCTTTGCTAATTAAATAAGGATTATTTTGGAATGAGGAGAGCTGTAGCAGCTGAACAAGATTCAGTCAGCGCAATTAAAATATTAGCGTAGATTGCTGCTAAAGAGGCAATTGCTTTTTCCCAATGTACATTGAAAAAGCAGAGGTGAGAGGTAGGTGGTCAGCTGCTGAGTTTTATTCTCTTCCAGCTTACAGTGTGGAATATCAATAGCCTGCAATAATTCCCTCTTTGAAGCTTACTTTAATTGTACTGTTATATATGTCAGGTCACCAAATGAGACCTGAGACTGCTTGCCTTCTGTCGTGTAACTACCCAGCAAAAACTTGCAACCTCCATTAAGGTACTTGTATGCTGGTTTCTGAATTTTGCCACGTGCTGGCTAGTATATGCATGAAGGGCCATGCTGTAAAATCACACTGAAGATACAGCTCTTGAGTGCTTATGGTGCAGTAAAATCACACGGGCACCTCTGTGCTCCCCCCAGCTGCTGAGTCTGAGCCAGACTGGAGCTGGGACGCAAGTCTACGTGTCAGATGCCCCAAGCTGTTGTGGCATCGTAGAAGCAAAGATCAAGGCTGCAGTTGAATCCAGCTCTTCCAAAGACATCCAGTGCCAGTGCCCAGAGGGTGATGGAAACCAAAGAGGTGTGCCAACACAGGCCATAAAGCACTGAGGCTGCACTGCCATTTCCAAGCAGTGTCTAACAAAATGAAAAGCTCTTCCCTTTTCCCTTGTCATCATCTCTGTCACATCATCCCGCAGAGATCAACCCCTAGCTCACAGAAAGGCTTTCCCCTAAAATATATTAACCTTGGCTCTCTCTCGTGTCTCTACTCTAATTGAGACTTAATGTATTTACCCCTGCTCTTGTCACCCTCCCTCCTGCTCCTCTTTTATTGGTACCGTGTTGTATTAGCATCTGTAAGCATATGCCCTTTCCCGCACATGTCAGATGGGCAGAGTGCTGTCAGTAAGACCTATCATTTATCCAGTGGTGTTCTGGATCATTAGCACACAGTGCCGCAGTCTCACCCTCCATCCTGGTGCTTTCCCTTAAGTAGATTTCACCGCATAAGTCTCATTTTCAAAACTATGGCTGAAGTGCACATGTTAATTGCAAGATTTAATTATACGGCGGCGAAGTTGTGAAATTTTCCTTCTAATTAACAAGGAAAAACTTGGCGCGGGAGAAAGGGTATAACGGGGAAACGCCTTTTGCATTTCATCATTAACAATTCTCGCACATGGCTGTCGCAGTGGTGTGTGCCCTGGGTCATTGACTTCCCTGTGTGAGGATGGATCGGGTGCAGGTGAAGGCCAGAAGGTCCACGGCCAGACACCTGCAAGGGAAAAGGTGGTGCAGGAGCTGGAGGGGAGCAGAGCATTGGCATTACAAGAGAAATATCCAGAGAGTTTCAGGGAGCTTCTTTTCACAGACGTGTTGACCTGCAGCAAGCAGAGTGAGCCCAAAACGATTTTATTCTGAGATTTCTTTCCAAATTGGTATCTAGAGATTTGGTTCAGATTCATATCCAGTCTCCAGGAGCTACATTCCAGCATTAGACGGGAATTAGAGACTCAGACAAAAAAATGCTGCTTCCACTAGATAAGAATCTGTTTCTATTTCTGCAGATCTGCTTGCCTGCCTCCTAATGTGCCTTTTCGAATGTGGGACACCTGTTTTTTCTCATCTTGGGGGGTTTTTCTTTTTCTTTTTTTACTCTTTTTTTTTCTTTTCTTGTTCCAGTAGCCAGTTCAAATATTTGGCCTGTCTGTTAACTCTCCTTTCTCTTTCCTTTCCCCAGGACAGACTCTCAGAGAAGCTGTGCTGGCTAGGAGCGTGAACAGAGCCAATGTCAGTACCAGGGAATTGGAAATGAAAGAATATTAGACAGTTAATGTCTTCTTTTGGGTAAGGCTCTCTCACAAGCCCGTCCTAATCGAGCTGAAGGGGTACAAAGGGCACAGCTCACATCAAGACTGCATCCCCCCTCTGCCTGTAGCTTGTTCTTTTTTCCTTTAGCCTTTGTCATCACCTTATGTCACGTTTTTATTTTATCTTAGTGTCTCTGGTGCTAAATGGCTGGTGCTCTCAGGCTTTTGCAGCACTCTGCTCCTCCCGGCAGCCTTGGCTCCTTGCACCCAGGTCACTCCTCCCAGGGCTCCCATTTCCCACTCATCAGTGGAAGAGTCTCGTAAGCCCTGGCAATCACCTTTTGGGGTGGGAACGGCAGCACGGAGAATCCCTGGCAGACTGGATAGCAGGAGGGTCGTGGGAACAAGCGACAGCCCTTTCTTTTGCAGGAGCTCAGTGTGGTGGAATTCATCTTGTGTAATTTTGCAGACCCCATACCAGTAGACATTGCAGTGTTTGAGGATTTCCAGATAATTGTTTTGAACACAATTGAAAAGTTGCAATTCTATAAAATAAAAATATTTTATTCTTCTTTTGTATTTCTTTTAAATCAGATATTACACTGTAATTCATAATACAACATAAAAGCCCTTCTAAAATGAGGATTTGCATCTTTGATTTTGACCTTATTAAAAAGTTGTTTGGTTTTTTTTTTTTCCCCAGGTGAATTTTTGTGGAATTCAACACCTTCTGTGGAAAGTCCTGAGACCAGTAGTGTATTTTTTTTCATTCATCATGCAGTCACCTTATCTGACATTAGAATTTCACATGCTTTTTCTTTAAGGCACACTGCACAAATACATAATTCTGTACTCTCAGACTCCAGGTAATGAATAATCATATTCACGGATCAACCTAATTAGGTAGCAGAGAGCATTGCCTACAACAGAGTGAAAAAGTGTATATATTCACAGCTAGATAACTGTTCATTAGGGGCCTGACCTTGCAGCCATTATTCATGTTGAGTGGTACTCACTTATGGGAGATAATCCTATTGTCTTCAGCGTGCATATTACTACATAAAATATCATCTGCCAATGTTATGACTTCCTTAACATCCCAATATTTTCTATCTACAATGACACCTGGTGTAAATTATGCAAGCAAATTTTTGAAGAGAAGGCAGCATTGGCAGCGGTGCAGTGCATTTCATTGCATCTGTAGGAAAAATCCCTCCCCACGCATCAAGCCAGTTACCACCCTAGAGCTGAGATAATCATAACTGGCCTTGAGTATGCTCCTAGACTGTTGCTGTGTGATTTAAACTTTGTTTACTTAACCCTCCTGAGGAAAGCTGTCTGACTTTGTGTTGCAGAGCAGCAGAAGGAAATGGTCAGTAGACCACACTCCAGCTGACGGGGCAGTTACCAGCAGCTGGGGGCCGTTAACATATTAAAATGCACTAATGCAATTGCAAGCAGTTGTTTCACCAGTCCCTCAGGGATGAATGGATTTGAATTGCAGATTCTTGTTTTCCTTCTCTGAGGGTCTCTGAGTTTTTCTGTCCATTTTCCATCCTCTTAGCCAGGAGGTCGAAGTCCCTCTCTGACCTGGCCTGGTCAGCCTGAGTGCAGTGAGCCCCACGCACTGGCCGCGTGCCACGCTACCCTGCGTACATACAAACCTCTGGCAAGGGATGGGTGGGAGGAAACTGGTGCTGCCGGGCCAGTTCATTCGCCCATTTCTGCCTGTCCCCTTTCCCTTGGGAATGGACAGGGAATGGGCTGCGTTCTTTGGTCAGCTCCCTCCTCGCTGTGTTGATGGATAGCCACTCCTCTGTTGTAGTAGAGAATAAGCAGAAGCTATTCGTCATCGGGCACCCATGTAACATCATCACATTATTTTTTATTTCCCAGTGAATCCATTTAATGGTGGAAGGAGTGTTTGGAGGCTCCTTCCCCAGAGAGCATACCCAGGTGAGGGGTCAGTCTGACATGGAAGAAGTTGTGTTTCAGGAACAGGTAATCCACCTGAAGGCTTGGGATACCCAGGTTTTCTCCTCATTTTGCTGCAGACTGCCTGCAGGACCTTAAGTAAGTCATTTATTTCCTATCCCTGTCCCAGTCCCCTATGATGTGCTGGAGACCCTTATGCCCGACAGAATATTTGCTGCCCTATCTCTACTCTGGCTTGCCCATTTAAGAGAAATTTTTCAGGGCAACATTATTTTCCAGTGCTGTACTGCTTTGTAAAAAAGGGGGTAATTCCCTGCTCAGCTGGTCTGGGCAGTGAGAAATAGGTGATCCTTTCATTGCAAGAGGGTAAACCCCATCTGCCTGTGCTACCTCTTGATTGCCACGCTGCCTTCGACCCCATTTCTGCATCCAGCGCCGGCACAGCCAGACCCCGCCTTGCCTTGCTCTGCAAGCACCCCTGTACCACAGACAATAATAACAAGGCATCCCCTGTATTTGTTTAAAGCTTTGCTGTGTGACAGCTTTTCGATATAGGTAAGCTTCATGGAAGAAGTGGAGGTAATGAGCTTGTGTATTGGCTTAATATATCAGGCAACAACATTCGTACGTACAAGGCACCTTCCAACTACTGTGAGTGGTTTGTGAGCAGCAAAGATGCTATCTGCTGCCGGGATAGGAGGCTGGTTTTAATATGTGAGGCATGTGTTGCTGTCAGGTTTTGTCAAAGAAAGGATGGCTTATCTTATCTTGTGATCGGGCAGCTCTGAGTACAACCGTGGACATGGTGCAGTGACACGGGGAGGTGAGCTCCAGAAACAGCCTTTACAGGTAGAGTGGCTGTGAGGATTTTGTGCCCAGCAGATCCTTTCTCCTCTCCCCTTTCTCCAGTGAGGAGCTGCCCTAAGAAATACGTTAAAGCTGTTTCTTGTTCAGCTCTATCGGGATGCACAGGATTTGGCGCACAGCTATTGAACATGCACGCAGGGCCAGGGTGATCAGGCAGGGCCCATGGCTGAAAAGAGGTGAAGCTGTACCAGCTCCCAGGCCCCTGTGAAGCTCTCAGTAGCCACTGATGTGGTTCAGGCTTCTGTCGTGTCTGATGAGAGCAAGAGCAGAAACATATTCCCATGGCCCAGGAGTTACACAGACAGGGCTCTGTGCTCAGACAGGTGCTTTCAAGCCTATCAACGGCCACGTTATTGCTGGAAGTTTGGCTATTAAGTATTCCTCTTCTTGCTTTTGCAAATATCGGTCCCTGTATACCAGGGCTCTTACTCTGTTTCACGGGGAATCAGGCAAAACCGTTGGCCCTGATGATGGTAGAAGATGATCTGACTAAACTGGAAGTGATCAGGAGATCAATAACATATTGATACTCTGTTAAAATGAATCTGGTCTGGATGGGTCAGGCATCTATTCAGAAGTTCACTGAGGCAGTGGAAATCCGTATTTGATTTGAGGTGATCAGGCTGTCAAGATGCAGCTAATCCTGGCCAGGATCCTACCGTTGTCCCAGTCTCTGGAGTCAAGCTGATCTTGACTAATGTGATATTCTCAGTATCTTCTCTCTTGTGATTTTTAACTCTTTTGCAGGCTTTCTGCTTCTCTCCGTTACACATGAACGCCAGGTCTGTCTGAACCCACGCAGACCCCAGGTTAAGGCCCTGATATCTGCCTTGGGGATGGAGACCCAAGAGCAGCCCAGCACTGCCCCGTTGCCAGCCAGTTGCCCCTCTCCGCTGTGCAGCCTGCTGTGCCCATCACTGGGGCTAAGCTTAGCAGCTTTCAAACGCTCCTTTCTCACGTTGAGAGGGAGACAGAAAGTGATTGCGAGAATTATCTCAGCCCCATTCATCTGAGAAGGGCTCTCTGTCAGGGTTGTGATTTTCCTGATTCCTTTTCCATAGCACTGGCAATAATACAAAAGCAAAAATCACAGAAAAGCTCCTAGTCTAAAAAGAGCTGTTGCTGTACGGCAGTCCTGTGATGACTTACTGCCAACAGACATCTGAGTTTACTATAGATCTACTTTAGGTCATAAGTGCAAAAACATATCTCGTTAATATTTAAAGATGCTTAGCACAAAAGCATGCATAATTAAACAGTGCATCAGAGCTGATAATTCCAAATAATTTGTCTTCTGAAAAGGGATTTTTGTAATTTGTTAAACTGGTTTGAAATCCGCAGCTTAGCAGCAGGAGTATGTTTGCATTACAAAATGAATAATTTTAAATGTTGGGCTGTGTCCATCCTCTCTGAGAAGAAAAAGAGACATGGCACGAAGGACGGTTTTAAAAATGCACATAGGTGTGTGTTCAGCATTGAACAAAGCTCTGTGTCTGTCTGAGATACGTCTCATTTTTAAAAGCAAAACTATATTCCCATTGCTTTCTTTCCCAGGATATTTTCATGTTCCATGAGGAACTCCTTGTTATTAACCATGTAGTTCTTTAGATAACTCAATAGTGAAGGTACAGCTGTGATAAGAATGATCTATTAGTTAGTAAAACAAGTGACATACAAGACAAATCTGAAAAAATTAACGGTGTCAGGTACAAGATACAATATACTGTGAGATTTTCATTACATCCAAAGGGCTATCTGAGCACATTTTCTGTCTGGATGCTAAAAATCTATGAGGAAAGAAAATGTGTTTATGATCCATTGCGAATCATGCTTTTCAGAAGTGCCCAAATACGAATTGATGTGTGACCACAGCTATTGTTTAATTTAATATAAGATCAAAAATTAAATGGCAAATGTTCTGGGCACGCTCAGATCATTGGTCACACAGGAGAGTTATTTACAAGGCAAATCTAAAACACCTATTTTACAGGTCTCACTGAAGGTATTTCTAGAAGTTACTGAAGTTGCCAGTGTCTCATTTACCTGTGGCAGTACTGGGAGAGCAAATCTCAGCAGGCACAGCTTTGCTGCGGTGAAGCCGTATTGGCTGTTATTAACTCAGGACCGGGAGCTTTTGGCCTAACTCCCTACCACAGAAGTACTTTTGCTTTAGACTAGTTGGGAGGGCGTCGGGGGGGTGCACTGGAAACTGTCACATATCGATGTCCTACTTAGAGCCATGTTTTATGTACCAGCCCAGTACTTCCTTGTCAATAGGAGTAACAATTAAAGACTGAACTGTGTGTGCTGGGTCCTGCTCTGAAGTGGCTGACACAAGTAGTGGAGGGAGGGAGAAAGGAGACAGTAGGCATTTCCTCTCACAGCTGGAAAATGAAGTCCAGAGAGGTGTATTCAGATGGTATGTACTAGATGTTGTGGCATACAGAGTGGATTTACGATGGATGAAGGTGTCTAAATTCGGTTGATCGCAAGTGAGCGTCTGTCAGGGCTGCTGTACCCTCATTTAGCAGGTAGTCAGAAGGAAGGTGAGCAGCCACATCACAGCTGCCTGCAAGGGCTGACTGGGGTTACACCTGCCTCTCCTCTGGCTGCATTGGGAGCCCTCAGTCTGAAGGCAATCTGAATAGCTCGTAATTTTCTTGAATTTAAACATCCCAGTTATCTGTCTGAATACAGCCCAGAGAGACATTAAGGCCAGCTCATGAAATACATTTAGTTAAGTAACTAGTACTTAATGCATAATTTTCAAAAAAAAAAGAAGGGAATTTGGCCACTTCTGACTTGGCTCCTTTGACACCAGAAAAGCAGATGAGTAGATCAAAGCAACTGGTGCTGAGGCCCCTGTATCTGTACCATATTTGGTTCAGGGGTTTTACTTTGTGACAGGTTTTGTCTGGTCCCAATGGCTGAACAGCCTTACCAGACTTGTGATTCAAGGCTGCTCAAAGGACTATGCACTGGTGCAAGCCAAGATGTCCCCGTTATGGAGTGCATCAGTAGCATACACAGAACGAAGCTTTTCTCCAGAAGGAATCTAATGTGCATGAATCAAAATTGCTCTGTGAACTGAACCGGCCTATAGTAAACGGGGCCAAAGAGGGGATTCACTTCAAAACAGCAGCATTGCTCAGAGCCCACCACTGACGCAGACACAGCCTGGTGCCTAACCTTCAGCATCTGGGCACGGGGAGTTGCGCACAGACGGTGAGGAAATCTGTGTGACTGAATCTGTGACTTTTGGCTCTACGACAAAACTGCACTGGTCCCAAATATACACTATATAAAGTTTAACTTGTGAAGAATAGGCAGTTTATATATTGGCTAGGAGGAAGAGACAAGGCTTTCCCATCCAGCCACTGTAATTTATTTCTCCTCTAATTCCCTGTCTCTTGTCTCTATAAGTTGGATGCTCTGGGAAGCCAATGACTAGTTTGACTGCTAATAAGGCCCTTCAGACTGGCCACAAGGGGATAATCAAAGGCTGCATAATGTGGCATGTACTTCTCTCTTAGAGCTGACGATATTCTTCCACTAGCAAGTCACAGAATGATGATGATGCTATTAGTGGGACCACTGAGTTTGTTTCTTTGACACCAATTTCTGCTTTTGTGAGGGCAAAGGTCTGCATTGGCTACATAATGCCAGAGAGAGATAACTTTCTGCTATTTTTGAAAGCTAAATATGAATAGTAGGAATCCATCCTTTTGGCCTCCTTAGGGGAAGGCTAGAGACAGCTTTCTCAATCAGATTTCTCTTTTGGAACAACATCTCTTCAATACATACTTAACCTATGTGGAAGAATAGGACAAAATATACCTCCTGGTCCTACTCCATGTCTGCCAAAAGCTGTGGAAAAGGGACTAGGAGGGAGAAAACATAAAAGCATCTTTGTCACCTTGCCACTGAGTACTTTAGACTGGGCGAGGACATGGGCAATCCAGAATGCCCCACAATTCCAGCTTGTGCCTTGGCTTAGTAATTATTGGGACAGAGGCACAGGTATAAGCTTTGAATCTAGACTTACATTTCAGTTTTCTCAAAGGAAAAGAGATTTTGGTTCCATTCTTTCTCCATTGTTCTTAACTTGGGATGCTGCCAAAATGTCAGTATTACTGTCACACTGAAAGAGCCCTGGATATCCTGCTAGAAACCACAGACCTGCATTCCATAGGTATTAATGAGATTCATCATCATTATCCTGCAAATTCTCCCTGGACGTTTGTATAAAACCCCATGGTGTTAAATTTCATGTTAAGGTATGGCCATAGCCTCATCAGGAGATGTCAGATGTTTCCAAGCTGGATATTCTAACTTCTGTTTGTACCCCCCATTCTTCTTTTTTTTTTTTTTTTCCTAGTAAAAAAACCTTGAACTGGCTTCTGTAGACAATACCAGGGAAATACAGGGAGGCCGTGGGACAGCTATGGAGCTTTCATGAGTCAGTTACTTCAGACTCTGGGAGTGCGATACAGCTTCAGATTACAACACTTGAACATAAGTATGTCCTTGTAGAAGCCAGCTTGTGATCTAGGCATCTAAACACCTGTTAGATGTCTTGGGCATCTTGGGATGTCTGAAGTGGTGCTAGACATTCGTATTTAGGGAACTGTCTCCCCCTGATACCCAGATATTGTTAATGAATATTCAGATGCTTACAAGTAGGCACATGTATTTACATGTCCTAATCTGAAACTGAATCTCAGATATATCATTGTTCTTTGGTTTTGCCTGCTTCCATCCCACCCTGATATGGAAGGATCTCTCTTGCTCAGCCTTTCCCTAAAGCTGTTTCCTCAGGCCTGCACTGGGTAGAAAGGCAAGGCTGTAAACTGAGGTTATGGACTGATGATCAGTTATGATGATTCACTGCTTTTCAGCTGCTTGTCCCTGGCTGGAGGGCTAAGGCAGTGGGAGGAGACCATATGGGCTCTGTGAGGCCACTGCTGTGCTAAAGCACACCAGGTTTGCTTGAACCAGTTGAGGGATTAGCAGTTCATGCTCAGAATTACAGTATCTCTGGTGAGAGGAGGATAATTGATTCAAACATGCCAATTTGCCTGCAAGGAATTGTCTTCACATATCACTAAGTGATGCAGTTAAATGTTTTCTCTCTTCTGCATTTGCAGCTGCCTCTTGGTTCCTCTTCTCCACCCATCTCATGGGAGCCGAAGGCGAGTGTGGACCAGCTGAACCGTTCTGGCAGTGTTTCCTCCTGGTTACCCTCCTTCGTGTTTGCCTTGGCAATAGGACTGAGGGTCTTGTCCTAACCTGGGCCTTGTGTGTAACCAAGCACTTGCCTGGCACTGAAGAGAGAGTCAGCACTGTGCAAGCACATGGGCAGTTATGATGCTGGCTGTGAAAAATCACAGTCTAACTAATGCTAGAAATAAGTTACTAATAGTTAAACTTCCCCTCTCACCAGCCTCTCCTCCCTTAGAAACTCATTGAATCACACTGTCCAAGGCCAGAAGGAGCCATTTCACCACCCACTGTGACCTGCTGAGCTTCGCAGGCCATCCGTTTCTGCTCGGTTAACCCTGCACTGACCCAGCTAAGCTGTGCGTGGCTCAAGCACGTCTCCCTGCAGCCAGCCGTGACCCGAAGGGCAGGTCCAGGCGCTGCAGACATCCCACTGATCCTCCTGAGGAATGCCTCCTCTTCCCTGTGGTGATGTGCCCGGGTCTCCATGGGTTTTACTCATCATTAACCCCTGCGAAGCTGAGCTGGCTGAGCAGAGGCTTTGTCATGGGGCAATGCCTTATTGCCAGCCTCCCCGAGAAATGGAAGTGTGCGGAAAGGGTGGATAAAAGAGCATCCAGGAGAGGAATATTTTCATACATACTATACGTCTTCTAACCTAGATGATGCTTTCAGCCTGCTGCCAAAATCTACTTAACACATTGCACTAAACTTGAGCTCCCAGATTGCAAAAAGTCTCACTTTGGGCTGCTATTACCGTCTCCTCCACAGTGAAATGTTCTGCATGATTTAGTTGGCAAAGCACCGAGAAAGAACACTACAGGTTGGGACGAGCTTTATTCCAGAGTTTACCTATCTAAAATGATTAATGCATGCTTAATAACTTCAAAGATTTCCCATCTCTTCAGAAGGAGGGGGTTTCTTCAAAGCTTTCAGACAGAGAGTCTCCCTTTCGAATTGATGAAGGCATGGTCCCAGTGGAGATTTTACATTGCCAGTATGTACTCCTTCAAAGATTTCATTGTTGGCATGCTGTATTTGAAGATTTCCTGTCCTCTGTTACCCATTCATTTCATTTTTCAAAAAAAGAAAAAGAAAAAGGGCAAGAAAATGATATCATTGGGGTCCCCTTCAAAGCAATTTCATGTCACACCCCTGAACCCTGGAGAGGAACAGCATACACCAAATTTAGGGGTTTGCTGTAGTGTAATTAGCATCCCTGAGGAAAAGAGCTGCCCTTTCCTAGAAGATTTGTTTTTCTTACTGAGAACTGTCTTTGATGTGCTTTGATTCAATTGCCGGATCATTTTTCAGATTAAATGCTGAACAATAAGTAATTCTTCAGTGAGTTCATCATTCAACTGGAAGGTTTTTGGATCAAGAAGACACCGACTCATAAGTCTAGAAGGATTTAAAGGTGCTTGCAAGAATACCAGAGCAAAAACTTCTAGGATTTTTAGAAGCAAAGGAAAATGCTTATCACATGGAGTTGCTAGGACTGTAGGAACAGTGATTAACTTGTTTCCTAGCTGTTTGTGGAAAGAGATGTACAATAATATATTAACTCCTGGAATGCATATTTTAAAAGTTTGCAAGGACCACAAAAATTTATAGCTGCTTCACTTCCACTACTCTGTCCTATCAATATAGTTTAAAGTAGATCTGAGAAAGATATAATTCTTCTAATGGTTTAATCAATTTACGAACACTGCTTTTACTCCTATTTTCCCCTGTGTAATAAATTGTTAATTTGTGTGTGTCAGAAACACATGAAAAAAAAGACCCAGCCTATATAGGCTGCTGAGAAAAGGACGTTATTTCTGAAACTGCATATAAATCTGTGCAAACTGGTAGAGCTGAGATTCCAAAACATACTCAGAGGTGTCCACATCCCAAATAAACAGTAGTGCTCTGTTGTTTTGAATGCCTGTTCTTTCTAGTTGTCCTTTGTTTTGCCCAGTGAGTGCATTCATCAGCTCTTCATGGCTCAGTAATTCATGAAATTCTCTTTCCATTAAAAATAAATACTGCATTTTATATCCTTGAGATGGACCCCATATTTGATTGTCTTTTCTATGGCAGTGTATATTGAAAACTATAAAATTATAATACAACTATTAATCCGCTGTATCTGCTTGTACCTAATTTTTATTAAAAATGTATTGTGCTCCAGCTGGCTCATAAATTACAATGCGGTTGAAAAGGCTCCAGTTGGATTACTTCTGAAGGAGAACATATTGAAATAAAGAAAGGCTTACTGATTAATATTTTGACTTTATATACAGTGTTACTAAGGTAGCAGCTTGATTACCATAGAAAAGAATTTGTAGTTAACTATATTGCAGGTCTGGTGACTGTAACAATGTGAAACTTGTGGAAAGTGGCATTTACCAAAGAAACCACAGTATCATCACTGATCAAATCTTTCATGTTAACTTCTCCTTTTATGAATGACATAAAAAACCTACTTTGTTTCAACAGTAAATTAATACATTTATAGGAATGTGGCAGAATCTGGAATCACATACCATCTGTTCTCTGTCTCTCAATTGCTACCACTGATTGTTTTTGATAGCCCTTCTCAAAAATGCCTAGAAATAGCTGAAATAGCTTTGTCTTTAGTTTTAATACCATGAGAAGCAAAACTGCTTAATTATGTCTCATTTGGGAAGTAATGGGAAAGGAGAAATGAGGATGTTTGGCTTAGAAACAACTAGAGGCCTCCTTCCCCCTTTTGTATGCTTAACAGTCAACACAATGTTGGGGGTAAAATTTATATATTAAAAAACACCCCATGGAACTCAGTGAGTGAATTGAGAAATTTCAGCTGAAAGCTGAATTATTCCAATTCGTACTTGCTGCCTAAGACCAAAACCACAAGTTAAACTCACACGATGCACCCAGTCGTTAAACTGGAGGCTGTGACTGCTGCTGGGCGGCAGAAGCTCAATGAAAAAATGACCTGCTTTCTATAGGCAAATGGGCACACAGGCACTTGGACTACTGGTAGCTCCATTTCCAGCCTGAAACAGTTTGATTCTTAGACTTTTTTTTTTTCCATAAAAAACCCTTAGTTTCCAAAACAGCCCTTTGCATTTTTTGTCTGTCTCACATCTTCTCACATTCTTTCTCACACATGCACACCAGGCTATGCTCCTTTTTAATCGATAAGATGACAGAGAAGGTGAATATTCTCTTCCATTTGTGAGTTAAATGAGAATAAAGCCCCTTTATTGTCTGTACTTTGTTCCTGAAGTTTTGCCAACAATAATGTTGGCTTTATTAGCTGTGTAGGATTGAAGATGCTATCATGGTGTCAGACCACATACCAAGATGCAGGACTGCATATGTTTTTAATTTTCCAGTTATTTGTCTTGTCCTTTTTGGTCAGCCAAAGACTCATGAGAATACCATCAAGCAATGAAACAGAAATGGAGTATTGGAAACAGCAGTGGCAGCTGCATAACATAGAAAGAAAAGATTACTTAATGGCTGCCTTCCACAATTTTCTGGGCGAGCCGTGCAAGGAGATTTACATATGTTCTCTTAAGATGTCAGTGTAAGAACATAAGCATTATCCTTGATGTACCATAATGCTGACTGACAAGATATACACATGATAAGACTACTTTAGACAATAAAGTGGTATTCCTTTTGATCACAGGTATTTACAGTCATATGTAAAGCCCAATTCATTCCCTTCTTTAGCTGATAGCAAAGAGACAGGACACAGGATTTAATACAGTGTGATTACTGGGTAGTGAAATAAATAAAAATAACCACAGGGATTTTGATGCCCTGCAGTATACATGACTTTTCTGCCCACTTGGGTAGACAGATTCCCAAGAATTTGGTTGATCTGTACACACGGCAGCTGGATGAGACACCCCACACAGCGTATGGCCTCGTATCACATCTGAGCTTGAGAAAAGTCATTTATTTGCATTTATGAGTATTTTCCATTTTTTAATTAATTATATTCCTTTTTTACAGGCAATTCCTCTGCAGTTTCAGTCCTTGGTAGCTAAGAGTGTCTGAGCAATAGCCGACTGTGGCATCTTCACTCACGTCTGCACAAAGCTCTTTCAAAGCTCTGACACTATGCGAATGGAGAGCAAACAGACATGTTTCAAGTAATATGAGACACTGTCACTACAGCAAATCCAACTGAATGGGGCTATTTGAGGAAAACGCTAAGAAACCAGTTCCAATGATGGGAACCTTCGGTTTTTCATTCCTTTCAGAATTTTCACTCCAGTGCTTCCCTCCTGCCTTTACTTTGCTTTATTTCTCTGGCCAAAAGATGAACACAAGGCACTGAGACCACAACTCCTGTGAGGCAAGAGAGTTATAAGTATAGACTGAAATTTCTTGGATTTCTAAGGAAAAGAGGAGGAAGGACATCGCACACCAAGAGGATACATCTTGAGGGTTTAAAATCCACATTAAGTTTAATTTTTAATTTTGAAATGTTTAATTTTCTTGAAATTGAGAATTTGTCTCAATGATTAAAAAGGGGACTAACTTTAGCTTAATATATATCACTTCAGCTTTCTAAATCGATACTGAAAAATTTTTTTCACAAAAATTCTGGGGATGCTAATGACACAATCAGCTGAGGAAATTCCCATCAAAGACTTGTGGGGGTGCCCATGTTCATTATTTACAGATAAAATAATATGCTCCTTAAGAAAAGTATCACTCATAACTCTCTGTGACAGGACAATTATTTGTGAACCACAAAGCTAAAGACCGTCTGTGGAAGTAGGACTGAAGTTAGAATTAAATTCACATCAGAAGGGTCTTGCTGGGAAAAGATGCTAAGAACCCCAAACACTCCCCATCCCTCCAGTAAAGAGTTAGGGGGCGTCAGTCAGTGTTTCTAGTGATCTCCCATCTTCATAAGTCAGCAAAGCAATGGCACAGATACAGGTCTTGGGATGCATACACCTCTTTGTCCAATTTGTACTTCCTGGACGTTGCCAAAGGGTCTGTGTTATCCAGTTCCCACGTGCTGTACAACGACACTAGACCAGTGCCTCAAGGGGCTGAACTCTACTAAAGAAGCACCAACACAAGTTTCTTCAGCATAATCCACTAGACCCACTCAGCAATATCATCCCACAGGCAGGTGTGCTGCCTAACATTTGCTAGTGCTGGGATTTCAGGCAGTTTGATGTATCTATCAAACTTCGAACTATCTCCAGCACTGTCCTGACTTGTGTCGGGGACACTCATTCTTCCTCTCCCCAAAACAGCTCCTCTTTTTACAGCAGTCAGAAAGCAAGGCCAGAAGGTCCCTGTGTTCAATGCCTTTCGACATATCCAAGCTTGCAAATGGGTAATGAAATATGGCACCTGCAGGAATTTGCAGCGGTATTAAAAAGGGTGAAATATTAAACAGGGGAAAGAAACCAGTAGCTATGTGCATTAATTATTGCTTTACTAAAAAATGTCCTAAGGAATTTCAAGCACACAGTTCTAGATCTGTGGATGAACAGTCCCTAAGTATAGTGGGTGAACAATCCCTAAACAATCCCTAGAACAATCCCTAGAACAATCCCTAAATATACACTGGTGAGCCTTCAGTCTTGTGATCGACTATTTCAGTGATTCACAAAATATACACTCCTGTGATGGGTCATGCTAACTCTGAAGAAGCCTTTTGCTGTGTGATCTGCAATTAATGGGTCTCTAGGAGATTTTGGAACTATACCTTTTAATTCATGTTATTGTGCTTTGAAGGTGCACAAAGGCTCAGCACACTTAGATGCACCTCAGAGCTTCCTCAAAACACCTTGGGCTCTGTCCTCTACACATCGATTGATGGAGCCATTAAGACCTGAATGGACGAACAGTAATGATTCCATTTGGACCGATCCAATTTCAATGACATTGTCTCATACAATTCCATTAACATTGGAGCTGTTACAACCTCAGTGACAGATTATTATTTCTTTTAAAAAAGGAAAAGGAAATTAACACAATATATTGAATTGCACTGAATTGAGACAATAAATAATGGAATGTACCAGACACTAACCTCTCCCTTCTGTAATTCCAGGAGGAAAAATAGACATATTTACCACAAAGTTGATGACATATGTAGCACTTACCTTAAAATATGTGGCAAATCCTTATAACATATGGGTAGAATTCTGAAACTGGCTAGATCTCATATTGGCTGCAATATAACTTCAGGTGTAGAATTAGACAGTATGTATCTATCTATATCTAACAATGGTCATTGCTGTAGTCACTGAGCAAAGCACGCTGCTAAGTAAGTGCTCTATAATGGAAGAAATGGATTTAAAGAACTAAGTTTTTCAGAAGGCACTATAGGACCAGTGGCAAAATGAAGTGTGACCCACCACACCCTACATTAATATGCTAGGCTGATATTTGCATGGACAGAGGAAGGGATGACACGTGTAAGTGTATCCAGAAGCCTCCTTCTTCCTCCAGGGCTACTTGAGGGCATAATCTAAGTCGCTCTATTCCCCAAGTGGAACAAGTTTATACCATAAACTTTTGTTTGTCTAAAGGGATTTGTTTTGACTAAGATTGCTATTACAGATCACAATCTCTGCCAGATCCCCACCCCTGATTCATCTGATCCTGATGGGAATTTGCACAGCTCCATTGCTATTCAACAGTATTGGGTCAGTTTGTACTGCCTGAAGAATTTAACGCTAAAAATAGCACATTATTCCTTGAATTGGTTTACTGGATTCTGCTTCAGAATGAATGTCATGATCTTTGAAAGTGCTATTCATAGTAGTTATTCCCACTGGATAACCAGCACCTCAAGACACATTTCTTGAATGCACAAGGATACTCTAGGGATTAGTCTAAGGATCCCAAGAGGGATCATGCTAAGAAGTTATGCCTTCCATCCCATGATATTGTCCACTTCTTAATCCTGGCTAGCATAGGAAGATAACATAGGCATATAACACAGGCCACGCAGATGAGAGAATGTGCAAAGGGAACATTTTCAAAAGTGGATGCAAAAATGAGCTAGCAGTGAACTTGCAAATCCACTTGTTACATCCCCTTTTGAAAATGCGTCTTCTTTGCATTTCCTTTCAGCAAAGTTTCCATGGTTTTCTAGCCACCTTGAATAACTCCTGTGCATTTGTGGTGTGGTAGTTTGCCATCTATTGTATTCAGAGATGGAAAGGCTGTTTGTGCTTTTTCTTCGAGCTCCTCATTTCCAGTTTGCAATGCTGCGGGCATCAGCGGCTCTGCTGCAATTCCCTGTCATTTGCAAAGTGAAGAGATTAGACAGAGGAAGCACAAGGGCCCTTCGTACAGCATTCAGGTGAGTTCAAGACCCCTTACTGGTTCTTCCCGTTCATTTTACGCTTACATAAACCCCTGTGTCTTCAGTGGATATAACCCAGTTTACCGCAGTATCAGAAAGCAGACAATCAGATGTGGCTTTTGGCAATGCCTGACAGCACCAGGTCTGATGGAAATGTGATGTTTCCAGCTGCTGAGGGAACTCCCCTAGAGACCCCCCAGCTTTTTCAAGACTTTCTTGTCAATAAATTTGCTGATTGAATGACTGTCTCCATACTTTGCTCAGAGGTAGCTCATATGGGCCTTGAGTATTTGACTCTTAATACTTTTTGCATAGATTTGCTTTATGCTTGTTAAACTCAGACAGTTTTATGTTAACAGGACAGAGGATTTTTTTTTTTTTTGTAGCCGTTTGTTCTTGTGAGCAATTGCTTAGTGATTTTTTTATCTGTGTCTTTCCTGCCCTAATCTGAGGCCCTAGAACAATTGAAATAAGGGAATTCCAGACCTTATGGCTTATCTCACGTGCACATGTATCTGATATAAAAAGCCTGCTCACCAATGCTTTCCCTTGTCAGGCTGGCGGATGCTCATGGAGATTTCCTCTGAAAACGGCTGGCTCTTGAGTCTAACCTTTCTGTAGCTGAAGCCCCAGTCCATTCAGCTTCTCACAATGCCAGAACAGTTGCACACACTGAAAGTGCATCTGTTTGAAATGTAATTAGGCTCATAATGGGAAGTGAGTTTCAGCTTTAATTAGGATGAGAGAACTTCTTTTCTCTCTAATCTTGCAGGACTGCTCTGAGCAGGTCTGCCTATCTATATGTGAATCTCTTTCCCTTTGTTTGCTTTAAATACACAGAGAGTCTGCACACAATTGTAGGTACCAGAGGGAAAATTTGTGTGTGATATAGTGATACAAGGAAAGCAGCCATGTTCCCTGCTCCCAGGTCTGGCATGGCCTAGACTATCCTTGAAGTGGAGTGAAACACCTTTAATCTTGTTTCATGAAGTCCCTGTTGTGCAGACGAGAGCATGTGTGGCAGGATGGGGCAAGGAAAGAGCATAATGGGAGAAGTGATGGCAATTTTGGTGGAATTCAACTGCTGTTGACCATGAAGTGTTAACACAAAGCTTAAGCAACTGCCTGATATTTTGCAAGGGCAAAACTTGATCCTGACAGGAAAAAAACAATAATGCAGAGTTACTACCCTCTCTTCAACCTGCCCATATCTGCAGTTTTATCTTCATCATTTCTGCAGATTCGTCTCTGCAGCTGCGGAAATAATTAAAATAACTGGAATGCTTGCAGATGGCTGCTTTCATCATATTGTCTGTAGGCTGTAGATGAGCCTTACCACAGGGAGAGCAGTGGGGTTAGTGTTGGCTGTAGTAATATTCACCTTTTGATATTCTTAAACTGCCTTTGTAGGTCCATTGTTGTTGTTTTGTAATCTCAGGAGTGGTTCATTGCACACTAAGACCCCTTTTGAAAAAGGGGTCTTCAGGTACTACAGGTAGCAATGGGACTTTTCCCCATCCCTTAACTCACACAATGGAGAAGTTTTATTTTACTGTAACATTTCTGTTTCATAGGTTAGCTGATTCATTTGTAATGTTATCATGATACAGGAACTAGCACTGAAAAAACCTCTAGCAATAGAAGTAAAAAATCCCAAGCATGCAGAGAGATAACATGCTGAGTTCTGGTCAACAGGGATCTTCACAAATTCTCTTTGCCTTGAGGGAAAAAGAGGGATTCACTATTTTCACTTTCCCTTGTGATCTGACACCATCTGGCTCCTGCCAGCAAGAGCTTCCCTCAAACTGCTCAAGAAGGCTTGTGTTCTGGTCCAAGCACTAAGCTTGTGTTTATTTATAAACACTTATAAATCACTTTGATTTCAAAGCATTTTTGTACAAATACCAGAATTTTTCATGAGATTTTGATACAATAAGAATCTGAATTTCATTTTAGATCACTTCAAAAGGAGGAGCTTTGTAACATATCCTATTAGCTTTAGAGAGCTTGGGGTATGTGTAGGTTTTTATGTATTTGTAAAGTTGACTTTATAGTTGGTTTTGCATTCAAACACAGGGGAAGGACGAAAAATAATCAGGCTCTATCAGTGTCACCTATCAGTTTAAAATGGTTTCTTTTCTTTCACTTAAAAAGAAATTGGCGTATTCATTTATACATATAGTTAATTATCTTCACTCTGGTGATCTAAGTATTTCTCACAGCTAAATGACTGCAGCATCTTGAATCATCCTGAATTAAAAAAAAAAAAAATAGAAAAGGAAAAAAGGTATGCACAAAACATAATGAGATTCCCATGGGTTTAAAAACCTGTCTGTATATTCTGGGCTTCTATAAAGCCATTTGAATGAGAGAAGTATTAAAAAAAAAAAAAGAAAAACTCTGTGCCTTAAAGATGCACACAGACATAAAAACTTATTCCCCATGGAAATTGTGCCTTTAAATGACATTTCACTTTTATGAACAGTTTTATTACAAAATAGATTTCCTGCAGCTAATTTCATCAGTTGTCCCACTCCGCTGCTACTTTCCACTGCCTCTCTAACTTCTTGTTATCTAAGTAAGGGCACATTAATTGCTGTATGGTGTAAGCGAGTTGGCTGCATGCCAGAGCCCTAAGCAGGGAGGCATTGTGCCTAGCAGGTCTCACTGAAGATGCCTGCACCCAGCTGACTGCGGTAGCAGTCTTTTAAGCAGTATTTCCATGTGATGGATTAAGTGTCATTGATGGATGTGGGTAATGGTATCTCCTGAGTGTCATTTTAACAAGACGTATATGTTGTTGGACGTATTTCACAAGTCTTTGTAATAATGCATTAGTCTTACTGGGAAGGAATAAGTGATTAGTAGCACTAATTAGAAAGTTCTTGGAGACAGGTTTTGGTTGATAAAGTACAGTGTGAGCTTTCAGTCTTTAACAATAATACAATGAGTTCAAGGTAGAATCAATCTAGGAGGGTGATTGCACAGATGACATTAAAAATTATACATTCCTTATTAATATATTGATTTGCATTCTACATTAAGTGATGGCATTTAATAAAGAAGAAAAAGAAGAAGGGAAATTTTTTTTCTATTATATTTGCTGTGTGAGCAATGTGTAGTTCAGTTTCAGAGTGAGCAGTTTAATCTTCTGTTATCTGCAGCAAGACCTGCATTTATGGAAAAAGAAAAAGAGAGAACAGGAGAGGGGGAATTACCTATTGCCTGGGAAAGCTCATTATCTTGGATCTAGGTGGGCTGGGAAGCCTTTCACAAACATTGCCAGTCATTTCCTTTCTGTGTGGCAAAAGTGAAGAAATCAATTTCTCATTCTGTAATTTCCATTTCCAATTACCAAAGCTGGGGGAATCTTGGAAATGGATGAGTAATGGATAATATTTATGGTTTCATTCAAAATGCTCACCCATCTGGACCAGCCCTTGCTGGGAAATAACCCTGAACCCAGCCATCAGGAGGCCACATGCTGTCTTTGCAGAATTGGGCTAGAGGCAATAGCTAGATATCTCTACCTTCAATCCCACAAGTTAGTGTCGAGTGTCTCAACAACCATTTAATTCCATTAAATCACATCACAGCAGGGGCAGTAGCTGGAGCCCCTGCATGGAAGGAAGAGATATCTGGATCTATGGAACCATCCAGCTATAAAGTCACTTTGTCTCATTCCAATCCTTGCCAGAGCTTGCTATACAACAGCCCTTAAACCTTTTGCATTGCAGGGTTGGTAACATCTGTATGTTGCTATTCTCTTGCCACCCCTGTGAACAGCTATTCCTGCACTGGAATTGGGGATAGAAGGCAAGGCGGTATTTTGGGTCAATGTCTCTGCTGAAAAAAATGCTCCATTCAACCAAAAAAGGGTGTCAGGATCCTCAGGATGGAGATGTATCACAAGGGAACACACGTGGTGGATCTCTGCATAAGCACACGTGCTCAGTGTGCCTAAGTCAGTGACTGTCACTGGACAAGAGGTCTCACCCTGTATTCTTATGGACTTGCACTGCTGATTGGCATATGCCATAGCAGAAACGCAGATGAGTAGCATGCAGTTCTGATATATTTTGCTTCATCTTCTTCACTGATCAAAATGATCCCTTTGTGAAGTTGCTCAGTTCCCAAAGGGGACAACCCATCCCAAAGGGGACAACCCTGACACTCAGCCACAGGGGAGCTGGTTTCTGCCCCAGCTGCCTGCAGAATGCAAAGCATAGCAGGACACAGCAGCAAAGGTGTGGGAGATGTACATCGCGTGAAGGGGAAGGAAAGGTTACAGTCCAGGGCTGAGCAGTTTGCCTATGTAGAAATGTCTGTGGAGAAGATGCCTGTGCTCCCTGAGTGCACAGTCTGTGTGTGCCTGTGGTTTGGGCAAAGAAGATGAATCTGCAAAAGTGTAATATGACTGTCAGCAACACCAGATATTCAGGCAGGATTAAATTCTTGTATACTCTGGATGCAGAGCGATGGTCATCAGCAGCAGGAGAGGAGTGTGCACACCATGGGGCAGCCCTCTGCTGAGAAGCAGTCTCTAAGCAGCACATGGTTCGTTGCACCTCAGAGAATCCTTCATTGTGAATCGCAGCTGCGTCATTTTCAGACACTTAAGTACGAACAGTAGAAGAACTCAGAGGCTTCTCATTGCCTGAAGGAAGGGTGCAGGCAGGTTTAGAGGGAAGTACAACTCCCACTAGCACTGATGCATAGTGCCAAAGGAGGCCATCTCCAGCACTGTGTCACCTCACTTCAAGCCCTTGGTATCTGGGAGCTGGTCTGTGACTTAGTATCTTCAATGTTGCTACCCAAGCTACCCAACTGCCGCTGAGACATGCCTTTAGAGAGACATCTGTCCACAGAGTCTTACCTATGCTCTTTTTGCTTGCTAAAACACAGACACACAGATACAGTGTCAAAAACACCTTTATTTGTGATATAAATATCTTTTGCAATGTTATCCTGCATATGCAGCTTGGGACTAATCTAAACTTGGGACTAATCAGACTAATTGTCTGGAGCAGAAGTCTTATGAGGAGCGGCTGAGGGAGCTGGGACTGTTTAGCCTGGAGAAAAGGAGGCTGAGGGGAGACCTTATCGCTCTCTTCAACTACCTGAAAGGAGGCTGTAGAGAGGTGGGGGTCGGTCTCTTCTCCCAGGTAACAAGTGATAGGACAAGAGGAAATGGCCTCAAGTTGCACCAGGGGAGGTTTAGACTGGATATTAGGAATTTTTTCTTCACCGAGAGGGTTATCAAGCATTGGAACAGGCTGCCCAGGGAAGTGGTTGAGTCGCCATCCCTGGAGGTATTTAAAGGACGTTTGGATGAGGTGCTTAGAGACATGGTGTAGTGGTGGTTTTGGCAGTGTTAGGTTTATGGTTGGACTCGATGATCTTAAAGGTCTTTTCCAACCTATATGATTCTGTGATTCTGTGATTCTGTAAAGAAAGGCCTCTTCTGTCTGCTCCTAGAGGTTCAGCTCCCTTTGCTCCTTTGTCCTATTGGACTCAATTTGAGAACTGTGGTATTGAACTATTATTTGAGTTATTCTTCAAGATTTGTATAGGGATACATCATACCTACCAATAACAGCTCATTTGTGACCTCCATGATGCCAGATGTGCCATAGCTCCATGTTCAAGTAACTGCACAGCAAGCCAGTGTAACCTGCCTTCAGACAACACGGACACACTGAAAGGGACATATAGGCTGCAGGTAAAGTGGCCTTCAGGTGTGCTTCCTTCCCATGGAAACAAGTTTGGAATATGATGCAACCTCAGATCTCAGCCTGAAACAGAGTTGGGATGAGGCTGAGAGAGGCACCGCATGTGGGAGCTCATAAGCTCACCCACAGGTCTTACGTGCTAGGCAGATCAAGGTATGCTTGAAAGAGCTGCTTCTCTCTATGTCAGCAGAAGTTGCCACATTAAAACACAAAGGTTGTGAGACTGGTGCCTGCCTCTCCCTTTGGTCCGTCTCTGGTGTCACGTACGTGTGCCTATCATGCATTAGGCTCACATTCCATCCTTCAAATCATCTGTCTATAGAGTGGGATCAACAACCTTCTGCTCCTTAGGGAAAACAGTGTGTTTTGGGATAGGATCTGTCTCAAGCTTCCCTGTGTTGATGGAGGCTTCACAGCATAGCATGTATCACCTACTGAGGTAAAACGAGCTGGAGAAGCTCTCAGTGGCACAGGACATTTGGGTTTATGAGGAGGAAAGTGGTAGGCTGGGAAAACAGGTGTCCAGAACTGGAGCTGAGCCGTTTAAGAATTACATTTTTAGCAGATGCTCAGGACTGAGTTTGCTGATTGATAATTAGCAGGACGGGCATGAGAAACCTGCTCCGGCCGTGAGCACCTTTTGAAGATTCTGCATTTCTGATGAGTTATTCAGATCATTTTGAGAGAAGATTTCTTTTCACTGGTGTAAAAAAAAAAAAAAAAGAAGCAGCAGCAGATGGTTTCTATTGCAAAAAAACACACCAAAAAACATCTGCTCAGAGATTTCCCTGAGAATTTTTGTAGCCTGTACCCCGAGCACCTGACTGCAGACCTGGCACGCTTCAGTTTTGATGCCTGAAGTTTATGGCATAGCAAAGCACAGAGGTTTAACAACTCATTCTGTGTGTGCTAGGGAGAAATTAAAGACTGCACCCTGCAAGGAAGAAACAGGGTCAGTAAACGTTAGCAAATCCTCTTAAGAAGGCCAAGTCAGAACTGAAAGTCCCTCTTCAATCAAAAGATTTCTCCAAATCTTGTCTTGTCCTGAAGATTAGAGACAAGTAAAAACTCTCCAAGGAATTATTTTTTTCAACTAGAATTCTGCTAAATTTTGGATGCCAGCCCATGCTTAAAAATTAAGCAGCTAATTTCAAGTATCTTTCCAGACATTTTTGCGAGAAATAGAGCTGTTTGCAAGAACACATGTGCACGGGTGACCTCATTAAAGGAAGAAAAATATCTTTTACGAACACTTTCAAGTATCAAAAAGGAAGGACACCAGTGTGTAGGAAAGTATTGGGAGCTATAAACAACTTTATGTTTGAACGTAAAGAAGTTATGAGCTTGTTTAAGCATAATGGATGGTGGTCAGAAGATAAGCTTTGAAAACCCAGGGTAGAGGGAATTTCATAGTGAATTTATTTGTTTCAGTCTGTTTATTCCTCTACCATCCTGTGCAGGAGAGTCAGAAGGGCTGCTGGGAGACCTGGGTCAGGTTTGAAAGATCTCTATTTTGTCTCTACTACTTGCTGCCTGTGGGAAAACATAAGTAAAAAAAACCCCAAAAAAGTAAACTTTCATATACAATCTCCAACAGGTGGAAAGAAAAGTGTTAAGCTGGACTCACAGGCTCCTTCTTGCCCAGGTTTCTCACTGCAGAATGACCCACTCTTCAGAGGAAGGATGGAGAGTTCCTCTCTGTTCGCCTCTCTCTCCTTCCCCTGAATCTCAGAACAACCTCTGCCTTCATGGTTAATTCCCCTTGGGAAGAACGAGCAGTAGGTTCAAACCTTTGTTAAGAAGACGGACATGGCAATATGAATCAGTCAGCGCTCCTGGCACAACACACTCATTCCTAGCAGTACCTGTCTCAAAGGACAGTGTTTGCAAGAAGGTGTTTTGCGCAGGTATGCATCGCTGTAAAATATGGCCCTCCTCCCTCCTATTGTTCAGTCTCTGAAAGTACCTTTGTGAATAGAGCCATCTCGAAAAGAAGTTTGAGCTCTCAAACTTCTCAGGCATCTCAAAATGAACTCCATGTCATTTGGCCCTTGCACAGAACTTGATTTTGTACAGAGATCCGCACTTCATTGTGTCACAAATACAAAAATTATGAAGCCCTTATTCACTAATGAATATGTGTACTTCATCAAAACAATAGCTTTTGCAAGAAACAGAGAGAATTCCTTGGAAAGGTGGCATTCATTACCTGGATGTTCAAACACTATGGGTCTGAGTCTGAACAGGTTGTGATAATCTCCCCTTATAGTCAACAGAGTGATCTATTTTTCTGTGGTTTCCTCTTGTACCAAACTAAGTGTCAAAGAAAGATCAGAGAAATTGCATCTCATAAGTGTGAAATCTCTTTTCTGACTATAAAGGGTTCCCAGGGTGACTGGCTCAGACTTGTGCATCTAGCTTTTATCTGTCTTAAACTAGGACACATAAATCCAACCTGCAGTGTCTGAGCCCGGCTCTTTCTGTTGGTAGTTTTGAAACATAACAGGCACAGATGTTGATGTAATATGTAGCATATGTAGCACAACGTATAACAAGTGCATCTCCCAGATACGAAGAACTGAGACTCTTTTCACTTGATCGACTTGTGGAGGAGCTCCTTTCTACCTTTGATGGACACCAGCTTTCCTACAGTACAATCAAGGCTGTCATTAACATTTTGATCCTAACTCCTTGCATATATATTCTTTAGATTTTTAGTTTTGGATCAGGTTATTCTTTTGAAGCACATATTCTAATTTTTTTTCTACTTACCACACTTTGGCTGATGTTAAAGAGCAGTCTTGAACCACACAAATTGGATTTCTTTTTGGCTGAAACTAAACTGGAAGATATGTTCCAGATGTGCATCAGTATGCAACTGCTAAAGGGAATGCCATCCATGACACCAGAGCTCCTCAGGAATGGAAGTCCCTTACACCACTGTAATGTATCGGGTGCTCAGCACCAGAGGTGTAATTCTGCAGACCCACTCCTGCCGGACTGCACTACTTGGTAATGTAGAAGAGTCTTTGTATTAAGGCCTTCCTAAAGTTTGGGATGCTCAACACTGGAATTAGATGAAGCTGATCTTTTCTCATAGTAAAACTGAACGAACCTCTCAAAATCCTTCAGCTTAGCTAAGCATTGCAAAATGAGGTATTTTTACTCAACTTCATGTGGCTCAAAAGCTGCCCTGAAAAAATAACAAGAGTACTCCACCCAGAACAGGAACAACTTACAAAAGTCACTGGGGGAAAAAAGGTACAGAAATTGCTTGTTTGGTGGTTTGGGGAGGGTTGGGGTTGGTTGGGTTGCAGTTTTTTGGATACTCTGTTTGGATTTGGGTCACTTTTTCTTCAAAACTGCCATCATTCATCCATCCAATCCAAAAATAATGACATCTTTTTTGATAAGGTAACCCTAAATGATGTTTTGAAATGTGTATACAGGTGACATTTAACATGGGACAGAAGGTAAAGGTTAAAGAAGAGATCTGAGGCATAGTTTTACCAGGCAGGACAGATGCTGTTAAGAGAGCTGTATTTCTACAGCTCTCTACAGCTTAGATTAACTTCTACAGCTCCTACTGCTTAGATAGTACAGTTTATCTGGCAGGGATTGTCATACCTGAGAAGTACCGAGCCTGTAGTTTACCGAAACCTATCGCAAGCAGGTAGAGCTTTGCTTTCAGGCAGTCTCTGGGAAGAGTTTCCTTACGTCATTTGAACAAAGATCCGCTTTTTCCTGAAAACCAGGGAGCAGTTTTTCTAAAGCATGAGCTGTGTGGAAAGGCTCGTATACTTCTCCTTGAGTGGAGCCTGCTTGTGCACTTGATATAAATTTAATCATTATACATGCCATTCTTTTTTATTAAAATAATAACATCTTCCAGGCAATCAAGTTGAGTTTCTTGAAACTCAGCAGTTTTACCTGCTTATTTATGGTAACATCAAAGTATGGGCACTCTCATTACAGTCTGTAAATAACCAGGGTTATGTCCTTGATCGGTGAAATATTAGAGTGCTGTGGGAGTGGGAGTGTCTGTCTGTTACTGCTGGGAGGCTATAAAATGCACAGCAAATAATTACCTTTTTTTTTTTTAGTATTTTTGATAATACAGTCATCCTTTACTGATGGGGTATCTATCATGATCTGTTGGTCTTTTATACTGTCTTCCACAACATCTCAAACAGAAGCTGAAGAAATCATCAGGCTGCACATGATGGTTCCCTGCATATTTAACCCCACAGACAAGTCCACGCAGAGCAGAAGGACATGACCCAGTCCATTTTCATGCATTAAGTGCTGGAGAAAGGGTGTCAGGGAACAGAATAAGGGTTTGCTAGTGAAGTCCTGTTGCATACCACTTCAGTGCAACCCTTGTAACGTTTTTCCACTCAGTGAGAGACCAAAAAGCATATATACATCAGGGGTATGCTGAGAGGAGGTATTTAAAAGTGACAGCTGGCAGTGGTGGCTCTACAGTTGCTCAGTTCTGTGACAGCTGTGAGCCCCCCTTGTAATCTTGGGTTTTACAATGCTGCCAGACCTGCAAGGGATGGAGATTGCCCCTGCACAACTCTGAGCTCCTGTTGAAAAGGTCACACTATTTGAAAGCCAAAGAACCACGGGAGCAAGCTTTTTATAGTGAGCCTGGGAAGCTGGACCTCTGTGGGGCCACGTCGGAGCTGTTCCATAGGTGAGGCTGGCACCCACATAAGCAAGGACATAAAATGAACCCTGAATATCTGTCTGCATCACTCTGAAAGAAAACTGTGCCTATGTGGTAATACAAATGGCGCAAAGTGGAATTCATTTTGGGTCCGGTTGCTCTTACTGGCCTTGGGCTCACGTGTTCTACCATAGGTAGATGTAGTCATGGGTGGTACTGTCTTAAGCTAACCAGCTCCTCCTTTGCACCATACATGTACATGAGTAGGAGCATTTGTGCTCTCGACTACCTCTTCTCCAAGGACGAGGAGTCTTAACAGCATGCTTTACTTGGCCATACCCAGTAATTAGCCATCACATTTGCAATGGTTCATCATGTCAGTATTTATTCATTTTTCATCATTTACCCCTGGAGATGAGGTGTTAGGGGTAGAAATGTGAAATCCATTGCCAAAATACTCATCCTGGCAACACAGTATCTGTGATATTTACATTTGTGATGTACTGATGAGTAAAGCTGAGTTTTTTGGTGGGACAGATTCGTGGGCAAAGGCCTGAAAAGGTGTGAGAGCTTCTAGAAATGTTAGGTCTGAAGGGAACGGGATATGAGGTTTATGTCACTCCTTAGCAGATTATTAGTATGTTGCGTGAATATTTGTCTGTCCTTCATCCTCAGAGTTCCCCAAATGTTTGCAGTTTTACCTGTAGTTACCTGAAGCTAGTTCTTAATTTTAGTATTTCTCTGCACATTAAATGTCCTGAGCAAATGTATTGACACAGCACAGCCTGTTACAAAATCACCCACACATTATAGAGATGTGTAAATTGCTTATATTATTATTCTTTCCTTTCTGACCTCTTTCTCTATATTTTTGTTCTCATTTAGCTGTTCTCACACAATGACACGCTCTAAGTGTTCCCTTCAGCATGTGAATGTCAAGATAACCTGAGGTTAAATTATAGCTTGCTAAAGAGGAGCCTTGAACCATGTGATGTTACGCTTCCATTTCTTTCTTGCTGGGGGTGGGGGTAGGGGGCAGAGGGATGAGGAGGAGGATTAGTGGCAACATTTAATGAAATATCCAGATTCTAGCTTTGTGATTTTGCTCTGTATTCACACTCTCACTTAAGGTGTATGCCACGCTTGCATGTGTGTTAAACAACATCTGAAGAAGTTGGAATACATTAGCATTTTAAGTAACATGAAAATGTACAGGGTACCATCTGGGACTCTGCAAGTTGTAATACGAAGAAACAAGTTGTATTTAAAAGCTGCATTGAATGTTTGGAATAAAATCTGTGTTTTCTTAACAGCTGAGAACAAAACATTTTCCAAAACAAGGTTTAGCTGCCTGGGCTCTCCCTGGCGGCCCGATGCTGTACAAAATGGACAAAAATAGAGGGTCCCACTTCATGCAGTTTCCCTCCCTTGATGGGAGGAAAAGTCTTGATGGCTTTTTTGGTTTGCTTACTTTTCCACTCTGTAGGCATTGTTAAGAACTCACGTGCTGTGCTACAAAAAATCAGTTTCAGAGGGATTTACCTGAAAAAGCTTTGTTTTGCTGATTCCTTTTTAAGGCTCACTTGCCCACGGCGGGGCATCGAGCCTCTCCACTTTGCCTAGCACATCTGGGGAGGGGGTGCCCTCCTGTGAGCAGTCCACTGCTCTCAGTAAATCACTTCACTTCTCTGTGCTACTGATCAGTTTTGTCCTGATTTTACTTACCTGTCAAATGAGTGTTCCGCTACTTCACTCAGAGGTCTACACATGAAAATTGCTGTATTAGAAAAAAATGACAAGTGAAAATTAGACCAATTAAGAAGCTTCTCTTCTCTGATGTTTTCTTATGAGCTTTGTCAAAGCTGTGTTTCAGGATAGACGTGAAGGATCCACATGCACCAGCTCGCCTTGGTCAGTCCCAAGGTGAGTTGATCAAAGCTGATGAGTGTTGATGAGCCCAGATTAATTGAGGATAGGCTATTCTGCTCATGTTATTAGATTTACATATACCCTTGATTATGAACACACAGAGCATGCTGGAGGTAATCTTCTGACACTGAATATGATGAGTGGGGACTCTGAACGTGTTCCTCGTTTCACTCCAGATTGATTCCCATAGCATTTGAGTGTGCGCTGAGAGCTAAGCACGCTCTAGTGCACTGCTAAACTTAATCCTGGAGGATTCCTAAGGCAGGTTCCTATGAAACATGTAATACACAACACACAGTAAGATGGCAAAGCAAGAAAGTTTTATTACCAGCCTATAGACAGCCAACATAGGTCTTGTAGCTCTTAATACGGCTCTTACCAAAGAAGACCTTGTACCACGCAACATCACTACACATACTTGATGTCTGCAACAAACCACTCACCACTGCTCTGGCTTTGGGTGTCACCCAGGCAGTAAAGATGGCATGGGTCTGCTTTTGCAAGGGAACAAGCGTTCCTTCTGAGATGGGGTCTGGGTTGTCCAACAGGGGAAGCAACTGGGAAGTAAGAAGGGAGGTGGGCTGGGTGCAGGGCTGGGTTGTTGCCCACCCATCCTGCCATGGCTGAGCTGGGCTAGACACAAACCCAGTGCTGAGGAAGCCTCCAAACAGCACTCTTTTCTGTCCCCTTGTGCAAGGGCAGCATCTGTGCTGGTTAAAGTTATGGGGTATAGTTTGTGCTTCTGGGGAAATGGATATAGGATTGTCACCTTGTTGAGAGTAGATCAGAGAATGACAAGATGAGTTCTCCTGCAGGCTCCACTTTCTCTGCTAGGTAATAACTGACTACATGTAATTGGTAAATCAAGGGTCTTGTTGCTTTGAAGCAAAAGAACAGTGCATCCAGGAGTACAAACCCTAAATAATGAATAGTAAGAATAATGTTATTGAACAGCTGTAACGCTGCAGTGAGTACTTAAATGTCAGCTTTAAAAACCTATATGCCAAATATATCTTCTCTTGGAGAGAATATTTACCTTAATGTTCTCTAATGAAAAATATAGCTAAAAGATTTATAATTACAGTGGTACACTTAGAAAGAATTTACAAGTATCAATGTATCTACTAAGCTGAAAGAAAATCCATTAAGTTTTCTCCCCTAAAAATGGCTGTTGCCTTCCTTGTTCCCACATAAAATAATGTGAGTAGATGTTTTTCCTGTGAACATTCATTAAATGCTCATCAGGCATAATCTAAGTGACAGCAGAGCTTCAAGACACAAATCACTCTCATATATCCTCACACTGGATCATTCATTTAAATATGTACTTGTCGCTTCTTTTTTTTTTTTTTTTTAATGATGCCTTTTCTTTCTCTGCAAGAAGAGATGTTTGATTGCTCTTTACAGGTAAAATTTTTGTTACCTCTTTTTAAAAATCATTAACATAATAGAAGAGTGACATTTCTCCATTTAAATGATGCACAAATAAGAGAATTTTTAAAGACATTTTTGCTCTTGTTCTTTTAACGGAAATAATTCTTTAAAACTAATTGCCTGAAGTTAAAGGATGTTATTTCCCCCCTCCCCCAAATAAACTTCTCTTTATGAGGAAAACCTGAATATAAATGAAACCTTTTAGTCTACAGAGAACTGAGAAAAATAGATAAACTGAATGAAAATGGACTATTAAAGGAAATTAGGAGCATACGCTGCTTTTTTGAAAAGGCTCAAACATTAGCTATAAGTCTTTTAAATCGGCTGATTGTTGGTGGAAGAGTGAAATGAGGTAGGCGTGATATGCATAAAGTAGACTGCAAAGGCATTACTACATTCATCACATGAGAGCTGAAGGGAACAGCAAGGATTTTCCTAAAAGGAAAACAAGGCAGGGAGGAACATCTACATTGTCTGATGTGGAGAAAAGGATGATAAAAATTCCATTTAGAGGTCAGCCTGTCATTGCCCTAACTCAGCTGCTTGATAAAGAGGAGGGAGTTGTCTTAGCAAAATCTCTGCACATGCTATTGCACTCATGGTGGTGGGATGAAAAGCCACAAGAGACCTTTCTCTGAAACAGGAGAGTCTGATCAAAGAATCCATTGCTTGAATGTTGTTAGCCACCAATGCAACACATACATTATTATGTTTGCAGAGATGCTGTTGTTAATGCCCACAGCACAATGAAGTTATTAAATCCTGAAGCCAGCCTGTCTCAGAAGAAGTGGATGCCTGGCTATGGCTCCACAGACTGTCTTGGGCGTCTCATCTGTATACCGTCCTGAAGCAATGACAAAGCAGCAGGATTGCGAAGTCCTGTGCCTGCTCCAAGGATTGCGGGGTGTAGGAGTATTCTCCTTGCATAGGAGGGGAAGAAAATGTGGACACCCTCCAACTTGAGGATTTGCATGAAGGCAGCTAAGCCAGCTGCAGAGACTGGGCTGCTGAACTAGAGACAAGTCTAGAGTTACCGCTGATCTAATTGAGGACAGTTATACGCAGATTTATACTTATCAGAGGACAGGTGCCTATATCCCATGAGTCTGTCACTATTTTGCACCCCCCTCCCCTTCTCCCCCTTGGGGAGGAGCGGTACATCAGCAAAGCACACAAATCAAGGTTACCCATGTCTTTCTTTGCATTCACTTACTCTCTTGGTAGCAGTTTTTCCCCTCTCCATGGATCACTTTACTATAATTTAAAGTCATCATACACCATCATCTATTTGCATTCCTGCAGTTTAGTGTCTTTTAGAGGTTGTGTGTAAAGCAGCTTTTATTCACAGGTGTGGTTTAAACAGTTATGAATCAGATCCAACTCTCAGGAACATCCATTGGGACATTTCTGCAAGTTCAGTTCACTCTGCAAAAGGCAAACAGCATGGCCAAGAGGAGGGGATGCTGAACATGATGATTTACCTGTCACTGACCTCAGGACCAAGGTATTGGTCTTTATTTTCTTATTGATGTGGAAACTCTCAGGAGAATTCTGTGAATGTCATGATTCCGTTCACTTCTCCTGGAAACATGCCATATTAACTTCCAAAGAAGGTACATGAGCTGGAGATTAAAATGAGTTTATAGACTATCCATACAATATTAGCAGCGGAGGGCACAATTCTGCTTTTAATTCCATGACAGGAAACCTGAGCCTGGTGGGATTATGCCACATCAATTCAATATAAAAGGAAGATATGCCTAAAATGTGTAAAAGTGTATGTCTGGACTGTACAGAAGACAGGAGTGATCAGATCCCATGTTCTGTTGCTTGGAAGAAACCCATCTCCCTGTTCCAATAAGAAGCAGTATCTTATAATTAGAAAGCATCTGACTGTCTGTCTTGAGGAGCTAATATGGTACAACAGCATTTCTGATAGCTTCAGAAAATAGCCAGCAGTATGAGCAGTGATGTGAGAACCAAAGCCGTCTGGCTCACTAACAGAGCCAGAGTATTTCTTCCCACGTGAGTGTAAACGCAGCTTGATGTCCTTAGCCTTTTCCCTCTTCTACAAAATTTGCTGTAGCTGAGAGGCCAGATGCCCTCTGACTGTACTCCAGGATTGTTAACATGGTTTGCGGATACAGGTCATCGATACAGATAGTGTAATAACTAAATATGCAAAGTACTTCCCAAGCTGATCTCTACACAGGCTTCACTGTTGCTCATGGACTCCAGCATACATTTCTTTTCCTGTTCATCATTTTTGCTGTCTGATTTCTTGCACAATCAGCAATGTGCTGCAGGGGCAGGGGCTTCTCCTCCACAGCAGGGCTTACGGTCCCTTTGCTTGTCACAACTTCAGCTGCACATACCCCAGCTCCCACCTGCATGGTGGGAATGAGGACTTTTCCCTGGCACATTAAAAGTTGCAAGGTGCTTGGGTGATACAGTTAGCAGGCCATATCATGTAGCTATTTCCTTTAGTTAAGAAGTTTCCAAGGAGGAGACTCTCATAGCAAAATATGTTATTAAGCAGCTTTTCTACAGATTTAACTCCACCATATTGGAATATGTCCAGGCCTTTCTGCACAAGGACATGCATCTGTCTGCTGTTCTATGAAAATGGAAATAGTGGTACAGGGACTAAATCCTTTTAATTGGATGTTCACCATGTTTGCTACCAGGTTTGGTTTTTTCTCTCCTTGAGAGCTCAAGTCTTCCTCAAGCATGTTGATTAAAAGATATCTATCAGTCATGGTTCCTCTTTTCTGCAGTCAGCATTTGCAGTAGCTGCTGCATAGCTCAAGAACATATTACGTCAGCCTGGTACTTAGAGTTATTATGCTGGTGTCTAGATCTGCACTTCCACACACTGGCAGAGAATCAATATGTACAACCCACCAGCTAGTCTTTCCAGTGATTATGATAACCCTGTAGACCAATAAACTGGGAAATGGTTTGATTTTATTGTTTTCTCAGACACCAGAAAACAGCCTCATCTTTAACAGTGTTTTACAATTAATTAAATAAACAGCAGACTTCCCTGGGAAAGGATCTATGAGGAGCACAAACCAGCCCTGTGCACTGCTCGTGCTGCAAGGCTGGGAAACACTATGGCTGCGTGACTCAGGTCAGCTCATGGCCACAATAGCAAAACCCTATAGTTCATTTCTGCTAAGTTTCCTACAGTACCCTTGACAGTGGCCAAGCAGCTGGTGTGCTCTGCTTGTTATGCAAACTATAATCATATCACTGTGCCTTGTGCTTCCTTGTCTGTTTGACATACTCTCCTAGTCACCCTTGCCAGATATGCAGGGTCCTGCTCTTTCCTTGCTGATGCTGAAGCAGACGGTCATGGGGGGGTCTGTGAGGGATCAGCAATCCCTGCAGTAATGATACTGCTGCTTTCCTAAAATCATCGGCCTGAGAGGTGGTTGATCCACATCACAACTCACATGGGAAAGTGGGTTCAGACAGCCGATGTCCTCTGCCAACCTAAAATCACACTGCCATAAATCACTGCAACTAGGCTGATAAGTTCTGCAAAACAGCAGCAGGTATTCGCTGGGACTGAGGTCTGTGCTACCATGTTCACCCACCACGTTATCACTGCTGGCACATGTCCTGGAGGCAGGGAACAGTGGCAGAGCATGCACTCCATCCATGGGCTGTGCAGGTGTAGGCTGGCTTGCATCGATTGTTTCAGCAGAGAATAAATCCTGGGACTGATGGTAGAGCGACGAGAAAATATTAGGAAGCTCTCGCTGAAAGGTGGGAGCCATTGCAGCCCTCTGAGAAAGTGTTGATGGGAGTATGCTGTTGTACTGATTATAACTGAGGGTGCAGTAATAACTCATTGGAAGTTGGTATTGCATGCAGATTCAGAAATGTGAATGATTGGGAAGATCTGTAAAGAAATGCAAAATGTTGGGAGCAGAGAGGAAAGCCCAGCAGCCTCCAGAGGCTATGGGAGACAGCTGAAAGGGTCACTTTGACCTATGTGTTCCGCAAGATTTTCTTCAGAAGGGTGAGGAAGAGGGACGAGCCTAGTGGAATTCCTCCAGCACAGATAAATAGCCTTGCTTTGCAGTGCTTCACCCAAGATGACAGTGCTTGAAGTGCAAAGATGAAACAAAGAAAGAAGCAACAATGGAACATGTTACATTAAAATATCAAAACCCAGTGACAAGTCAGGTGTAGTTCAGTGCCTTCTTGGCCTTTTGATGCACTGTAACTATCACAGAGGGAAGATAAAAGCATTTCTCAGTGATTTGGGAACAAATATCTATGAGGCAAGAAATGGCACTTCTGCCTTTGGGCCAAATTCCGTGCTGTTTCAAAAGGTGAAACACGGCTCAGATAAAGGAACCTCCATCTGCTTCCCCCAACACATTGACATCTTTGCATGAAAACTGTTAGTACTTTCTCAGGTTTTGGAATATGCTCCCTCCTCAGTGCCCCAGAAGAAAAGGTGACATCTCACTAGGCATCAAACAGCACAAAACACTGTACAACTGTGAGAGCTGTTTGGGGGAGAATCTGGTGCCTCCGAGGTATTCTACTTATTTGGAGCCTGAATAAACAAAAGAATGAAAAAATGCAGGTTTGTAACTTTTAATTATCATTTCTAGAGATAATAAATTGTGAAGTCACTGCTATTTTGCAGAACTGAAAACACACCCACTCGAAGTGGAATTTCTTGAGGAAGCTTTTTGTCTAAAATGCCACTGGAACAGCCAGAGAAATAATTATCAACCTTTTTTGCTCACTTACAGTGATTTCAGTAAGTTAAAAATGTTGATATTGGTTTTGGTCTCAACAAGTGCACTGCACTTCATATATGTATACTTAACATTATAGTTTAATATAATGTTATATGTATATGATATCTTTGGGCAAAACATTGATAATAATTTTTTAAATTTGAAACTAGATCATGGTAGATTATTTTTATTAACATAATAAAAATATAAAATTTTTATATTTATAAAAATAAATATTTTTATTAACATAGGTATTTTTACCTGCTCTAGTCAATTCTTTCTGTTAGGAAAATGAAGCAGATTCCTGACTCACTGAAGCCTATGGGGTTGTGAGGTTGTGCCTTTCCCTCCAGTGCAGATAGTATCATCTTAAATTAGCTTTCATTCTCTACCTTCTGATGAGCTTTTTATAACTGGTGAGACAAATTACAGAGGGGTTTCTCTTCTCTGGTCAGATGAGCAAATAAGAACAATATGAGGTTCGTTTTAAATTTGCTTCACAGGTAAATGTGTGCACCACTAGGTTTTTTATACCAACATTTCACAGAATCACAGAATCGTATAGGTTGGAAAAGACCTTTAAGATCATCGAGTCCAACCATAAACCTAACACTACCAAGTCCACCACTACACCATGTCCCTAAGCACCTCATCCAAACGTCCTTTAAATACCTCCAGGGATGGCGACTCAACCCCTTCCCTGGGCAGCCTGTTCCAATGCTTGATAACCCTTTCAGGGAAGAAAAATTTCCTAATATCCAGTCTAAACCTCCCCTGGTGCAACTTGAGGCCATTTCCTCTTGTCCTATCACTTGTTACCTGGGAGAAGAGACCGACCCCCACCTCTCTACAACCTCCTTTCAGGTAGTTGTAGAGAGCAATAAGGTCTCCCCTCAGCCTCCTTTTCTCCAGGCTAAACAGTCCCAGCTCCCTCAGCCGCTCCTCATAAGACTTCTGCTCCAGACCCTTCACCAGCTTCGTTGCCCTTCTCTGGACACGCTCCAGCACCTCAATGTCTCTCTTGTAGTGAGGGGCCCAACACTGAACACAGTATTCGAGGTGCGGCCTCACCAGTGCCGAGTACAGGGGCACAATCACTTCCCTAGTCCTGCTGGCCACACTATTTCTGATACAAGCCAGGATGCCATTGGCTGCCTTGGCCACCTGGGCACACTGCTGGCTCATATTCAGCAGTTTTTTATATAAAGTTTTTATATATTAAGTTTTTTATATATTAAGTTTTTTATACCAACATTTCTTGGGAGGTAAAAGAAATCATTGCATGGAATTTCTATTACTACTCACCCAGCTTCCTTCCCATTTCTAGAAGTCTCAGCACCATGCTCCCTTGTCTTTTGATGTAGTCAAAATGATTTTCCCATCTTCACCTTCCAAAAATCATCTGGGCTCTGAGCTTGGTACTTCTCTTGAGTATTGCTGTTCTTGCTCTGCAGACTGCCATTGGTGGCAATGTTTTCTTTCTAAATCCTTCCATGCCTAAGTGTGAGCACCTCTCGCTCAAAGGTAGCACTTCCCCAATGCTTCCCCAATGCATTCACATGGATAGAGCAGTGATCACACCCTCTCAGAGCTATATCCCTGCAGGGTTATTGGAGGCTCTGCATCTCTGTCTGAACTAAGGATGCACAAGCTGTAGGTATGGAGTCTCTTCAGGAGTGAGGTGGGAGGAAGAGTCTTCTTGTGACCTCTGCCACAAGGCAATTTTATTGCATCGTTAACGGAAAGAAAATTCTTTTCTTCTCACCTCAGTCAACTGATGGAGGTGTCCCCGGATAAGCTGTGTTTCTATCAAAAGTCTTCCTTTTCAAACATCTCATGGATTTTCAGTTCTCAAAGAGATTTTGTCATGCTTCCTGGCCAGCTCCTAATCCACATCTATTGGCTGCCCAGGACTGGGTAGATCAGGAATTGAAAAGGCTGCCCGAGAGCTCAGAAAAGCATATTCTGGCGTGAGCCAAGGGGTGCACCACCTGAGCACAAGCTGTAGCAGGTTTCCACCCTCTGCAGTCCAAGCAAAGATAGTGTCCTACAGCGTACACAGGCACCGGCTCTTGTTACAGCAATGAGAGCTTCCACTTCCATTACCTTCTATGACCGTGAAAGATTTGGCCAGAAAACTTTCTTTTAGGAAGACTTAACATGTTAGTGTGAGCGTGCTGGTTCCTCCACAGCTGAAGTTTGAAATTGTCGCCCTTTATGCTGTTAATCAGAGGGGTTTTGCTGGAGCTGTTACACCCTATGACCGTGATGATGGGATATCCAGTGAAAGGCTAAGTTTCTAGCTCTCCCTTAATGAAAAGCATGCAGTGTGTAATGGCAGTATAAAAAAGTGCTGAGGACTGCTTTTTATTAATGCTGGCTTAGGGTTTTTATGTGCAAGGCCCAGTAAAAGCTACTGACCATGGACCCCTGTGGTCAGTTCAGCTGAGAGCCAGCAGGAACAACCATCACAGGAATAACAGGGTGACAGTAAAAAAAAGAAGAGCTGAGAAGGCACAAAACCCAGCTGCCATCTTCTGTAACATTTCTGTACCACATAACGAACTCCGCTCAAGCTGGATTTGCCTCTTTGTGAACAGATATGTGAAATGGGAATTTTCATGTAAATTGGTGTCAGCAGCCTTGGAAATAACCAGAGCTTGCAACAGAACAAGCGAATAGCAGTCATTTTCAAGGGAAATAAGTCTACAGATTGATGGATGAGTTTTGGGAGGGTAAATTGTTAAGCTTGTGAAGATGAAAGTCTTTATTTGCACAGGCACAAAGTTTAAGTAGCTTTTTTTGATTCACGGTTTTGAACTACAAAACAGCAGCATGCATTGTGCTATGTGTAACTTAATAATCTGCTTTAAAACAAATGTGAGGCAACACCAATTAAGGCCATGTTTTTTAATGAATAGCTGCTCAGCCAGGTAAAAAAACATGTAGCATATTGTGCCATCCATTTTAAGTAGAACTTCACACAGACCTTCAAAGGCGGGTTCTGCCTAACAAATGGATGGAGCGATGCATCTCTTTTTTACAAGGCAAAAGGGAATAGCGTGGGCAATGTATGATCTGCATGTATGTGCGTGCGTGTGCGTGCTCGCAGTGTTGAAAGCACCAGATTATGCTGAACTGATTAAACAAGCTTACAATTGCATTACAGCAGACACTGTGATGAGAGCCAAAATATGATTGGCAAAATATACATGACATATTGTAAAACAGATAAAATGATAACAGCTTTTTACTGAAGAGCATCTGCTATTCAGTTGGGAAATTAGGGTGGAATGCAACTGTTCTTATAAATCATAAAATGGTGTTGCCATCATCAAGAATTTCCTGTCTTAATTTTTTAAGTGTGATATTGTTGTTGCTCTTCCTTTTAACTCAGAAAGTTAGAGACTCCAACTTTTTTTCTCTAAACATGCTAGATAGAAACAAGTTTCTTTAACCACACTTTAGAATTAAGTTCTTTAAACCTTGTGTTCATTGACAGGTCACCTGGATAAAATAACCTGACATTAGGGGGTTTTGAATTTGTTCCGTGGAACTGCATAAGAAGGGAGAGCGAATCTGATTACTCTGATGTCAGCTGAACCTCCTTCCCTTCTTGTTGCAATGGTTTACCATTTGTTTCTGTAGGGAAGACTGCACACACAAACTGTATTTTTCTGTGCGTTGATCTTCTGGGATTAGACATACTCCGACTGAATGCAGTGACCTTCAGATGCTTCCATGGAAGAAAGTCTGTTTCTTAAGCCAAATAATTAACCACTGCAGGATGGATGTTGCCTCACTACCTATTGAATTGCTTGCACAGGGTGTAATGACTCACTATTTAATTGCTATGTAATTTTAGTATTATCTGTAAAATGTTTTTCAGAAAGGAAAGAAATAATTGCAAATGGTCTGATGTAAACTGATGTAAACCGACCTAGCTTTACTGACTTTCAGTAATCACGCGTTAGGTCCCTGGCTGGTGTAAATGAGTAACTTGAAAAGGCTGTCCTGATTTAAGTGGGCTGCTATATATATATATATATATAAGTGGGCTGCTCCCTTACAGGAGCAGAACACATGAGAAAGTGTGACACACCCAGTGCTCTTTGTGGTCTAACCTCCAACTGCATGACGTTAGGGCAACCCAGATCCAAACTGTTTGCCGTGCTGCCATCTTTCTGATCTATTCTAATTGTTCTGTTGCCTGCCAGGTCATGCAGTAGGCATTCATTTTGTAGTCTACAATATGCAATCAAAATAAAGCTTCATACAGTCCCTTATACACACAAGTTGCTGTGATTTACCTGTCCTGTCCCGTCCCACACTACAGCCAAGATTCTTGCACCTCCTTCAACTTACTGGCCGTCCCATACTGGTTAGTTGTCTTTTTTTTCTTTCTCCTAACTGGATCAGCTTAGGAAGTGCCTGTGTGTATTAAGATTTTTATAGGATCCAGCAGAAAGAAGGGATTCTGCCATGTAACCATAACACTTCTAACTGGACTGGTTCTAGTCTGCCAATTCTGTTTATACCAGAGGTTCATCCACTCAGCCTTGGCACGGTGCTCTTACATCAATGTGCCATTTTAACCTTGAATTGTACTGCAAGTAGGAGTTGTTCTTGATTTCTCTCACTATAATGTGTAAACATATCCTGTGGATGCATGAAAATGCAGCTTTTCTGGCTGAGAGAGCTGTTTCTTATCGCTAGTATTTGTTAGCCTGCATGTCTGTCAAAGACTGTTGCACTCCCTGTCATCCTGTATCAACATATGTGTTTAAATGAATTTAGCACATGCTGGGCAGCAAATTATTCTGCCAAGGGTCCCCCAAAACACCTCTGTCCTTTTTCTGCTGCTTACCCTGTGGCTTTTAAAAATGTTCTTCTCCCCATCTCAAAATTGCTGCATTCAAAGGCTCAGCTGAGGGGAAACAACAGTTGGTAACTTCTTGCTGTCATCTCTTCTTCTGCCAAAACTCATGGGTACTGTCAGGTATCTTTTGTCTGAGAGCTGATCTGTGCTTTTGATTTTCATATAGCTGAGTAGATTAATGACCTGGCAGAACCGCACCATTGCCAAGTCCAACAGAAATGCTGGATTGAAGGTGAATCAAAAAATGGATGACTGGCCTTGTAGAAAGGAATGAAGGTGACTGTAACACCCTGTGCTCCAACAATACGCTGCTAACAGAAAGGTAGGCAGTGGGCTACAAACTCCAAAGCAACTGAGAGTGTTGCTTAGCTGGCCACACTCAGTCCTAGAGCCAATCTTTGGCCAATCTGCACAGTGGATTGGCCAAATCCACTGTGGATTTGGCCAAATCCACAGAAGGGCAAATTTGAAACCTCCTTTTCCCTCACCTTGCATGGAACATTGTTTTGAAGTTATACAAAAAGAGTAAGATGAAAAGAAAAACAAGGAAAAAAGAGTACAGGGATGTTTTGAGGTGTCATACACCAGTCAATGTCATTTTCCAGGCTCCTTTTTGTCACCAGTTTCTAAGACTTAGCTTGGGTCTAATAGATGGTATGAGACATAGCTGAATACTGAGACAGGGCCAACCTTACCAGGAAATTTTTACATCGTGTCACACAGATGGGTGCTTACAGCTAACTGCAAAAAGTAGGGGGAGACCCTGTCTTGGATCTCACTATTTCTATAGTCAAGGCCATAGTGGTCTGGCATGTTCAGGAGAGGCCTTGTTTTTTGCTACTTGAGCTTTAAAGCACATGAGGTCTTGTCCCTGGGGAGGACTAATCCTCAGCAATGGTTCACCTGGGGACGGACTGGCAGGAGAGCAGCTCTGCTGAAATGGACATGGGCATCTTCACAGACTCATGAGCCAGCTGTGTTCCCAGGCAGCAAAGACAGCCAACAGCATCCTGGGCTGTATCAACAGAAGAGATAAGAGATCAAGCGAAATGATCATCCATTCTGCTTGGTGCTTGTCAAACCACATCTAGATACTTTATCTAGTCTGGGACCCCAAATATGAAAAAGACATCAACAAATGGGAGCAAATTCAGCAGAGGGACAAAAGGATGCTCAGGGCTGGAGCATTTGCCCTGTGGGGAGATGCTGAGGGACCTGGAGTTGTTCATCCTAGAGCAGATGGGGTTTCAGGGTGCCTAATAGCAGCCTCCCAGTACCTAAGAGAAGATCATTGAAAAGACAGCGCCAGGCCTTTCATAGTGGAGCATGGTGGGACAATGAGAAAAACCAGGCATAAAATGAAACAAGAGATGTTCAGATTGCATATAAGGAGAAACTTTTTCACCATGAGGACAGGTAGGACTTTTTCACCATGTAGAGCAGGTTTCTCATAGAGGTTTTGCTGTCTCCATCCTTGGAGGTTTTCAAGACTCGACTGGATAAAGCCTTGATCAATCTTGTCTGATCTCATAGCAGACCCTGCTTTGAGCATTATGTTGGACTAGGGATCTTCTGAGGCTCTTACCAATCCAACTTATCTGCTGACTGTATGATACTTAAAGACCTGTTTAATTAAAAGCTCAAAATTTCTTCAAAACTCTTATCTGTACTCCCCGTGCACTGAGGACTCTTCCAATTTTGAAAACTCACTCATTGCAGTGACCTACCCTGCACAACTCAACTTCTTTAAAGCCTCCAAGCTTTTCAGATCCTTTCTTTTAGTGTCTGCTTGTCATGGCGATGTATTCACTACCTGTTCCTACTGTCTTGCTTCAAAGACATTTGTAGGGATTGCTCACATCTACAGTATTTTCTAAAATCCTGTCCAGTTAAACTCAGAATTTGCTCATTTCTGCACAGTTCATGGAGGTATCATTTTCGTTAAGCTTTGCCATGTGTCCCTTCCCTGGGGAGATCATTTACGTGATCTGTATGCCATCACACTTTGGAACAGAAATTCATTTCACCCTACATCTGACGGAGAGCTGAAAGACTGAAGCTTAACTTAAACCTAAAATTACATTTCAGTGCTTCACAAATTGTTCCTATACAAACAAAAACGAAAGCCTGTGGATTGCTTTGTCTTATAATTTTTATTACACATTATGGAAGAGTTCAGGACAGTCAGTAAGTTGAACTAGAACCAGTTCTCATCTGTTGTTATGGTTACCAGGAGTAGAAAATAATTTCCTGTAATTTATCTTAAGATCATTTATGTCGGATACAAACACAGATTAAGCTGAATACCATGGTAATTTCTTCTTCAATTGTGTTAGGAACCATAAGACATTCATTTTTACTTCATAAATAAGGGTTACAGTATGTCATGCTCAGTCAAAGAAGATAAAATGAATCTAATTAAGTGCCATCAGAAGATCACTTTGCTGTTTTTATTGCAGCAATAAATGTGCCCTTACCTTCTTATTCTTAGAGAAATGACAGAGATTATTATGGAAATAGGATGAGATCAAGTAAGTCTTGCTTGACCTAGACTTGGATACAACAATATCCTTGTGTCAGTGATTGTTGAAGTGAATAAGCAGTTTACGAAATCTGATGGGCTAAAGCTCATAAGAGATGCACTTGCTTTATTAGAATGAATGAAACCATATGTAAGTCTCAGACAGGTCTTGTTTATTGGGTTTTATATAAACAATATCATCTTTTTATTGATCTATAGGCCTCAGCGGTGATGATGGCAAACAAGGCTTTCAGATTGATGACTGCAGGTCCCTAACGTTGATTATTTGATGTGTGCACAAGTGAAAAGAACCATTTAGCATTAGCGCTATGTGTATATCAGTATAATAATCTGGAGGTTGCTTCAGGGCATAGAAGAGCTCTGCATGGAAATAAGAACAGTGGAGAGCCCTGAAAGAGCACAGGTTAAGTGAAAGGCTGTTAAACGATATCTTGAAGACATTTCCATCGAGTTGCCAGAGTCTTTAAAATGCCAGCAGGGAGTTTAAAAAAAAAAATAACCGAAGTCTGTGAAAAGTCTGCTATAAACCTCGGAAAGTTTAGAGGAGGCTTGCTCTCTCTAAAGTAAAAGAGAGTTTAAGTGCTATGCAGTAACACCACCTGACCCATGTGTTTGGAGATTTGATGGAGAATAAATCCAGCCTCCTATGTCCACCAAAATCCCTGATCACAGTGGAGTGGCCAGTGAGCCAGGAGCTCCAGAGCCGCACAGCAGCATACCACATGGATTTTACCCTGCACCAAAACTGTGGGCCAGCCCACCTCTCTCCAGTGCCTGTGTGAGAGTGGCTTGGACCAGTGCGATCTCCCACTGCTGCCCACCAGCACCGGGCAGGGAGCCGCGACTCCTCAGCCAACAGGATCCCAGGTGGGGGATCAAAATCAGATGACAACTGCACAGCATTTCCCTTCTGGAAAACTTGGATGATGATGCTTTCATTGAGATGTTCTGCAGACAGGACTGATTTGTTCATGTCCAGGGTGGTGGGGTTCTTTCCAGAAGATTTTCAGAAAGAGCTGGACTTCTGCAGTTTTCTTGCTGGAACTTTGACAATTTTCCTCTGAAGGCGGATGTGAAAACCAAACCTTCCACTAACATACATTTCCAATAAGAGGCTGGCTCCAGTCCTAATGAAAGCAAATTCCTGCAGTAGATGGACTGGGTGAGTCCCTTCCTTCTTATGAAAATGGTTTGTAAAAGAATATGATTTAGAAATGTCCTCTGTCACCATCCAGTCACCTTCCACTCAGTTCCTCAGGTGGAATAGGCTGAACATGGTGCCACTGCTGCCTTCCCTTTCTTCTTCCCACCATCCCTTGCTCTCCTGGGGCTGCAGGACCACGGCAGCTCTCCAGGGCAGTGGGTGCAGTGGTGATGGACTGCCTGCGTGTGGTCTCAGCAGGCATGTCCAAGGGCCATGTCCAAGAGCGCTCTACACACCTGATGCTCACCTGGCACCTTCAGAAGAGAGGGGACAGGGCAGCCAAGCCTGCAGGGCACAGCCAGGGGTACCCCTGAGCAGTAGCAGTGATATAACCCACATGGCCGATGCTGGGGCTCCTCTGCTCCAGATTTACTATTTGCTGAGCGGTGCCTGCAGGTGAGGTATTTACAGATGCATCAGCACTACAAAGTCAGGCTGGAAGGTAAGTCTCCTACAAAAGAAATAGGCCCTCAGCGGGTAATGAAGTAACGTCTGTCCTATTTCACTGCATGCCTTTTTCTCAAATCTTGCATTTGCTGCTGTGGCTGGTCAGAGCCTCATCCCCAGCATCTGAAAACTATAGTGAGATGATAAAAGAGACTAGCCCTCCATCTCTGTGGCATGCTGTGGGGTTTGAACTAGGGCTCTAGTGATTAAGCAGAATTTGGGAGGAATGTTTGGTCCTCTGGGAGCTATCAAGGGTGTGATTGTCTGCCTTTTTGATCAAGAAGGGTATTGCCTAGAGGTCAAATGGCTCTACTGTGTGCCTTCAGTGGGAGAGTTATCCCTTCACCAGGACAGGGGACCACAGCACGCTGGATTTGCCAGAGTGAATCCGTAGGTTTGGTCATAAGACAAATAAAGACAAAAAATCTTGGCAAAAAAACAGAGCGCACTGCCTGAAACCAAAGCTAACTAAACCCCGCGCAAACATGGTCAGTCGGAGAGTTTCCTTCAGGTACATAGATTTTCCTTTGGGTACTGGTGGTACTCTTATCTGAACCTCTGTATAACACATTTTTTTCTGTAATGATACCTTTGTACAGCACATTTTTGAAAATCCTTAGGATCGGCTCCACTCTGGAAAGGGTCCTGCATCTATCTGTGTGGCTGATGCTACATTTTTGCTGCATCCATCTGCACTGACAGGCCTGCCCATCTTTTCATATAAAGAAAGCACATTTTGGCACACAGGATGAAACGTGCTCCAAGTCCTGTTTTATTTGGTAGCCAGCTGTCAGTTTGCATATTGACTAAAAGTGCAATAAATAGAAGGTACAGAATGCAACTGAAATGGTAAATATGACTGACTCATTGGCATGGTAAAGACAACTAAACCCCATGTCCCCACTAAATGATCCTGGGAAGTTTCTTACTCAGAGACTATCCAGTTTGAGAGTTTCTCCACGCAAGAGAGAGTATGCCTACAAGTTTATATTTTTGTATGGGCTTAAGGCCCAAGTGGAGACATCTTCTCACTCAGGAGAATGCTGTCTTTGCCATTTTGACTTTAGTTGATCTAGCAGAAATGTAAAGTGCCACAAAAATCCAATAATGCTAATTTATTTAATTTCCTGAGCTGGAAGTGACAAGGAGCCTAGAGTACGCTATCCAGCTCACATGAAAGATGACGTGCAAGTTGAAAATCAAAAATATTGCCAAGGAGACCGCACCTTGCATGGAGTTAACCCATATCAAATGAAGACTTCTGAAATCCTTAACCTGCTTCAATAAATGACATTTCAATGCTAATAAGGAGTGAGGAAATGAGGGGAAATATTTAAGGGAAACATACTGTAGCTGCAATCGCTGAGCCAGATCCACTGCTTGTATAAACACTGTTGAAGAAAATACAAGATACAATGATTAGCATCAGCTAGGAATATGCCCCTTAGCACTGTGCCATTAAAGTTCCTGAGTGTGGGAGTTAACAAAGGCATTTTAAAGTGTATTGGAAAAAGATTTTTCATTCCATTTTAAAAACTCATTTCATGCATTGTTGTGTCATCTACTTTTAAAATTACAGTCCAAGCAGAAAGACCAAAATGTGATACTGATCTTTTAAATCACAATCCCCAGGGCAGAAGGACATGATTGACCTGTAGTTATTTGTTAGGCCTTTCTAAGCCATTCAGCAGAATACTATGCAGGAAAGTCATATGAGTACCTATATAACAAGTAAAAGGTATTTGACTGAGAACTATATTAGAGTAAATAAATAACAGTGAGATGGCTCACTCTGTGAAGTTGTGACTGAAACTTAAATAGCCATTTCTGTTGCCTTGATGTAATTGGTGACCTGCTGGAGCCAGCTCTTTGTTGGTAATCTACATCAACACTCGGACAATAGTACTTTTCAATTCATTGTTTCCCAGGAGATTTAAAGCAGTCATAGAAACACTTTCTTTTGCTGCATGCCATTTATTTCTTTGAAGGATGGAGCAGTCTCTTCTAAACTGCCACTGTGCATTAAATATTACAAATTAAAATAAACTACTCTTTGTCTAAATAAAACAGTAGCCACAGGGGCAGGCTGGTGTCAGCTTATTTTGTAACATTTTTCTCAATTAAGGAGAAAGACTCTAGTAACCGGAATATAACACAGTGTTGCTTCTTATTCTCAGAAAATATATATGTGCATATATAAAAAAAACAGTTCCTGAAAATGAAAATTAATTGTATTCCAATATGCTTAGTGGATGGGGAACACTATACAACTTGTGCCTAGCTTTATTACTTAACTATATTGGCTGAGCTGGAAATGCCTCTTGTGTATGTATTCAAGATGATTAGACTTGCTGCAAGATATTAACTGGAAAAATTACAATTTATGAGAAATGAGCTTTTGCTGATTTCTTTTTTCTTGTGAATGAACAGAGAGAACTGGCCAATTCTGTTTGGATTTCTCTGTTGCTGTTCATAGCACACGGCGGGGAAGAAGTCATAAGCCATTAATTTAACTGTGTTAATGTAAGGCTTTTTTACAGTATAAAGCTCTAGTTTTCTCCTTTCTATCCATCTTAATATAGTTTATTTCACTAAGAACAAAAGCAAATCTTGCATGAGAGATTTCTGTCCATGTTCAGAATTTGTTCCTTTGATCAAACTTCTGGATTCAACCGTACTTCTGGATTCTGGCAGGTCTAGCCTGCCTGAACCACAGAAAACTCTTTTTGCTTTTTTGGACTAAAACGTGTCTGTCTGCTTCCCCTGTCCGCGATATCCACCACTATTCTCTGCTGAAAAGAGACTCTGACATTTGAAGAGGGTTGGTGATTTTGGCTTACATTGTCCTCTTTTAATTTTAGCAGCAAGATGCTGTCCTGTGCAGGAGTGTGGATAGGGTGGGAAGCATACAGAGACAGGGAGCTGCTGGCCATCCCTGTGCCACCCCTTGTCTTGTGGTGACCACCGCATTGCTATAAGTCAGAGAAGCATTAAGCATGTGAGAATGACACCTGTGCATTCACGCACCCGACTAGGGAAGTGATTGTGCCCCTGTACTCGGCACTGGTGAGGCCACACCTCGAATACTGTGTTCAGTTTTGGGCCCCCCACTACAAGAGGGATATTGAGGTACTGGAGCGCGTACAGAGAAGGGCAACGAAGCTGGTGAAGGGTCTGGAGCAGAAGTCTTATGAGGAGCGGCTGAGGGAGCTGGGACTGTTTAGCCTGGAGAAAAGGAGGCTGAGGGGAGACCTCATCGCTCTCTACAACTACCTGAAAGGAGGTTGTAGAGAGGTGGGGGTCGGTCTCTTCTCCCAGGTAACAAGTGATAGGACAAGAGGAAATGGCCTCAAGTTGCGCCAGGGGAGGTTTAGACTGGATATTAGGAAATTTTTCTTCACCGAGAGGGTTATCAAGCATTGGAACAGGCTGCCCAGGGAAGTGGTTGAGTCGCCATCCCTGGAGGTATTTAAAGGACGTTTGGATGAGGTACTTAGAGACATGGTGTAGTGGTGGTTTTTGGCAGTGTTAGGTTTATGGTTGGACTCGATGATCTTAAAGGTCTTTTCCAACCTATATGATTCTGTGATTCTGTGATTCTGTGACTGCCACTGACATCAGCTGGGCCGTTTACGACCAGTGTCCTTAGGAACCAAGAGCCCAACACTTGTGTATGTGAGTGCTTAGCATGGCTCCCCTGACGAGTTATTGAAGAAAATGAAACGATTGCCAGCTGCCTAGCAGAGTCATGGTGGCTTGGAGGCAGGTGGGTTTGTGTTGGGGACAAGGTAATATGAAATATTGCTACGTGACATTCACAGCTGCATGTATTTCCCTTCTTGTGACTGGCGCACATGGCACAAACAGCAGGTATCCCTTTCTTTTTTGACTGTTTTTGACCAATCTTTTCTGTAAACGTATTTGGAGATTTTATGTGTCCTGTCAGATGTTTTGAGAAACCAGCTATGCTTTAGTTCTCCATGCTTCCACAGCACCAAATGACTAACTAAATTTCATCCCAACCCTGTCAAAACCCTTTCTTTCACAGAGAATATAGGTTTTCCCTATGAAACAAACACTATAACAAGCACTAATAAACATACACACACAAAGCGTTAAGCCTGAGTCAACAGTCTGAGATTTTATCACTCACATTTATTTACTACTACGGGTGATGGTAGCTGAAAGCCACAGCTGAAGCTGAGATTCAATGGAAGAAGCACTGCACCAGAACAAATAGTGAGAATACGATATGGCTTAGAGTTCAGAAGGGAAAACCAAGTCATGTAGAGGTGAGGTGTCCTGCCCAAAGCCAGAGCAGGTCCCTAGCAGAACTGGAAACAGAGCGTAGGCATGCCAGTTCCCCATTCAATGCAGTAACCACTTGACCATACTGGTTGATCTAACTCCTCTTCCAGTTTTGCTTTGTGTGTCTCAGCATCCTGCAGAATCAGTGCAATCATCGCTACAAGCACAGTGAGGAGAAAAGCTCCATGTTTGCAGGTCTGCAGGCTGAATCTCTGTCTCCCACACATTCATGGTTCAAGCAGAGAACAAATGCATCAGGCAGAATTATGATTGGATTTCTTCCCCACTATGGGATTTCTGTTTGTTTTTAATGTGAGCTAATGAATGGCTGATTGGGAGATTAGGGGTAGATTCTGTAATCATAAGATGCTGTATCTTTTGTAGCCCAAAGCATTGTCTGAAATAAAGCTCCCCGATTAGAGGAAAGCATACATCTGAGTTGAAGAATGCACAGTAATATCATTTCCAAGACAATTCTTGCCCATGCCTTTCAACCAAGGAGACTTTGGAAGGAGGATAAAAACAAAAGACAATAAATATGATTATTTCATCAATGTGAGGTTCCAATAGCCCTTTGTTTTCTGCTCTTATTCAGTAGGTAAAGGAGGTGCAGCACAAGGCGATAATCATATATAGGATGGGTTTCTTTTCCCCACTCTGTGTGTACAGGTAGCCTGTTGTCAAGCTGACCAATGCAACCTTCACAGTGCTGTAAAGATCACCATGACTGAGATGTTTCTTCTCTGAAAATTCTCATTTCTTTCATTTATACTCTCAGGAGATCCTGAGCTCAAACAGCTTAATTACTAGTTCATATGTGTAAGATATTAGTCAGACCTGTGGCTGAAATTTTCCTTATGTGTAATCAAAGTTGTGGATGACTTTTGACAATTGATGAGGACACTTGAGGCTGGAATAGAGTAAACTTGCAGAGGGTAGAGTACAAATTCAAACAATTGTGACTTGAGTAGAGAGCAGGGATAGGCATCCACTGTCTATTGCTTCTTGCAGTACAACGATTAAGCGTGACCAAATGAAGCTAGTAGGAGCAAGGTACAAAACAAGCAAAATAGGGCAGTGCTTGGACGCTGCAGCAGATTTGTGGAAGTCTTCCACAGTGTGTGTTGTTCCCACCACTCATTTCTAATGTTGGCTGTGACACCTGCAACTTCTGAGTAGCACGTAAACACATTGTCTTCCTCACTGACCCTTTCCCACCAGCTAAACATCCTCAGGGCTGGTTCTCTTTGGCCTGCCTTCCCACCGCAACGTCTCTTGGCCTTCTGATTACGTCCCCACATATGCTGCAGCTCATGAGAAACCATTCTACAAATTACAATTTCACTTAGGTCAAGAAGGTTGGAGAAAGTCCAGTGAATTCCCACTCATCCTTTTCTCCAGCTCACTGTCGTTTTGCGTTTGAGGTACTGTTATACAAACCAGCCTGTGAGTCTGTCCCTGTCCCCTTATGAAACCCATAACTGTTTCATTTTAATCAGACACCACTTCAAAGCTGCTATCTGTAAGCACAGTCAGGTCCTGTCTGGAAGAATGTCATCACAGATCTTCAACCTCTGAAGTTCTTGGCTTTTGTAGATATAACTCACCTCCTTGTGCTTTAACATTTTTATTTACTTTTTTCTCCCTGTAATAGGTGACAACTACACTTTGGAAAGCCATTAAAATGAAGATAGATTAAATACTAGACAGAGGCTGCATGAAAAAGATGTGAACAAATAGGTTTTTACAGTCTTAAATAGGCCCTAAAGCTGCCTTCATCTGTGCTCTCTCAACTTTTCTTGCTGAAATTGATTCATTGACAAAACTGGTCATTTAAATTCAAAAGCCCTGGTTCCGTTCTGTATTCTCCATCTCTTTGGATTTATGTAGCTGGAGATGTGTTGTTAAGTATCCTTTTAGGGTTTTTAAAACCGTGATATATTTCTGGAAGCACATATTTGAAACAGCAGTGTTTTGTCTACTTAAATGTAAGGAATTGGTAAATGTAACTCTGAAAAAAAGTAATTTGGATTATCAGACATTATGCTAGTTAAAAGGTGATTTAACCACATAATGGAGATTATGTCTTTGATTAGGGGCTTATGTTCAGAGAATGGAAAGGGCAAAATCGTCCTCTAAGTCCCGCAATGGTCCAAGAAATAGGCAAGAACAGGTAGATTTTGTAAAATTTTCTGTTTGTTGGGCTGTCAATTCCGCCTCTTTCTAGTCGGATTCCTTAACAGACTGGATATGTTATCTGGCATGCATGTGTACTTTTACCTATCAAAGACAGTTGCTGAAGTTGTGAAGTTGATAGGAAGAATCTATAGTTGCATTTTTATACATTCCCCTTTCCACCTCAGGCCTAAAATTCTCTTTTTATCAGAAAGTCCAAATTATCCAAGATTCAATAAGAAAATGACAGGGTGTATTTCTGTGACTGCATTTTTTTCAGTGGTTCCAACCTGGAATATCTCACTGTCTTGCAGCCCTTGAATGCATTTGCCTCTGTGACATTTTGGGAAGCCAGGGGACTCAGAGCTGGCTAATGGAGGCACTCTGGGACTGGGGCGAAGCAGTGTAGTGTTGGATATCACAAACATCTATGAATGTCCCCTGACACTATCCATCAATCCAGTTGCAGGTCTTTTAATGCAAAAAAAAGGGGCAAGCTTCTAGTGTAGGATGTAGAGAAAGCTGAGTGAGGCTGATTGGAAATTTAGCAACTCAAAAGGATGCACTGTCAGTCAGAAATCAGCAGTCTGATTTACCCTGCATCTAAGCATGGCCAAAATCAAGCCCAGCTATTCAACTAAGGAGGACTGAGTTTATATTAGTCTTTTGTATATAGAGACTTCATTAATGAACCTGATGCAGTAAGAATCTCTGATACTGTCATGGCAGGAGATTCTGTTTTAATTATTATATGTGATTTTGTAATTTTAATTGTATAATTATTACAACATTAAAAGACACAATTACATTTTAAATCTTCTTAAGAACTCAATTTTATTACATTTTTATTACTTTGTAATGATATGATAGTTTATTATTTGAAATTAGAAATTATTAGAAATAATTTTATGATTACACAGTTTTAAAATATGATCTTTTTACTGTTTCGTCACTTTATCTTACAACCATCCTAAACGTCCAGTGGAAAGTAAAAGGCTGCAAGCATTTTGAGAGTAACCTAGATAAGACATCAACGATGATGCTGAAATTTTTTCACTTTAGCAGTTGCCTGCCTTACAGAATTAATGAAGCAGCTTACAAAGACAGAAGTGAGTTCAAAGCAAAACTCTAGTTATGAAAACAGCTTTTGTGGAGGGCTCATGCTTAAGATGAGTTATGTCACAACTGTCTGCGAGATCAGGAACCGTGTGAGAGGAGGTGGTGAAGTTGTCTGGTGCTAATTGTTCCATTTGCTCACAGCAACGTGAATCAGAGGCAATCCTGCTGAAATCAGAAGCAACACTTTTTTTACAGAGATCTGAGACTCATTTCAAACCTGAACAAGGCTCACAGTCATCCATCTTGCAACATCCAATGAAGCGGATGCTTTCCTAAATACAGGAGACGAGTGAAATGGTCCATGCCATATCAGAGCTTGAACTACCTTAAATGACCTCATTTCCTCTTCTCTTTTTTATGATTTGTATGTATTTACTGTTTGCTTTCATGTGTTTTCCTTTGTGTTTTTTATTAGACAAAGTGTCCTTGTTGAGTTATATTAACATTTTCCATTGTTCTTCAGACTTTGATATTATACATAAAAATATTCATGCTTTGTCTCAACTCGCTCCTGGGTCCTGTTACAATCAAAATGGAATAAGAAAGCATACTTTGATCTACTGCAGTTAATAGAAATACAAAGGCAGGGTGGATAGGGATGTGTACACCCTATCCTAAAGAGCTACTAACCTGAAAGACAGGGTGATAGTAATTTTAACTACTGCACTGCCACAAGTGCATTGAACACATGCACTTTGTGATCAAGAAGAATATGATCCTTCTAGTCTGTGGGACACTGCAACAAGGACAGAATTAATCCCTGGTGAGGATATCGCTGCCTTCATGGTTTGCTCCACAGAGTGAATGGCAGGGCTCAGCAGAAAAGGGACTTGTGTCCAGATGCCTTCAGCAGTGATGTCAACATCGGTAGTTTGATAATTTGTCCCACTGTATATTCATATTGTCTGCCCCACATCCAAACTGGGTAGTAAGAGAGAGACAGAATGTTAGACATATGACATTCACCTTAAACTATAAGTAATCACAAAAAGAAAACCATAATAAAACTCCAGTGTAATATTACATTCTGGTGGGCACATACTGTTCGTCCTACATGCAAATCACCAATTTTAAAATTCAAGCAAATATTTACTCTCAGTTTTCTCTCCTCTGTTTTCAGATCTGTTTCTGATTTTCTCTCATAGCTTCACCTCATTTACAGATAAACAGAAGATAAACTTCAGTGGATCCTGTTATTTTTGTAAAATCCTAGGTAATAGCCTGTCTGCCCAAATGTCACAAATCCTTTTCACCGGGAACGGATTGAATGGAAGTATTGTATCAAAATTATTAGGAACAAAAAGAAAGCAGCTGAATTTCCAAATTGTGAAGCCTTCTATTCGGTGGTGTCTGTACAGAACATGCGATTGCTAGAATTGCCCTGATTGTGCTCCTTTTTACTTTTTAACTGGTAGAAAATATAACCTCTATTTATTAATTTTTTCGTAGGTGCTTTGTACCGCTTTTCAGAATGGTATCTGAAGTTGTGCAATGTAGTGCAGTACGTCAGGTAGGAATGAATACTTTGCAGGGAAGCTCAAATCACAGTGTGCAGTCGAGAGTCACACTTCATCTCCAGCCATTCTTTCAAACCAAATGAGAATTTACACAAGACCCAATATGCTGAGATGCTTTCTCTATTTAGTGTCACAGCTGACATACACAGGAGGGCAGGAGTACTCACATCCATCAGAACTATGCTTAAAAAGCGATGAAATTTTGGCATTGTATTGTTACTGCTTTTGACCACAGCACAGGCCAATCACCACTCTGTCCTGCTCTTTCTTTCCTTAGGTGCGATGGAAGTATCCCATGCCAAAGAGGTTTGCCAAGCCAAAAGTGAAAAATTAAAAGCTCTTCTGCTATAATAGTGTCAGCACTTGGATCAGTATTTTTTCTGAAAGGTAGTTATGTTGCTTTTAAGGCAGAATTTTTTACTAAAGCAACATCTATATTCGCTACTATAAAAGGAGAGAAATTGCTCTACCCTGAGAACAATAACCATGTGTTGAAGTGTAAAGGCTTAGTATTTTTCTTTGTATCATCATTGCTGGTGATGTTTGGTTAAAGACAAATCACTCTGGAAGCAACTCTGGCTTAATTTTCATCTTTCCTCACTTGTTAACCTTTCTGAGATGGGATACAGAGGAGGGGAGAGCTGAAGCCTAAAAATAACAACCTTGAAAGTACTTGGAGGACTCCCTGTTACAGCTGTGTCTGTAGACCTTACTACCTTAAACATACATCTCTCACACACTACCCCAAGGGTTGAAAAGCATCCTACACTATTTGTAGGTAAGCAGAAGAGTTGCAGAGATTCTTTGGATGACAGGAGTGCTCTGCATGCGTGCGCACATGCACACACCCACAGATTTACACTACACCTGGTTTCATCCAGGTGCCTCCAACTGGTGCAGATTGTGCTTAATGGAGTCAAAGGGGCAGCCTATAAATTGAGTCCAGTAAGTGCTGAATCAAATGGTCAGAGAGGGCTCCAGGATATATTGCATACACAAGCAGAAGTGAATCACTGAGGAATTTACTATCAGCAACATGGATCATTTGATCACATCCAGTTTTACTGCTTCCGTAAAGAGCAAAATAAAAGAAACTAAACCCTGAATCCCATTCCACCTGCAAGCTGTTGTTTTCCTACATCCCTACTAATCCCACGTGGAGAAATCAGGTAAACTAAACATTGAGTTTTGAATAAACAATGATTCACCTCAAAGTAATTATCTTCCAACACTCACATTCTTTTCCTGAATCAATCAACTGAAATTATGTGTCAGGTCTTCTTGTTGCTAGGACCACTTTGGCTTTTGGTGGAGGAAGGAGATAATTTTGTATTTTTCAAAAGGTGAACTTTTGATTTTGACCAATTTAGTACTATTAAAACTGCAAATTGCTTGGGGATTGTGTTCCAAAGCTGATTCATTTCATGTTTAATAATGTGTCTAAACTGGGAGTATTGCCAGTGATTGTCTTTATTTAATAAACAGAAGCCTATATGTTTTGAACAATGGAATAAAAACACCACTAGTAAAGGAAGATCAATAATGTTCCCTTTTCCTGATACTCTGAAGATGTATCTCTTGCTACAATTGAGTGTAAGGGCCAAATTTTCAGTTGATAAAAATCAATACAGTGCTTGAGGCTTATGAGGAGCTCCAGCAGTGTAGGTATCTCTGGGAAAAAAGGATGTGATGGCAAATTTCAGGTATGCTTAGCCATATTCTCCCTGAACCTCTAAGTACAGGGGATTTAAATAACTACTCTTCAACTTGCTGATATCAGTAAAATTGCAAGAATTGCATATGAATAGTCCTGGGATTGTGAATTGCTGGGTTAGATTTGTACGCTAATAAAACAAAGAAGTAGTGCTCATCTGCCTACCTGGTGGCATGAGTATATATAGCCCTGAATAAAATCATGGTCCAGAGCACCCTCCTTCACTAGAGTAGGTAAAAATTTAAAGAAGGGACGAGGTAGGAAGGTGATTTGAGCATGTCATATGCTCATTGTCAAATGTAGTTCAGCCTCCCTGCCTGACAAGTGTGCATTCGCTGCCACGGTCCAGATCCTCAGAAACTGGTGTGTCACTCCATGGAGCACAGTGGCATAAAGAGCGTCGCAGTGAGGCAGGATTCGCCCAAGGAACGGCTGGTGGTAGAGCACTGCTTCGTGCGCTGATGCCCTCAAAACGTAGGAAAGAGCACAAGTTTAAGACTAAGCTGAACAATGGAAAGGTGATGGAAATATCTTCTCAAATCTTCTTTTGGATTGGAAAAATGTTTATGTGTGAAGCAATGGTGCTTATCTCCGGGGGAAGGCTGTGAAGCTGGATTAGTGGCTACTGACTGCTTGGCAGAAGTTAGGTGGGATTTTCAAAACCCACTTGGGTAACTCTGCTCCATCTGAAACCACTGCACGTTGGACATTTGCCTTCAGTATGAAATGAGCATGGTTAAGACTGATGAAGTCTGAAAATCTGCTTCAAGAAACTGTCTATAGCACTTGGGGAACTTAACTGAAATTGTCCTATTTTATTATATTCTTGGTCTTCTCCAGGAAGTGGAAGGCTAAGAACATGACTGATTTTATTTTTTTTTTCTCAATAGATCTACAAAGTTACAAGAACTGAGTGTATCTATTGGGCATTTAAGAAAATTATTAATGAATTTAAGAAAAAAACAATGAGTCGTGTGCAGGAAGAACATTTCTTTATTCTGAAAAGGATTTTGATCCGCTAGAACTTGCTTTTGTTCCCAGTTGGTGTGACAACTGAATGCATCAAAATGCCCCATGGAATGGACTGGAACTGCATTTCTGCCCCGTGAGCTATGACAGCATCATGGTCCCTGGAGCTTCCCAGTCCCCGGGCATGCTGGGATCCAGTCATGGATCTAGGAAATGTGGGGACCACGTTTAGAGTTTGGTAGCTGCCTTTCTCACTATGTCCAGGGTTCCCTGTTCCCTGTAAACCTCAGCTGAGGATCATAACAAAGAAATTGGGAGCCTTCTAAAGATGGGTGCCGATACTGGAGGAACACAATTTCCGACATCTTGTGAGAGCAGCGTGAGAACAGGCACTGAGCTGGGAGACCCATACCAGCATGTGCGTGCTGAGAAGTCGCCGAGTAAACTGGCAGGAAACATGGCTGCTTATACTTGCTTGCATTTTCTAAACCCTTCTTCAAAACATTTAGATGCAGATGAATTTGAATTTCCCGTGTAAAAAATGCTCCACTGGAGTTTTTTAAATCAGATTTCAAAGCCACTTTTACCTGAAAGTCAGAAAACAAAAAAAAACAGCTGACAAAACTGTCCTGTATTCCATGTGAGGGAAACTCTGTTTCTCAGGTACTCTCCCAAACTGGGAACCAAAGTACCATCGTGTTGTACAAAAGCCTGTTCTCTAAATATTCCTTGTCTGGCCAGAAGCAGAAATGAATTGAAATTTCATCAGGCACCTCATTCTCATGACATTTTCAGGCCCTCTTTGAAAGCTGATTAATATGCAGTGAGTGCCCTGCTGTTAAAGTTCACCATGTTATGATATTGATGTTCTACTTTTATATTTTGGGGCAAAACATTGATTTGGGGAGTTTAATAGATTATAATAACCTGTTCTACCTGCTGGTGGGAAACCACAGATTTCTGATTCTTCAACAGATTGGAGCAAAGCTTGTTCATTAACAGAACTGTGCTTAATGAGAGAGAATACTGAAATAAAATCTTTTGGTAAATGGCCTAATTTTACACCTTCCATGTGGCGAAATTAACGCTCTTTTTGCTTTGCCATAATACTTGGGTGGGTGCTCCAGTAACTCCTCTGTTCCTAAATTGGGTGATTCTCCTATTATTTACTTTCCTATGTTCACAGGCTAATCTAGATGAGCTGTACCTGTCAAAAATAAATAAACCCAATGTGCCTTTCCATTCTTCTTTCCAGAATTGCAACACATTGCTCCTCTATCCCTTTCACTCAACTGAACAGTTTACAGCAATCAATAACATTACTTTCATCTAATTTTTTTTTTTCTCCAGCAATGTCATTATCATTTCCTCTTTCAAGTCAGGGAAATAAATGTGAAATAATCTCAAGCTTCCTCTCCCTAATGTATTTTTTTTCTAATTTTCCAAATGAATCCCTGTTTCTGGTTAAAGACTAGCACAGTGTGATGAGTTCATTAGTTTGCTGGTGTGCGTTCTCTGACTCACATTAAAGCACTAAAGGTCTTCAAGTTAGCAATAATTAGATGAGGTCATTAAAGCTACAATGAGATCACGATTGCCAGAAATGGCCTCACATTGCACGAAGTAAGGTCAAATCAGCTATAACCATTACTCATTCCTGATTTTTTCTTCATTACATATGCATTAAGTAACAGTAGTGGGTTTAACACAGTTTAACATGAGTGAGATGCCCTACAACCTGTCATACGCACAGTATTGTACAGTAAATGGAAAGTTGCACGGTGAGATCTTTTACAGTAATTGTCTCTTACACATAGAAACTGCAGCAGGGACTAAATAAGAATGGATCAAAAAGAAGTAGCAGGGGTTGTTGACAACATTTTGAAGGAGAAGCAAGGCAGGAAAACATGGGCTGCATTGTTTAAAGTCACCAGGAGCATTTTCCAGGAAAGATCAAAGTAAGAGGCAGCAAACGAGGCTCCCAAGCAAGACAGGCTCAGATGCTTCTCAGGGCTATAGCTGATGTGAAAGTCGTGGCTCCATGGAAGTCCACAGCCACTGTGCACAGCAAGCCAGTCCATGTGGTCCTCTTGCCGGAAGGCAGCACTGTTACCTGAACAGTACGAGACACCCGTGTTCCTCTATCACATTTGCCTTTGACCCATGGACAGCACCTCTCCAGACAAAGTGAAGAGTCAGCCCAGCCAACAAAATGTATGGATTACTTTTCTTTTGCATAGGAATGAGTGCCATGTCCATTCTTTAGGGACAGTAGTTCGTTGAGAGCATGTAGTAACCTGGTAAGGGATGGCAGAACCCCCTCCATTTATTTCTCATTTTCTAAACTGCCAAAAAGCAGCTTTAAAGCCAAACCTCTCCATGGCAATAGATAACACAAATCAAGCTGAACAAATAGTTAAGTGGGAGAATAGCCAGAAGAGGAGAAAATCAATATACTAATTAATGTAGCAATTGCTTCCAGATGTGCGTATCAGAGAGATCTGAGCCATTTTTGTATGGTTTCCGATTATCTCTTTCCTCCTCTTCCTCACGCTCTGCTGATTAGAGGCACAATGGAAAAATGACCCTTCCAGCACTATAACATGCCACATTTCTTCAGAGCCATGCAACAGGCAATGCGCTCCGCGAGAGCAGAGCAACTCACCGAGCACTTCGCAGCAGCTCTCAGCTCTGATGCATTAAAGTCTGCAAGAAATTTAAAGCTCCATTTCATCTGCTTTCACTGTGAAATGCCTACTCCCTAGATTACAAGTGACAACCTCACCTACATGTCAAGGCTGAGGAGACACGTGAAATTACATGTCTGTTCTGGGCCGTGCCAGAAGAAGGAAAAATGCCCTCTTTGACAACTACAGTCCAGACATGAGGTATAGACCAGAGGCTCTGCCTGGAAATCAAAATTAGTTGTGGCCAGGCGAGTGAGCATGGTATCCAGGGAACTGACCCCAACAACTAATACAGGGCGCCCGTCTCCTGCCTGCTGCTTCTCCCACCCTCTGGAAAGACCTTCTGTTAGGAGACGCTGGACTCCACTTGGATGCAAACTTGCTGGTTGTAAACGTGCACAGACCCAGATTTTGCTCTCAGGCAATTCATAGCTGCATTGTCCCTGCAACCAAAGTAATTAATGATCCTAACTAGCACAGACATCTGAATTTCCTTGCAGTTATACCTGAATAATGAACAAAAATAAGAGTTGCTCAAAAGCTCTTAGTTTGCAGAGGCACTTTTGTCTGTGTACAGGGGCACTCTGAATGACCAGAGGAAGTTGCACAGCTCCCTTCTGTGCAGTCAGGTTGTGAAGTGCTGTTCCTCACTCTAAAACCCACTTTTTCCCTTTTATTTTACGTGAGGAGTAAAGTCCTTTTCTGAAAATACTGGAGTTGTTGAATACATATTCTAAAGTGTGCGGTGAGTTTTGGTCCACATATGGGTGCTGGGGGATCTGGGACCACGCAGTGTCACCTCCAGAGCCAGATGTTATGGGTTAGCTTGCACGTGAGCTGCCAGTGTCCCCAGAGAGCATGCAGTTAGAGCTTTACCAGCAATAACCTGCAAAGATGCTTCACAAACCCGGGTCTAGGAGTTTGCCCTTTTTATTTCCAAACTTGCTTGACTGATGATGGGAAAAAGATGTGGCAATGAAACCGCAAATGGAGGAGACTGCAGATTTGGCATGCTAATGCTTTTCTGACATTTCAGCTGCCCTGAGGATCTACTTGTCTATGTTATGGAGCCAAGGGTTGGGGTTTTTTTCACTGAGTTTTCCTTTCTGTTAAGAGGTAAATCATTAATGCTAATAGATCCTAAAATATCTACAGTGATGGAAAAAATGTTTTTTTTTAATATGTGCAGTAGAACTTCTGTGCAAATAAATGAGGAGCAACTGGGTTCATTAGCACTGATGTGTTAGCCTGAAAGGGAAAAGGAGAATACAAGCAGCTAATGTTGTTTGTCCTGCAATCCATCTTCCATGTCACTGAGGGGAAAGAAATCTTTCCTAAATTTCCTATCAATCTTCCTGACCTTTTTACATCATTTGCATCTTTAAACAGATTATTTTTTGTTGTGAATTTTTCCCTTGATACTTCACTTAAAAAAAGAAAGATGCTTCCCCTTAGAAATCTCTTCTTCCAAATGCCTCAGCTCAGACAGGGGTCTTTACACCCCCAATAGGAAAACCCAGCATTTTCCGTTTTGCCCTTGGAGCAGCAATCCAAGGCTCTAGCTAAACTGGACCTGTATCAATGGCCTGGGGTCAACCTCACTGTTAATTCAGCCTAAAAGCAAAGCAGGGGCCAGGGGGGCTGATGAACCCACCCAGAGCTGGTCACTCAGTTTTCTCCTCTCCTGGCTTGCCCGAACGACCTGCAGGCTATCAGCAAAGCAGCACACGGGTGGAGGACATATGGGCAGCAGGGACCACTTACACATCCATGTAGAACTATCAGTGCTCACATAGCTTGAGTAATATTTGGAGACAGAGGTTTTACTACTCTACAGGAATGACTTTTTTTTTAGCTTTTTTTTTGCAAAGCTATTTCTTATTTACACAGTCAATAATAGATAGATCATATTATAACACTTTTACCCTAAAATAAAGATACACTAGGTATGCAGTAGCAGACGAAATAGAGGTAGTTGGTATAATAGAAAACATAAACGCTTTTACACATTCGGTGTTCGCACGCTGCCACTTACAATTTGTGCACATCTTCTGATAGACCATGAAATTCTTCAAGTATTTAGTTGAAAGTGTGAGAATATATGAGCAAGTTAAAGAGGCTCAAAAGTTACTTCGTCAGCTGGGGCAACTGCCTGTTGTTACCAAAGGCAATATAAGTAATATGAGTAAATAAGCCAATTGCAAGCATTGTTTTAACTAATTTACTAGAACAAAATTGCTTAGAGTTTACTGGTAAGTAGGCGAAAAGCACATCTGGCTAAAAGATAAAGGAACAAAACAATAACCATTGCACTGTTGTAAAACATACCTACTACCTCTCTGTTTCTAGAAAAAACCAAGCCCCTCTTTCACCCTTTCCTACCCGTTTTCGTTCTTGCAGAGAATTTTGGCAGAAAAGCAGAGGAGGATTCCCCAGCCAAGCTCTCAGAAACAGCAGACCAGTCTTCTCAGGAAAGAAAGCACTCTGGCTTGAAAGCTTTAGGAGCTGGCTTTGAGGATTTCACTCCAACAAATAGCTGTACTCAGATTTTTTGATCTCTGTTCTGCTAAGTACACAGACGGCAGCAAATCCTCACCCCGCTACCCAACAAAGAGTTCATCTGAGTCCATATGAATTGCATTTGCAGCTGTAATTAATGGGGAGGGAGAGAAGGAGTGCGGTACTGCCCATAAAATCCAGCTCTTAAAATTACACCCCACAAAACAGTAGGAGCTGACTGTAGCATCATAAGACATGAACAAGGTGACTTATTAAATCACTCCCGACCCTAACTTCTGTGGGAAGCTGCAAAAATGAAAGCTTTGCTATTTTTAGAGCCCAGGCTTCTTGAGAGTGAGAAGTAGCTTGCTGACAAAAAAAAACCAAAGAGAAGAATGTGCTGTATTTGTGATTGTTATCATGACACTGACTCAGCATTCAGATGTTTTCAGTGGTATCAAAGAGGGGATGGAAGCAGGCGAGGGGACCTCCCCGAGCACGGCTGCTGCTCTTGCTTCTGCACATCTCTCCAGTTTCCTCTGCGAGAAAGGAGACTTGGTAAGCAGGTTTAGAAACCTGACATGCAAAATGTATCCCGTGTCACGGTGTGCTGTGGAAAATGATCATCAGTAGAATTATACATGCTATATTGCCTGCTGAATCCCCCAAAGCAGTTAAAGAGCCAGGAGAATATAAGACTGTCATTACTCTGTCTCCCTCCCTCTGCTTTGGAGCATAAACCTCTGCCAGACACTCAGGCAGAACAAAACACTTAATCAGTGTTAAGGACGCATCTGGTCCCCCCAGAGAGATGAGCTGTTCATTTATGCTTGTTTACAATATGTTTATAAACATTAGTGGACAGGGATAGATTACCCCAGTTTACTGCCGCATAAAGGAGTCAGCTGCTTACGTTTCCCATCATATCTATGTGCTTTTCATTTACATTACTCAAGTGGTACCTTATGGCAAGTAATCTTTGTGAATTAGGCCAGAAATCAGGAGTGTCCCTGTAGAATTTATACTGTTTTCCCTGTCATTATCTCAAAAGTATTACTTCTGGATCGAATCCCTATCCAAGATGCCTATTTTTCCTTGCCTTCTACATTGCTTTACTTCTTTTTTTTTTTTTTTCCCCTGCGGCCCATGAAGGGATGACATTGGTTTTATGCTCTAGATGAAAAGCATATTGTTTGGACAGAAACAGGAAAGGGATTGTGATGACAGCCTTCCCTACGTCAAATGTTCATCTCCAACCAAAGAAAGCAGTCTTTGTAAAGAAATTTTGACTTTTATTGCTCTTACTTTAAAAACAGATTATCCATGTATGTTCCATCTGAATTACAAGTTATGACTTTACATAGCAGTGGCAAAATGGAGAGAAACTGTGCGGCTTTGGTCATGCACCAAATCTCCGTGTCCTCCAAAGAGGGGCGAGGAGACAGGAGTGCCACCGAGTCCTGGGAACAGCCCTGCTCTGCATTTTTACCTCTCACTTCACCTGCTGGTTCTCTCTTTTTTCTCCATCCTCTATTTGATTATGAGCTTTTTAGGACTCGATTGTTTCATTTTAAGAATTTGAATGGCACATCATCATCCCTGATTCGAGTTTAATAATCATATTCAGGGTAAGATTACATGCGGTTGCAAAACACTGATGTAATGGAGGAGAAATAAATTGAAAGAAGACAGTGGAACAGATTTCACAGAGATAGAACCTGGTGGGCCAGGCAACCAGCTGGGTGTAAATCAATACAAGCCAATTGCTTTGGGTGAGGCTCTACTTCATTAGTGAGAGAGTGTAACGACAAATTTTTGACTTAAGGTTGCTGTGCTGTGTGCAGACTCATTTATAGGCCTGGAATACAAAGGTGTAGCCAGCTATAGCTTCTTCTCACTGATCTGATATTTATCACAGCGCCTTCCAGGGTAAGGTCATAATTTTAATTTTGTTGGCTGAAAGTCAGGTATTGTAAGGAGTATCGTCACACCTCTCATTAGATCAGCATTTTAAATGATCCAGCAATCCCATCAATCGATGGATATGTGAAAAATGTCCATGAGCCTGCTCTCCCCTAATGGGATTCCCTGAGTTGCTATCAGGCATGACTTGCATAACAAACCAGACCTGAGAGTGCAACTCACTTACGGAAAACCAAATCTAGCAAATTATGGAACAAGGCTACGTACCATATGGGAAAAGCAACCCAAGCAAAATCTACAGCAAAATGCTCACACGCTCACAAAGACACAGAGGCAGTTCTGAATCACCAATATTTGCACACTGACAACTCCCCTTCAAATAAAATGCAGCGGCACCCTGGAAGGCAGAATTTTTACTTTCCTATAATGAACCTGCCTGTGCTGTTCACTATTTGAGTGCTTCATGTCAAAAATCAAAGCCACTGCAAACCCAGCCAAAGGGATTTCCTGGCCTGATTTTCACTGACAAAATAAAGCAGTGTTCCCCATGCCAATGGAAGAGCCTTCAACGTGCATATCTTCATTATTTTCTGCATTGTGGTACTAAGTAGTAGACACAATCTCCTTCCCTTTATTAAGTCTTCAGGTGGGAGATTGAGAAAATTATATTTGTTTGCACCTGCTTCTTGAGGGCTCTATTCTCCAAAGAATAAAGCCCACATTAGGGAGGAAAAAAGATTCCTATATCAAACCATCCTATACACATGCAAATTGATCTGTTTGCAGGGTGAAATAGCTTGTAGGCAAGATTAATTTTAAAAAGGGTGTGGATAGATTCTTGATATATTATTATTATATAGCACTAATATGTATGCAAAATAAGTTAGGCTGAGTCATGCATTGCTTCAGTTCAGACTCACTACCAAGATTTGCACTAAAAGAAGCCAAATAACCTTTCAAGCATAGGTTATTTCTACCTAAAACTATTGTGCTCTGCTTCACCACATTAGAAATAATATGGGGAAAAAAAGGCACTTCAGATTTCAAAGTCAAATTAATTTCAGATATATTGGCAAATTTCAAAAGATTAACATACCAAAATGAGATTTAAAAAAAGACAGAACAATGTTAGAAAACTTGCCTTGGAATCTCATTTACATGACCGGTATTTGTAGAACTGACTATTAAAACTGACAAGATCAAAATTCATGATGCTATCCACCTGAAGTATGTCTATGGGAGATAGCAGATTTTATATTGGGCCCTAACCATTACAATTCATATACACCTTAGAAGTAGTCCTTGCCACATTACCAGACCAGAACAAATGAGTGGTAACACATATCTTGCTTTGTAAGCAGAAGTTTCTGCCATTCTTAATGTAGAAACTAGAAACTGTTCCATTGATTTCACTTTCCAGTTTCATACATAAGAGTGGCAGAATCCGACTCTGAAGTATGAGTGTTTTCCTTTGCACAGGCTGACCCTGGACAAGTTTCAAAGCAGGCAGATAAAATTATCATTCAAGATTACTCATGGCTATTTTTACAAAAATGCTTAGTTGGGCTAGAACTTTTCAGCCTGGAAATGAGACAGCTTGGGGAATATGAGAGGTCTAGAAAAGCCTGAGTAGGCTGGAAAAGCTGGACAGAGACTGACTGGTCACTGCCCCTTTCTGTACTGGACTAGTGGCCATTAAATGAAGCTACTGAGAGCCAGGGACAAAGCAAACAAAAGCATGTAGTTCTTCATGAAGTCAGTGATAGACACATGGGAGTCCTTGATAGAAGTTACTGTGGATGCAACAAAGTACTTGGAAGAGAGCTTTGAGGGGAGTTACTAAATAGACAGAGCATTTCAAGCTCAGGAAGTCCCAGGAGCTGACAATAGCTTGAGGCTGAAAGGTAACAGGAGAGAGCAGCCCATGTTCTTACTGTTCCTTAGAGGTCAGATTTTGGACTCAGTGGAGAAAGCTCAGAGGGCTAGGTGAACCTTTCATCTGAACAGTACAGCTCTTCATAGCGTCCTGTGGTCTGGCATCCAGATCCCTGCTTTTGCAGATGATGATGCCATGTACTTCCTTTGAAGAAGCCATGAAGACTTATCTTAAAACTACTTCTGCTGTTTGCCCCTCTGCCCCTACCCCTGTTCAAGACCTTCAAACTCTGATTACAAGAAATCTCCATTTACTATCCAGCCATCATTTACCAAGGGAGAATTTAACCATGGCTTCTCTCCCAGTTCTTAGGATCTTTTTTTTTTATTATTTTAACCAGTGACTATTTATAGAAGAAAACAGATGTGGTTTCAGCATCAGCACAACCTCTGGTTTAAGAGGATAAACCCCACCTAGCTATTAGAAGAAAGGGTGTAGACAGCCGTTTTCAGGAGGGCCTTCCTAGCAGAGTGCCAAGGTATCTTCATGGGCTGTTGTGTGTAGTGTCCTACACGCAGAGAGAGGCAGCAGCTCCCCCTGCATCGTGTTCCCTGTTGGCTAACTCCAGGCTGCTTCCTAGGCATTCTGCTACCTTTATTGATCCTATTACTCTGGGACTGTCTAACTAACTAACTAACTGTCTAATTAACTCAAATAGGTGTATAGAAAACCAGGGCCCCCATAATCAGGACTCCCCAAGTCAAGGTTTTAACTTTGGGGAGCTCTTAGGCTTTTACCAGAGTACCCCTCATCATGGGTGGCAGGTCCAGTGAGGAAATTCACATCTACATGCTGCTTCTGAAACTATTTTTCTTCTATGTATTTTTCAACATGTGAAATTAGAGAACGGGTTACACACAGGCTTAGTTGAGAATTCCAGTTTTGAAAAGCTATGTTAGCTTGGCACAGGCTTTTTATAATGAAGAAGTAAAAAAAAGTTTAAAACATTTTAATTATAGTAACCTGCTTCATGCAGTGTGCAGATAATTCAGGCAATTGGACTACCTAATGTGTAAGTCATTAATTCCTAGAAGCACCTTACACATTCCAATCGTAATGGCATCACCCATTAAAAAAAAAATCCATACTCCTGTGTTTGCTCTCATTTTCATCTAATAATAGCAATAGCGACCTCAGCACAGGGCATTCTCAGGGATTAATGACCAGCTGAGACTAATGGCACCCTTGGCTACACCTCTGGCCATAAATGTCTGTCAGTCTATCATCAATCCTCAGCAAATGCCCTATACCCCGATCATTACTACTTAACCAGTAGTTAGAATGAAAATGAAAAGCAAATGTAGGGAGAGTTGTAAAGAATTTCCACCTTCTATACATGGGAGAGCGTGTTTGCCCCTATCAGAAAGCTTTGCCTTAATAAGACATCACAGCAATCTGTATTGACTAACATGCATTGAGTGTGTTTCTGTGATCAGCCCTTGTGCAATTAGCCCCCTCGACAACACATTCTGAGGCAGGAGAAGTGAGAATTCAGGCTGAAAAGTGCCCCCAGCCCTCTCCCTCTTGGGGGTGGACAGAGTGCAACACCATTCTTGGTGCCATCACTAACTTCTGTCCGATACGTGGGTTTGCATGACTAGCAACATCCAGCCAGGACATAACCTTTTCATCCCAGTCCTTCTCAGGATGGCAAAAGCTGAGAGCCTCAGCCTAGGTAAATTATTAACATGCCATGGGAGTTAGCAGCACTAAACTCATTAAGAGAAAAACCATAGGAAGTGCAGCATTGGTTCAAGCCAGTGGTCAATCTAGTTTCATATTTTTTTCATACTGGCTTTCAGAGGAGGTATATATTGAAGATTTGACCCAAGAAGTCTCTAGATGTTGTGTAAATTTTCAACATGTAGCAGCAAAAGCAATCCAAAACATGTGCCTCTGAATTGCTGGAAATGCCAGAAATGTTTGTGAAGGCAAGTAAGAAAACATGGGTGTGATTTGACTGACAACCAACTGCTGCCATTTTTACTTTTTGCTGACTGAATGACCCCAGGAAATATTTATGCTGGCAAACTTGTAGGTGCAAAATGGGAAAATGAATTGAAGCTAAAGCTGGCAGGAAACTGCTTTCTCCACTCTCCTTAGGTATGTGTGGGCGTTCACATATTTAGAAACTTAATTAATAGCTCTCAGGGACTTTCCCTGGCTATCTTTCAATGAAGAATGTTGCCAGTTGATTTTTTTTTTTTTAATTTTTGCATTTCTATATCACTAATTAAATCCGAGAAATTTTGGCCTAGAAATACTCAAATGGCGAAAAATGTGATCTTTCACCTTCTATTTTTCAGATAGCCATTATCAGAAGACATTTGAAGATAGTCAGAAATGCTGTATATTTTACTTTCTGGTGCACCTCATTTCACCTGCAGCTTCTTGAGCTTCTTCTCTCACAAGTCAACAGTGACCAGGTCTGACCAGTACTTTAACCCTTAATCTGCTGCTTCTTTTACTGCACATGTTCAACCTTACTGTCCAGAGAAGTTTCAATGGTTAGGAAATTAAACAAATCTGTAAGTATTTCTGGGGCTGAGACTTTAGAGGGGACTATGCCATTCTGGCTTGATTATTTGTAAGCGGAGGTCTCATGAACTGTAGCCTGTTATGGAGAGGTAACATCAGAAGAGCTAGTGCATCAGTAGCACGCAGCATCAGGAGATGACTTGGCCCCAGCAGCAGCAGAGACCGTGCCCACTCTGGGTGTTGGTGTTGTTTGAAGCTAAAGCTCCTGAAGTGATTATGGTGTAGGTGCAGAGCTTCAGGACTAGATGCTTTGATCTACAGACAACTTTCCTCTGTTGCCCCAGTCTCCGATGCAGCTGTAGGACATCCAGCCCTGGCATGCCACTGCACTCTACTGCACAGCCGGGCCAGAGGGAAGGTGAGAAGGGACATCAGGGTCATTAATGATGCTACATGTGAGGGAAGGGATACTTCCCCATTCCATTTATCTTCTGATTATTTTAAATTTCTCCACTGTTTTAATAGCATTGAGAGTTTTTTTTCTTTCCTGTCTATAGATTTTTTTTGTTTCTTGTATATATATGCTGCAGATACTGCAGAAATAATTGCTGCTTTCCTGCCCCAAAACAACTGCATTTGGCAATGGTTGAATCAAATTCTCAGGAAATCTTGAGTCACTGAGCACCAAGTTGGAAGAGAAACCAAGGTCGCTAGATAGAAAACAATCCATCAGAGAAGAGTGCTGGGAGAGGGGGTCTTGCTGGCCTTTCTTCTCTTTCGCATGTGTCACTGTAATTCCCACTGTGTTGCTCATATGTGCAGGAAAGGGGAGATTTTTCTAATCATTAATCCTGGGATATTTTCTTTATTTTTTCATCCTCATAAATGTTAAATATAGATGAGAGGGTGTGGGATGACATAAAAGTCCAGTGCAGAGCAAACACAGAAGCTAAACCAGCCCATGCTCTTATTGAGATGTACAAGAAGTGTTCTAGCTAAATCTGTCCAAAAGCCTCTGAATAGGAGTCCATCATCTCCATAGTTTGAATTCATTCATCTTTTCCTTTTGTGGGAAAGAAAGGAAAAGAGGCTATCTAAATCAATGGGATTAAGCAGTATTTTGCCAATTTACACTAACACCTGGCTCCTTTTAGATAAGGCCCAAATGAACATTAACTCATGCCAAAGCACACACTCAGACTGTCGACCTGACTGTTTAAGCTATCATTCCTGAGATTTGGATGAACAAATGTTGGAACTAATCCCGTCCGTTGCATGTAACCTTATGCCCAGGCAGGCATTCATGAAATGTTATCAATATCATGTGTCAAAGGACTTCTAGATGTATTTTTTATTATTATTTTTAAAGGGAGAAACCAGAAATTAATATCAATCAACCCAATCATAAACCACATGAAAGTATTGCATCCTATGTACAGGACAGGTCTTTAACATTCATTAAAACTGATGTAAACATTATATAATTCAAGGAGCAGAAAAGTCTGGGGAGAACAAAATGCACAAAAACACCCCAGAAAATAAAGTAGTAATCAATGACAAAGGAAATATTGGCACATAATTACCTGCCTTTGCAAGGTCTGCTATGCCTTGGGAACTCTTAGCCCCCCCTCTAATATGAACACTCTAAGTAGTCATTTACATGGCAAATGTGAGACAAATGCGCCTGATCCTTTGGTCATGGAGTCCATTGGGACCCTTTGAGACTGACACATCCCCCATGAGAAGTTCAGGGCTCAGTCCTGCAGTTGCTCCCAAGCCAGGAGGTTGTTACATCAGCATAAAATCAGCATAATCCTCACCCAGCTCTGCTTCATCACTTTTTAATCTATACCTGGCTGGGTATGCAAAGATGTCCTAATTGCATGAGGTGCAATGCCTCACCGAGTAACGTTGAGCCTGAACATCCATGCCCTTAAATCACAATAGATTATTGCTGGTTTGAATTGATTGGGTTTTTGTCCAAGCAAGCGGCAGCTGAAGGGATTGTGAATCATATCAGTGCGTATGAATAGCCTGCAGTGGCAGGTGGGAGCGTGTGAGGACAACGGGGAAGGCTGTAATAACCCCAGTAGCTTAGTGCCAAATAAAATCAAGAACAAGAGCAGCATTAGCAGTCAGTGAATGTTTGTCCAGTGTTTTTATTCTTTACAGCACTGTGTAACTATTGTTGCCAGCTGTTGTATTGGTCTGAAACTACATTTGCCTTCTCCCTGGTCCTCTTGCCTACTCCCTGTGATTGGGTTTGTTCTTGGGAGTTGTTATCCCAGCAATAGCACAGAAATAGTTAGATAAACACAGAAATTTGCCCTCTTCTAGTTAATTGCTCCTGGCAATTAGGTGTTTACCCAGGGTGGCATTACTGTAGGACTAAAAGCCCCAGTCCCTCTCAATCAGATGCCATGTTCTAATCGAGCTAGGAATGCCACTAAACAGCTGTACCTCAATTAGAAACTGATATCCATGAAGAAAGAACCGTTGGCTAATTATGCTAATAAGATATTAGCCACCACCTCTTCAAACTGCAGGCTTGTCACGTCTCTCAGTGGTACCTCATTTTATTGCAAACTGTACTGAGGAGGATTATTTACTTTCTTGCCACAGCTCTCATGGGAATGCAGCACTTACCTGCTTCCATAATCTGCTTTCAGAGCCCAGTCCTGCTAGCTTTTGGAAGGTTCAGGCTCAGGACTACGTTTATCACAACTCAAGGAGATTATTTGATAGAACTGTTTTAAAAGGAAATTGAGGAAAACTGCTTCTTCAAGACTAGCTTATAAGAGCCACTGGAAGCTCCACTGCCTCCAACCCAGTGAGAATACCATTTATTCAAAAGAATGATTTCATGTTGAGAGGGAAGAACTGATGCTGCCCTTTATGTTAAAGAGCCCATTTTCCTGTAATTCATACAAGAGTAATTTAGAGCTGTAACTCATGGATTTAATTTCTTATTTGTTGGGAAAGTGGTCTTCAAAAAGTGCTTTGAATCTATTGTCTTGTTGAACTCCGGAGCGATTTGTTACCATTGATTAAAATAACTATTCCTCATTATTAACCCTTTTAGAATTATAGGTGGAGATTTAATATGAAGTGTGATTAGAGTGTGTTTCTGCTCAAATTAAGTAGGACGCTGGTACACTGAAAATGAACCCAATATCAGGAAAGATAATAAAGCCTTTTCTTATTAAAATCGCTACCTCCAAGTTACACTAAGAAAAGATCATTTCAGATGCTTGTTCATTTGATTGCACTTTTCTACTTCAAAGTCTGGCTGCAGAGGATGAGAACGCGTCTTTTAGGGTGATGTCCCTACAAGAGCTTGTGAGTCCACATGAGAAAGTTGCAACAGTTGTTTATTATTGTTGTTGTTGTTTTGTTGGACTCGATAACAGCTTGTTGGCACTGATTAAAGTAACTATTCCTCTTTAATAAACTCTTTTCAGAATTGCACATTGAAATTAATTATTTAGGTATCATCAGTGGGTATCTTTGCTCTCTCTGTTTTCACAGGAGTCTTAAAGCAATTATTAGTTTTGTTAGTTTAAGTGTCTACAATTTCTGATAACTTTTAAGCACATATATGCATTTTATTTTTTCCAGTTCACAAATGGCTATCAATTTTATTTTATTTGAGAAAATAAAATCACAATTTTATAAATTGTGACTTATAAAAAGAGACAACTGTATAAAAAGAGACAATCACTTCCTTCAGAGCCATGGCCACAGGCCACCATTAATACTTGACAGTCTAATTCCTATTTAGATGATAACTTCCCAATTATTTAGCAAGCTGTGATAGATATCAAATTTTAAACAATGTGGGCTTTATTCCAAATAGACAACAGACAAAGAAAGTGGGTTGCCCAAAGCACCCAGACAGGGTAAGAGCAGTACCAGACCAAGCATCATGTCCACCAGGACACACAACCTCCCCTAAGCCATCTAAAGCAGTATGGTCTGTAAGATGTGAGAATTGCATTTGTACCACATGCCATGAACATGGTGCGTAGAAGCTGACCCTTCAGAAGAACATGCTGCTGGTAATCTCCATGTTGATATGTCTCATACCACTGCCTGAAGCGCTGGAGATCACCTGTTTGCGTGAGGCACACAAAGCTGGAATGCACTAAAAGTTGAACCAACTCACAGTGCCGAAGTGAAAATCCTTAGTGCCACTGGGACATGGACAGAGCAGCTCTGAGAACAAGGTCTGAGAGATAAAACTGTCCAAAGCCCAGTTTAGTCACAACATTAAAAAAGGGTGGGGAGAGAAAGGTTTTTCAATCCAGAAGTATTTGCTTCAGGCAGGAGGCACACCACTGTCCACGTGATTTCATTTGCCAGCAAGAATTTGTTCTTGTGCATGTTCAGACACTAGCATGGTAATGAACCTACCTCTGTGTAAACAAGCTTTTTAATATTCACTTTTTCCTAGAGTCCAAAATAATTACGAAATGCTTTTTACATAACATGGCTCTATTAAAATCTGAACACGACTGCTACTAAATGTAATGCTTTCAAACCTTCTGAGTAAGCTACACTAAAGTGTCGACCTGTACTGTAAACAGAACAAAATTATTCCTGAAGTTAATTAAAAAAAGAAAACCTACCTCTATTTGCATTCATAAAAAGCTAACCTGACATCCCAAAAGCAGCTATTATATGTCAGCATGTCATGTGCATTGGGAATATCTGATCCAATTCACAGCTCATAAATGTCTAATTAAAAAAATATATATACAACAATTTTAACTGGTTCATTGCATCATTTGTTTTTATTACGGTTTTAAACTCTTGCACAATAGTCAGGCCTAAAACTCTCTCAATTTGCAGGGAAAAAAAAACAAACTATGAAGAAGAAGGGTCTTGAACAACATAAAGATAAGTAGGAGTTCAATAATCACCATATGTACAGTGATGGGTAAATGGCTGAATGTTAGTTAGAATATAAATCTGGGTTTTAATACATCACGAAGTAGATTGCCTCTACCTGTGACATGTTTTAACAGTGCCAGCGTAGAATTAAAAAGAAAGTGGAGCTAAGTTTTAGGTTCATTGCAAAACTTTAAGCTGAAGAGTGCAGTAGATACATCTGTGAGAGTACATTGCTTCTGGTTTTAAAAAAAAGAGAGAAATCAGAAAATTATGCTTATGGTTGGTTTTGTCGCTGTTGATTTTTAGAATGCTGTAGGGAAAAAAAGTTAAATAAGAGATATCTTATGGCTAACTCAGTTTTTATGTAACACTTGATAAAGAAAATTCAATTAATAATTATTTATGAACCAACATCAAGGAGTTTATTACTTTGATTACTCACTAATCATTTCCTGTAAATGCAGTGACCTAAAAATCCCATATAATCAATAAAGTAGTAAGTTCCAGATTTAAATCACTGCACCTTGTATTCTTGAGTAAACCTTTGGGTAATTTACAAAGGCTGTTGAATTTTATAGTAAGTGTTTTTCAAACCAAGCTGGATTCTAAACAATAATGACTTTTTAATGTGGATCTGTGATTACATTGTCATAGTGAAATACGACAGACTTTGACTGCATTCGAAATGAGGCAGAGGCTGAATTACTCCAAAGGCATAGATTACCATAGCCTCAGGTAAAGCAATCTTCATAAATTAAACTCCAATCTAAAGTGACCTGTAACTACAAACCTGTTGCTACTCCCAATAACTTAAATTTCAGTGTACAATTTGTAAACAAGTTCTTTTCTTATTATCACAATGGGAGAGAGTTACTTTGCTAAAGTGCTTTAAAGTGAATGTGAGGGAGGAGAATTATACATAAGCATTTTATGGGTTTCTTTTCCATAATTTTAAAAAGCTGTTAGTTTAGGAAATGCAACTTGTTGTCTGCTAAAATGTTTATGCTTTTAAGATATCTAAAGCTGTCAACTGAAGGAGCCTTTGGCATAAACAGCAACTACAACACTTTCCTAATTCATTTTTGACACACTGAGCATATTTGACTCATATGCTCAGCAATAACATCTACAGTTCAATGATATTCAGAAATGTTTTGTACATTTAGCTGCTTGAGCCAACATTTCGCAAGGGGTTTGCTGGGTTTGCCGTACCTCAGCCTGAGGAAATCTAGTTTATAAATGTTTTTTCAGAGGTACCAGAGCAGCTGCCTTCCGAAAATCATATGGCTTGTGTGGTAACCAAAAGCTGAGGGCTTTTTTCAGGGATGGCTTTGGACATCCACAGCAGAGACAGCAGAGAGTCCACCCACCACTATAGGGACCTTGCAGGCATATCAGTCCTGACCCTTGGTAGTTTTCAGCCCAGCCTAGGAAGGAAAACTAGCACCAACTTTAAATTATTCAGTAAGTACATTGCAAGCTGTTAACTACAGCTAGTCAGCAGCTGCTGCACGAGCACCTCATTCTTCCTTGCAGCATTAGGTGGGTTCTTCCAAGCAAAGGATGGAGCCAGGCAGGATGGGCAGCTGAGGACAGGAACCATTGCATCTAGCCCCTCCTATTATCTCTACCTGAAATAGCCCAAGGTGACTAGACCGCTGAAAAAATTTATGCCTCCTTGGCTACTGCAGCAACATATCCAAAGCTTTAAGCTCCCACATAGTTACATTCTCATGGCTAGGAGATAGCCTAGGAGATAGCAGTTGAAGTTCCACCATGGCTGCTCGTACTCAATGTGCTGAGATTGGGCAGCTGGAAGGAAACATCAAACGCAGTCATATTGCCCTGACTGGTTAAGGTGGGAATGGTGATTGAGAATGACAGGACTGAAGGTTAAACAGCATTTCTGCCATTCTACCTTGAACTTTCACCAAGGACTATAAGGGGCTTGAAATCAATATAGTCTGAAACTCTGGGTGAGTACTCTCCTCTTCAAGATCCAGCACAGGACTGTTGTCTCTGCCTTGTCAGCACAGCCAAAATCACATAGGGAAAACCTGTTCTTTCTTTGTAAAGATTATCGTTCCCAAATTCCTACCAGGGGTTCAATTCTTCACAGCATGGGCACCTGAATAGCTGATTCAAAATTCAGTAAGACTGTGGTGGTCAGAAACAGAGGAAGCAAGGAAAGGGAATAGGGAAGAGTCAAGAATCTCTTGAAATGCCAGAAAAGTAAAGCAGGTATCACCCCAGCCATTCAAGTCCAGCTTTTCCTTAGTGAATGTTTAGGCCTTCAGTCCTGATGCTTTTTCACATCTCCCCCCCAGCTTTTGTCCTACACATCTGTTGGCCCAACAATTGCTCTGCCAGTACTTGTGCTACCAATTGAGGCTTATACAAAACTGAAAGGTTACCCTATGCCCTATAAAGACCCAAGATAATTCACTGGAGTCAAATGTTCTGATTTTCAGAAAGCAAGACCAAAGTATGGCTCCTTCTTAATGAGGCATTGAAACATTCTTTTTTACTGCATTTGCAGCCATCCTGTGGGCAGCAAAGAAGAAAGTTCAAAAGGTAGGAATGGAAAGTGAAACACATCATTTTGATGATACAACAACTAGAATGAAACATTTTATGAAAATATTTTCAACTCACTTTTAGGCATACTTTTAAATCCTAAAAATGATAATGCCATGATGTGGCGGTGTGCTTCCCCCCCACTCCCTGCACAAGCAGTAACCATCAGTGGGAGTCATCCTGATAGCTGCATCCAGCTTATGCTGGACCTTGAGGACGAATGGCAATAAAGTAGCCAAGGGCTGCCTGAAGCAGGGATCTAAACCTCTTGCTGATATGCAAATATGACCGTAAGTCAATCATCTTACTCCTTAAATAGTGGACAGCCCAGGGCCCTTTGAGCTCTCCTGCACGGCAGCGGGCTGCACGCCAGGATCTCCCCTTGAGCAGGGACGCCTCTCAAGGTTACTCCCCGAGGTTGAGAGATTCCTTGCCGCAACAGATCCTCGGTAAGTGACTAATATCATGCTAAACTTTGAAATCTTAGCTAAGTGATATAAAGGATTGATTGCGCATGTATAATCCCTTAGACATAAACCGTTGACCAAGTCTGGGACTAGGACTGGATCTAGCCACACCTAGACTCCTCTCTGAGAAGGAGTTTAGAAAGCAAGGGGATCCTTTTCCGAACCTCATGACTCAACGGGAGGGTCTCCCTGACAGTTTTGTCTGACCCTGTCCTCTATGCAGTAAATAATCAAGTGTGCCTTGCCATCGAATCTTGTTAAAACACTGTCGCATTGAACTTTGTTAACTCCCTATTCTGTATCAATAAACTATATTTTACTTCTCTCTTACGAGTGAAGTGCACTCTCACTCCATCCGCGACACGTGATGATTGGGAAAGCCCAATAGTTCTTGCAACTACCTAAATGAACAGCGGTTAATGGCTATTAATAGCAAGTTCGATTTGTGTTAAGCAAGACCTTCATATTCATAGAGCACAGCTCTTTTATGTCAATTGTTTTTCACTGGTTTGCTTTTCAGTTTAATAAAAATCTCAGTCAGCTTCATGTACATGATAAACATGATCATCTCACAGTGTGGGGTCCGGGTTTGAGTCACAAGCTCAGTTCTTGGCTCTGTGGGATGACAGGTTTATATACAGGAAGGTAATGAGGCAGAGAAAGGTTTCCCTGTTCTTCCCCCTCTTGAGGGTGTTAAGCTTTCCTTATTAAGAATGACAGAGATCTGGGTCATGAAGAAATTTCTAAGGAACTGAGCAGAGCGGGTTGAAGAGGACTGAATTTAGTAGGTACCTGATTTCATTTAATATCAGGTTTTCAGATGGCTTCCTTTAGGATGAATGTCTCCTTTCTCAGCCTAATTAGATATTAATATCACGTCCACTTCCTTCTCTCTTCTTCTTCCATGTTTTATTCATTCTGTCATCATAATCATTGAACCTGATGTCTTAAGAAAACAGGTGTTATACAGGCTTTTTGTGTCTGCCAGGCAGTTTGCATCTCGTGCCCAGTTACTTTGGAGCCTGTGACCAATTTCGACCAAACTTGATGTCTAAAAATGATACCCCATTTTTGCAAGAGCTGTGAGAAAAATCAGCTGTGTTGTGTGTCTTTCCACACAGAGAAAGATCCTGCAGATGTCAGAGAATCTACCTTAAGGTGATTGAAAAGAGAAAGTGAGCCTAAAAAAGCTGACCAACTTAGCTTATTAATATTGTATTGTAGTTCAAGGAAACTCAGCTGAAACAATCACAAAAAACCATTTTCCAGTTCTCACAATTATGTCTGCATTTGTAGGGAGGTATAAAGACTTCTAGATGCCTCCAGGATTTTTTGCATTTTGTATTTTGGCTAGACATATGTGCAGCTGTGAAAGTCCTCATCTTGCTGAGTAGTTTGACACGTGGTTCATGCCTAGATCCTGTCAGGTTTCCAAACGTTGGGGTTCTTCACAGATTTTTGCCCACTAATTTTGCTTGAGAGACCAACTATAGCAGCAAGTAGAAGCATGCTTCATCCTGCAGAAAAACAGATATAGCTCCTATACTTACCACCCCTTCCTCAGAGGGATGGCTGAAAGCACTCAGTCAGCACATGGCACTCTCATTTCACGTCTTCCTTTATCTGCTTTCCAGCAACATTGCTTACACAATATTAATTTGCTCCTCTTATGATGGTGTCCTTAATTGAATGACCTCACACTATTTTTTCCTGCCTCACTCAGTATGCAAGAGGGGACATGGTCACAGAAAGAAAAGAAATTCATTGTTTCCTCCCCCTTACCACTCTCCAGGGTTTGGCCCCAGCCACACTTACTGACCGCTGTTTGGGTTGTGTCTGCCCACAGAATTTCCAGTTTCCTTCCGGGCTTTTCTGGAGTGCTCCGCACCACAGTGTCTGTCCCATAGTTATTAATGTGTTTCCATAACATCCTTGGGAGGTGAAGGAATATTAACCCTATTTCACAGGCGAGGAATTCAGGGAGGGATTAGGGCTAAATGCCTGGTTTTGGATTCCTGACACTCCAGCACACTTTTTCTCCTATACCATTTCCCATGTTCAAAGACCAAATCTGATGGACATCATTACAATCCACAAATGAAGTTTGGTGCAGGGGCAGAATCCAGTTTCCTCTGTAATGTACAAGGGAGGGCATTGGACAGAGCCTGGACATCAGATCCCTTGCTGCTCACCCTGATTCATCCCCCAAAATAGCTAATTCCAGTTCAAGGGGAGCCTCTTGACACATGTGCCAAAGAAGGCCAAATAGAGGCTAAGGAGAGAGAATTATTTCAGATATTTTCTGAGTACTCACTTTACACTGCAAGTGGTCTTAGGCCACCTAGTTTTTGTTTCTGATGAACAGTCATGTGAAGCCAAGGAGACGTTCATGCAATGAAAGTAAAGTATTTTGAGCTGTACAATCTGTTTTAATGGATTAATAAGGAATTATATTTTCACATTAATGACATAATAAAAATAGTTGAAAATAATTTTAAGTTTCATTGGAAAAAAAACATCTCTGAATGGCTTGTTCATTTTGGAATTCAGAGTGACTTTTGATTGCTAAAATGCAAACGCAGCATTTACTACTTTTCAAGAGCTAATAATTTAAGACTTTTTCAGTGAAAACACCACTGAAATACCAAAGCAAATAAGCTTTGAACTCTCATCACAAGCCAAGATACCACGTCAGCCATGTCAGGTAGCACAATACATACGCCACGATAAAACCGACACGATTCAGCAGATACTGCAGAGCTTGTTAACAGCAGAAGTTCGTGATACCTCACCTTCACCAGCACAGTCAAGAGCCAGCTGTGGAGGAAGCACAGGGTATGAGAAGAATCAAAGCAGAGGACAACAAGACACCAGGTGGAAGATAGTGAACAATGAGACTGAACTGGTCTATTTTTAACACAGCTCATCCATTGTCTTGCTCTGAAATTATTTTTTTTAAATCTTTTATGTATGATTAATCCCATTATTTTTGCACAGGAGTCTGATACAATTTGGCTTGTTGGCAGATATTTCAAGCACCAGGTAAGACATTGCATGAGAAAAGAGGTAGCTTATAGAGAAATAACACCTCAGTGTACCAGTAAGATTTCCATCAGCAGGAGCATGTGGATGGGCCACATTGAAAGGAATCTCACAGAAAACCGTCATCTGAGCAGAGCTGCACCTCTGTTTCCCGAAAACATGGGGAGCATTTTGAAGCATGAACAATCCCAAACAATCCCAAACCAGCTGTGAGATGTATGGAGGACATCACGGAAGGTAGGACAAGGCTCTGGAGCTGCAGTCCACTGTGGGAGTCTCACACACGGGGGCGAGACTTGATGGGGAGGTCCCTGCACAGCGAGGGAAACCGAGTCGATGGGTGGCAGACAGTTCCCCCACCACGAGTGCTGGGGACTTAATGCCCTTGGTTGCAAACAAATATTTTAAAGGGAACAAAACATAACCATTACCTCTCTCATTCCCCAGTACATCCTCATTTTTTTACTGTATCTCAGCCTTTGGGGAATGCCTGCTGAAATTAGTGCCCACGCATTTTGTAAGGAGCAGGTAAAGGAGCTTCCACCTACGGGAGGAACTGCACCGCTACCGAGGCTGCTGACACATTCTGACTGCAGGCGCTTGCTTATTTGCTCTGCTGCCAAGAATATCAATTGGATACTACGCCTGCTATTGATCCAAAGGAAGATTTTGTTGTTGTTGTTGTAAAAAATGTGAATGCATTATGCCATGTCATGTAACGCTATAAAGCAAAATAAAAGGTACAGGAGGGAAAGCAGCAGAACAGAATGACAACAACATAGCGCTGCAGGTTTTCCAGACTATAATGGCACATTTTGGCAGATGGACAAAACCATGACATATCTATGGGTGTCTGAGTCTGGAGATGATTCAGCTCCTCTCTGCCGCGCCTTGATGGGATTGTCAGCCATGACTAACACAGCTCTGTCAGCCTGGCTGATATCACTATTTACAACATCTTAATTGAGAAATAAGCATACCTGGAGCTGCACAGGGTGTTCAAGGAAGAATCTGGAGGATGGGTTTCACTGTCCTCCCAACTCCTTATCCAGCTCGAGCTGCTGCACACAGGTCAATGAGCTGTAAGGTGCTGAGTGGGCTCTGCGAGCCCTTTGCTCTCCCCATCTCTCTTCTCTGCCTCTCAAGAGGAAATCTTCTCCTCCCCTGGGTGCACAGTGGGCCCATGACTACTGGGGGAGAGACCTCACACACACGTGATGCAGATGAGGCACCCACAAAGCAGTGAAAGGTGCGTGTTTGTGTGGGAATGGACTTTTGGAGGCTGGGCTCTTGCTCTCCCCGCCGGCTGGTACATCTCTTCTCCCAAGCGTGGGCAATGCTTCTCTGATCAGCCTTTAGTGTGCTTTGCGCTGGTAGGTGCCTCGTGCTGAGATGGAGGCCATGAAAAGCCAAGTTTCTGCACACTTGTAAGGCTGTTCCTGGCCAGTCATGAGCCAACCTCTCACAGTTTTGGTTGTATATCTCTGACACCCACAACTGTGGCTGCTCATGTCAAATTTAGTAGAACTACCTAAGGTGCTTAAGAGCTCTGATTTTCATGTATCTGTTTTCAGCTCAAATTGTAGCTTTGCGCCAGACATCTAGCTTCTCTTTCCTTGGAAACAGCAGAGAAACAGTGATTCCCATGGCATCTTGGTATCTGATAGTCACCAAATGGGAAGGCTTCCCAGCTGGATGCTCACTCTCATGCAGAGGATGCAACCCTTAACTGTGGACCTGTGTGCTCCTGCACTCTGTCGTTGTAGCAGACTGTAGCGCTTTCTGTCTACACACTTAGCGATATGTCCTGGGCAAAGGTTCTTTGCTACCCAGCTGGAAAAGGAGTCAGGTTCAGGACTGAGTGGTTCCAGGAGGACCCAATAGTTTATTCTATCTTTTCTTCAGACTTCCCACATGGTGGATATTACGGAGTTCTTGCAGGGACATATAATTACAGAAGCAAATCACTCTTTTGGCATGGCAAGAAATACAGTGATGTGGGTAAAAGAGAATATATCTCATATTCCTGACTTCTTTTCCTTGTGGTGCTCTTAAATCTTCCTTCTGCTTAAAGCAGGGCCTCCTGAGTCTGGGATGCCCCACAGGAATTCTTGGCTTCTCCTGTGAAACATGGAGCCTTTCCTTCTCTCACATAAAACCAGTTTCCTTTTTCCTTAGCTGTAACATTATTCCCGCCCACAAATCCATTTTTTTTCCTCTGAACCTGTGAACCTTTCCATCCATTTTTCAGAGAAATGCAAACAACATGAGGACATCTGGCTATATTTGTAATATGTGCATGGATAAACTTAGACAAAACAGTGTAATAAGTTACCTGCTGAATGGAAAATAAGTCTAAACACTCGCCAGCTTACATCTAGCATAAGTATCAATCAGTGTGCTTCAGTGGATCTGCTCCGACGTACCCCCACTGTGGATGCGAGCCAAAATCTGAACAGCAACAAACAGCCCATTATCAATCCATTAGTCCTCACTGACTGAACTATACACATAAAATCTTGTTTTACACGCATACTCCTGCCATTCCCCAGCAGAGATAATGAGATTACATGTGCCGTATCACTCAGCCCAGAAACTTGTCACATTCTAATGAGTTACTTCTCTCTGCCCACAGACACAAATAAAATACCTGCTTTTGCTTTTCCTACGTAAGAGGTAGCCAGCAGCCAGAAGCTCGCTCGTGAAAACGCCGGCACCCACTGCAGCACCCAGCCAGCACACATGTGATGATTCATCGCTAGTTTTGTCTGTCACTTGGCATCACACGGGAGACAGAATAGCACCGGAGGTGTTTCCCACTGCGGCGTTACGTGTTCCTGGGAAATGGAAAGTGGAGCGTCCGCCTACCTCTGCAGGAAAGCTATTTTCAGAATAAAAAAAAGCTTTCCTTCCCTCTTTCCTTCCTTCCATCCTTCCTTTCTTCCATCCTTCTCCTTTCAAAAGCTGTGGGTATTCTGTAAACAGATAATTAGGTGCTCATTCTTTTTCTTAAAACAGCACATTTCCCAGAAAGATGACTGAATGTTTATGGAGTTTTGATGGAGTATAAAAAGAACAATTAGATAAGCTTTTCATTTTTTAAAATTTAGTTAATACTGGTGTCATGATACCTTTGCCCCATACAGTTTTCCTGTCTTTGAGCTGGATTTTTTGTGTGGATATTTACAACTGACCAATGGCCACATTACTGTAATTCTTTCTATGCTTATTTAAAAGTGTGTCCACACAAACAGTCATAATGAGCAGTGTATCCAACTATTCATGTTACCAAAGACTGTCTCAAAATCCAACTGCTTCTAAGAGAAAGGGCTCAGCCTGGCCGACAAGGAGGTGGTGTGCCTGCAGTTACCATCTACACCTGAGCCATGGTACCAGTGAGCATGTTCTTAGCCCACAGCAAATGTGACATATCCAGCGCAGTTTGACTGCCTTAGCTGGCGGACAGCCATTGCTGAACCTTGCTAACTTCACAGTGCATCTGAAGGAAATGATATTTCCCCACTTGGAAAAACACTTATTTCTAAAAAGGCTTTTTGGGAGGGACTTTTCATTCCCACACTAGCATTCTCTCCTGCCAAATGGTGGATCCACTGGTGGTTCACCCAGAGAACTCCATATTGAACCCACCCCCTGGGGCCGTATCAGCGGGACAGTGCCATGTGGGTAAAACTTTCCTGCGTGTTGTACAGTGCTTCTGCAACACTCCAGTCCGCAGTGTTTCATTTCAGGGGGTCCAAGGGGAGTGTAAGTGGTGCATATGCCTTGTGCTGCTTCTCTGATTTGGAATAATGGTTATCTTTTGTGAAAAGGAAAAAAGTGTCTTTGTAAAAGTCACTGGACTAAAATTTTGCTCTGAGATGTTGCTGTGCAAATGGCATCCTTTGTTTTAGTGGGGGAAGCCCTGCTATAAATAAAAGAAGAATCTAGCTGCTCAGTTTTACTTTTTGATGTTAGATAAGTCTACATTTTGCTGAAGAGCTGGAAAGGTAAAAATATGTACAAAGGGATGGCCAATTTATGTCCTAGATTTTAAAGCAGAATAGCTCATTGATCTTGTCTGGTAGTTTTGCTTAAAATTCCGTGGTACAATATGTCTTAGAGCCTGAAGAGATGAGTGATCTGTATAGCTTGCATGAGCTGAGGAGCAAAAGGAAAAAAAATCTCGCGTTACTGTATAGAGTGGTTGTCTTTTCAATTATGGATGAAAAGATGAGTATGACCCTGAGGGGCTGGATTCAGACAGAATACAAGGGGGGAAGAGCCCTAAAAACAAGCAAAATCTTTACTAAGAGATGATTAAAAGGGAACATAAATGTCTGGAAGTGTTTTGAAGAAGGAAGCACCATGGAGGGGGAGAAAATTATTATGGTGGAACATGGAGTAATGGTATTAAATTAACAAAAGGAAAAGGTCTGTTGAATATCAATGAAATCCTTTCTGTTTTCCTGTGGCATCATCTCCCAAGGGAAGTTGCAGGAGCCCCATCATTTGAGTCCTGGCAAATGACTTGGGACAAACCACAAGAAAGTGTGGTTTAAGGCACATTACTGTGATGTTCGGGGATGGGATTACTGACCTAGTGGCTCATTTCTCTCCCCCCCTTCTCTGGGAGTCTACAGCATTAATGAAAACAAAACAAAAGACAACCGCAGTGGAGAATAGCTCCTGTTTATACATGAGTGGCAGTGCTACAGCAGCAGAAAGAAGCACAAAGGCGCGTCCAAAGGACTGATGATGGCTGCTAGCACATGGGGGAGGGAGATACACAGAATAACTAAATTGGATGAGGAGTGAGAACGGGTCGGGTGAATGGGCTTGCCAAAGGCAGCTAGTGCTTGCGGACGGGCTCTACCAGAGCTACATAAAGGCATTTGTGCCCTTGCAAGATTTCTTCTGCAAGGGACTGCTTTCAATCACTCTGTATTTCTGTCATAAGGAAATGCAGTCCTAGTAATTAATAAAACAAGCAGTTCTTGCAAATATGCTCAGAGTTTTCCCTGAGATTAGTCTGCTTGGAGGCCTCATTCCCTTCAACAGGATGGAAATCCGAACTCCCCGTTTTCAGTCTAGCACCAGGCAGGGTAGGAGGTGCTGCTCACACCTTCCCAAGCCACTTGTTCCATATCTCCCATCTCCTGGCAGGAGCAGCTGAAACACAGAAGTAACTGGTGCTGCTGGGGAAACCAGCTGCTTGGAAAAGCCAAGTGGAGAAGTGAAGGGGGAAATGGTATCTGGAAAATTTGATCAGTGTAGGAAAAGGCATGGAACTGTATCCTGGAAGTGGAAGGATGGAGCTCCACTGCAGTAAGAATGAGAAGAGTTCATAATAGCTTCCTTTGAAACATTAGAGGAAGGTGCATGGGTGCTTGGTAATACTGATAATGTCTATTTTGCATCTACATCTGAATCACCCATTAGGGGTCTCAAATGTATTTTGAAGCATTTGTTGGCTAAGCTGCACAGCACCCTGGTGTAATGGAGTCTCACCTTTTCCAGGTGTTGGGAATGCCCAAGACAAAAGGGGCTGCATCATTTGAGCAAGGTCACGCAGAACACCGGTGTCAGATCTGGAATCACAAATGCTGCTCCTGAGCTCCCAGCTGTTGCTCAAAGCCCTTATCTGGTCTTACTTCCCTGTTTACAAATGAGCTCTATGATTATGCATGCACTTAAACACCTTAGCCAGCAGGACGTAACCACCTGCTTAAAGTTAAGCATGGGCTCTGAATGGTTTCTTGAATGGAGTATCTAACTACAAAATGACATAAGATATTCCACCAAGTTAGCTCAATAATTATTTTAAAGGGGAAAAGAAATCCTTTTGAGGTGGAGTCCCTGAGCACGAAATTAGAAAGACCTGGTGGGCTTTTGAAAGGAAGCACTGATAGGAACCTGCCTGTTTTGTTTTGCTGAAAATTCAGCTGAACCCTTTGTCGCTGCACAGAATCGCTTGTCTGCAAGAACGGGGGTCAGAAAAGGCATTAAGGGAAAATGCAACTGAACAACAGAGCTTCTCTGCTTTCCTGGGAAGAACCTTAAATATAAACATAAATTTTGTCATAGAAGTGTGACCAACAGCTGAAGAATAACTCCACTCACAAAAGCAAGAACTCATACATTGTTTTAAAAGTAAAATAAAATAAAATAGGCATAAGGCAATTTGCCTCTCATCAGGACAGCAGAGAAAACTAATTTAATTCCTGTAATATAAGACAACAATGATTATTAAATCTCAGGAAAATAAATTCAACCACCTTAAGAGCAGGCTATAAATGCTAAGTATATCGTGTCAAAAATTAACATATGAACTTCAAATCTGTGCACCAATTCAAAATCTGATTTAACAAACTGCTGTTATTAAAGTCAATTGGAGAGCATTCCATTATAAAAACAAACGAAATTTTAACTCTACATGAAATAAGTAATTTTTTCAAAGCCTAAGCAGAATGCATTAACTTAACATGCAATGATCTAAATTATATATTAAACTCAATTATTTTTATTACTACTTTTCAATTAAGGTGACATGATTAACTCCATTCTTATTAGAGTCTCAGTTCTGATCCAACTTGCATCTCAATTTTGGTATCTTCTTGGGGAGAAATTGTTCACAGAGCTATTGTAATCAAGTCTATCCTCTGGAGTTCTAACAAGAGATAGCACAAAGGTCTGTTGTAAAGAACAAAACAGCACTGTGGTTTAGCAGGCATATCAGAGAAGTGGTGCTTTCCATCAGCTTTGGCAGCATTTTGAATGGAAGAGTATGAGTACTAAGGTTCAAGAACTCAGTTGTTCAGTTCTCACCCAGGTTAATCCTATGGCTATATTTTTGAAATTACCACTTCATTTTTACATTTTGCCTTCCTTAATATTCACCAAAGATCTGACACAGTTTGAGATGCAGAAGCTACTTCTAACATGCCATGGACTCTGAATCAGGCTCACTTGCCTGATTCAAGTAAAGGAGATCTCATTGACATTAGCATTTGCAGTCATTGGACTAATTCACTGAGTTAATGTTATTTAAAACATATTATTTTCTTATAACACCATCTTTGTGCATATAGAAATCAAAATTAATTGCTCTGATTTTGGAATCATTTATTTGTTGTGTTTTTCATCTTGAAGTGTTCATCATTCTTTACATATTCCTTTTTCTAGTGTAATTTCTCACAGACAGAATTTATGTCTTCAGCATTTATAAATATATTTTCTAATGCTAGTAAGATGTGAAAGTTCCTTGGGAATATGTTTTTAGTCCTAGAGAGTCATGAAAGGAGACTTCACGAGCACAGTGCATGTCAAGGGTTTTTGCTATAATTGAAAACTAGGCTTAGAAAATTTTTGAAAGATGTGGTCTGCACGTCCTGAAAAACAAATACTAAAGTTAGAAATGTTAGTCAGAGCTCATTTTCACTGGGCAACCTTCCCTGGATTCCTAGAAAAGGCTTTGAATTTTCGCTTGAATGAAGACTACTGGATTTGACTCACTATGTCCTTCACTCACAGAGCTCCTGTTTGTAAATCAAGACCACTAGCACTGATACAAAATGCAAGCCTTCACAGACTCCATGCTTATCTTCTTGGAAGAACCCACATGATATTGTGTCTGTGCCTCAGCAAAAGCTTTTTGTTTGTTCATTTGATGAATTTCTTTGAGTTTAAAGAAAGAAATTAATTTTACTTATTCCTCTATGTGATCATTAGAAAAGCTTTTAATGAACACAGTAAAACCCAACTAATTATCACAATGGCATTTAACTCTAAATAAAATTGACATGAAGCAAGAATATGATACATACAATCTTGCACAGTTTATTAAAACACATCTATCACTTTTTTTCTCCTAAAGTAACCTGATCATATTATTCTATGATAATTTAGCTAATATTTTTTCTGTGCGTTTAATATTTAAGTGGTTTTTACTGATATTAAAGTCATAATGCATTTTATGGAAATTACCTTGCATTCTAATTACTTTTCTTGGTGAGCAATGGTAAATAGAATTATCTCGTTATGCTTGTTGTAGATGAAAGCAAAGAAATATTTAATGACAAGAGACTGCTAACAGAAAAAATTCCATATTCACATGTTTTTTTCTAATGAGTCCATTTTGCCATCAATTCAGAGATGCGCAATTCCCAGAACCACTAGCAGTCACCAAGTGTGTATACGAACAACAGAAAGGCTCTGAATGGCAAGTTGGATGCTTTTAACATCAGTAGTTCCCTTTTTTCTATGGCCTGCCTTTCCAAACCTAGGCTGAGGAGAGTTGGGAGTAAGACAATGCCCTACCTCAAGAAAGCAAGAAACACAAACAACCGTGTCCTTGAGCCCAAACTGCCCCATGCTTTTAGTAAATTAAACTACTGTTAGAAAGCTATAAATTGTACCTACAAAAACGGTGAGGTCAAGGCCTGTGTAAAAGTTAACCCCTTGCCTTGTCCTTTTTTCCCAGCTCTTTATATGAAATATACTTACTGACTGGAAAAATAGAGGAGGTAATTGCTGAGAAATCAAGTTTTCATGCCAGCTCTGCTCTCAGTTACTCTACTGAAGTCCAAGAGAGGTCACTGATAAGACTAGATTAGTGTATCTGAAAACAAGGTGGGAAAATCTTTCTATGAACCTTTACAAAGATGAAGGTGTGCTTCAGGACTAGTGCCATCTGAACGGGCCCACTTTGGGTAAGTCATCTTTTGGGTGATACGAGATGCAGTCTGGCTCCAGAGAAATCATGCTTCGCTGTCCACTGTGTGTCTGGGCATCTCTCTGAAAATCAAAACACACCTTGGCTCTTACTTAGGTTGTATGACTTTGTAACATCCAAAGAGATGCCACCAGAGCAGCAAAATGGAAAGTGACACAGCAGAGTATGAAGCAAAAGTAGGCAGAAAAGAAGAAATCAGTGAATATTAATACCAACAAATGAGATTTCAGGTGCCGATGTTGTTTCTGTAAGGTTCCACAAATTTCTCTGGCTTTGCATTTTATTTGGCAGCATATGCATTTTTCCTGAGGACTTTCTGTTGCACTGGTACTGGGGTTTCGTTACACCCACCAAGATCTACAAACATGAAGGCAACAGTTATGCCACAGGTGATGTATTTTATGGGTGGTTATAATTGCAGTAGTTCCACCTCCAGCTGGCCATGGAAACTGGACAAAACAATTAGCTCAAGGCACCTCTTAGCCAGGTATAGACGCAGGTCTCTTAACATGACTTTTCTGCTCGACTTTTCTGCAATGCTTTCCTTGTAACTACAGACAGCTTCAAAGCAAAACCCTTGAGAGTGGGTGAAGATTTGAACTTCATTAACCGGTGAGCCCCCCAGGGCATGCAGAGATGACTTGGCCATCTTCTTTAGTCAGGGTGCCATATCATGGAGGAAGGTCCTCCTGGAAATGTCCTTGCCACAAATACTCATTTGGGTGTGGACACAGATATTTCTTGCCCGGTGAGTGAGAAGCAGCAAGAGGAACAAGGGTGTTCCCTATGGAAGGACATCTCTGAGGCTTTCATTTAGTCCAAAGAGATGATCACTTTTCTTCTCCACATGCTCTTAACTTCAAGGATCAGTATTTTCTGTTGGCGTCTCCAAACTCACCTGTGAGACAAATATTGTAAGATTATTGTTGCTCTCATTTATTTTACTTTCAGTCTTCCTGTTCTAGTAACTTTGGAGTATCAGTCATTAAAAGAAAGTGGATGGAAAATGTAGAGCAAAGCTTTAACTCACACTGAAATTGCAAATTCAGTTTAATTGAAACACTCTGTGAATTTCTGTCTACACTAAGTAAATTTTTTTATTTAAGGGAAGGATCCTAGCAAGTTCTGTGAATAATGCCTATTTCACAATCTTCTAAGCTTTCTTTCCACTAGAAATTACCTTAAATGAAATTATTTTGATTTACTTTTCAGCTCGCTTCTTTCTATTTTTTGAACAACAAGCAAAATAGTTCTTCATTCTTGTCATCACTGAAAACTCCACTGTAGACTCTAACATAGTAGTCCTATCTAGAAGTCTATTTATTCCTTTTTAGCCAAAACATCTTCTGCAATATCTACTATAGTTGTACAAACAATAATTACAATAATATTTCATTGTTGTACTAAGGATCAGGTTATCTGTGTAGAATATTTAGAAAGGTCAGTGTCTCATATATAATGTGCAGGCAAAAATAAAGCCACCAAAGAATGTCATTAATATTTACTGCAAATGCACTATAACATTCTGAGTTTGCCATGCACATTTCTCCCTGTAATAGAACATGTTTCTAAAATGGATTAAATCCTGATTTGATTTTACTACTGTACATATTACAAATGCATTTAATTTTAAGTGACAAAATAAAATGTAGCATATGACAACCTAATCTGATGTATAGCAGTTTCACCAGCAATTCCCTATGAGATATATCTTTTTTTTGTAAAAATGTCAGTGTTGCTTGAGTTAGCTCAACAGGGACTTATATTCGAGCAGCACTGCATCTCAGTCCCTTCACTTAAGCAAACGTTAGCTAAACTGAAGGGATCTCAGCAAGAGGGACAAAAGTGAGTTGAAGGAGGTTTATTTGTTTTACAAGGCACAAAGAGCACTCTCTCTTGCTGTGCTCCACCTTATTTAAATAGACACAGAAGAAAAATGCATGCAGCCCTCTTGAAGGTCCACTGGAAGACTTACCATTGACTTTTAAAGACTCAGGATGAGCAAGAGAACGAATGTGATGTAATTGTGTGTCAAAGGCACAGACTTGTTTTGGAGGTCACCGGGTATCTTGCTGATGGAAAACAAATAAATGAGTAATAACATTAACTGAATGATTGGGTTATGGGCATTATTCTCTCCAGAATCCTTCAGAGGCTTCAATGTGTTGACTTCAGCAAGGCAAAATCCTCTCAGGGCATCATGACCATTACGACCTCTTTTCTCTCAAATTATGTTAGTCCTGAATAACAATTATGGAAATTAACTTATTAGTGCAAATTGATACATGATGCTGGGCCAGCAGAATTGACTGTTCTGTATTATTTTATTTATTTATGCTGCTGCACCAGTTATAGTGCAATAAACAGAGACTGACTCTATCATTAATGTAGAGGGATATTTAAGTTATGGATAGACCAAGGAATTCATCTGTGTGACATTTACCTCAGAAACATCAAGGAATATTCTGGTCTTATCTGCAATTTTCTATGGTTGAAAAGCAAAAAAAAAGGGCTTCCACAACACAAAACCCAAGAATTAAGAAATCACGTTTGTTCTTTGAGCATCAAGATCAAATTCTATTTGTTTAAAATCATTTGTGCCATCTTAAAAGAGCAATGTCTTTTTTCCCTCTCGTATTTGTTCATGTCTTCCCTCATTCACCTCTTTTCCACCAAAATTTGAGATGGAGAAGGGCAGACCGGGGGCAAAAACGAGCATATACGTCTCAGAGGGAGGAAGCTGAAACAAAACAAGTGCAAGCAGAGATGTGGGGCTGCTGCCCCGAGCCTGCCAGTGGTGCCAGGGAGGTGCCAGGGGGCTTTGCCGACATCTCACGAGGACCGCATGGAGACCTCCCCATGCTGCTACAAGGCAGGAGGTGTCCCATCTGCCCAGCCGCGGGGAAACCCCTCACATCTCCAGGAGGGCAGCAGGGAAACCTCTACAAGTGCCAAATCCCACCCCAGCAGACATCCCATGACAGAGGAAAGCCCACGTGCACAAACAACCATGCCACATGAGCGTAACCCAAAAACCCAGCAGGAGCACCCACTGACACAAAGGCCATGGTTAACTCGCTGCTGCTTCACCCTCTCCCAGAAAGGCTGGGAGGAAAATCTGAAGAATTAAGAAGCTTTCGATGTGGCCAGCTGCATTCACATGCAAATTTTTATCTGCAAGGCTTGAGATTAGCAGCACTGCCATGGGACTGAAATGATGCGGACTGAGCCTTGAATAAGGCACCTCAAATCGGCTTTGCCACCGCCCGTGTCATGCTTGCACGGGAGCCCTTCTAATCTGGCCTGTATCACTCCAATTAATTTGGGGGCAGCCCCTGAGGCTTAAGTATGTTTATGTCAACTGTCTGACAAACCATCACACATAATGAGGAGAAAAATAAAATTCAATGTATGTTTATACGGGGGGAATGGAAGCTAATTTTCTCAGGAAAAAACAAAGATAATTCTTTCAGCTTCCTTCATGTTACTGCATGGAAGTACAACAGCAGCAGCTGTAAAGCAAATTTTAATGATATGCCTGAATGTCACAGTTAAATCTCTGACAAGTTTTTCCAATGGCAGCATTTTGATCTTTTTTTATGTTTTTTTTTTTTACCCTAAAGATTACAATCAAAAGCTTTCCTTTCTTTTTTTCACATTTCACATTAAAACCTTCAAACTTTAAAATTAAATCTTATCTGCAAATTAACAAAGCCTGTGTTTCAAAATGACAAAGGGAGATAATAAATACTTACACTGTGCAAATAAAAAATTATCTTTAAGTTAAAAAAGAATGAATTACCTTTTATTTTCTTGTATTTGCATATGTCACGGAGTGTTTTGGGGAAAGTCTGATTGTTTGCAATTTTGCCTGGCTATGTCTAATGGTACCTGGCTGCACACAGCCCGCACTGGCTATTTCAGCCATTGGCAAGAATTTGGGTGCAAAGATGTTCTGTGAATGCTCATTTTCCTCTGGCCGTCTGAAAGCTACTTGGGAGGAAGCGAGGGATTTCCAAGAAGGGCTGGCCGTATCAACTTCCCCAGCAACATGTGCAGCTGGAGCAATGAAAAAGATGGTTTTGCATCAGAGAACTGGACCCTATATGCATGCATCGGTGCTAAATCAGGAGTCTCCAGAGCAAAAACAAAGCACAAAAGAGCCAGGCTCAGCTGGCCAGAGCTATACCAGATTCACAGCCTGAGAGCACAAGGCAAAGAGGCAGAGATGCAACGACGGCTGGCTGGGAAGCTACACAGTGGTTTAAAAGACAGGGTGTATTGCATCATACAGACATTAAAATGCTCAGAGGTTTGGGAAAGTTCCTGGAAAACACTGACCTGCTGCTCAGTGCTGTGTCTGGGCACCGAGTGCCCCTGGGTACCTTGTCTTCCAACACAGGGCCAGCACAGGGACACAGGACCCCGCTGTGCCCCGAGGCCATGCCTGTCCCTGGAGCAGCTCAGGCGGCACGGGCCCCAGAATGGAGAGTGCGGGGAGCAGACTGTAACGCTGGCAGCAGCAGCTCAGTAAACAGCCCCCTTAAAACAGATTCCCTGCTCACAATCTGCTTATATAAAAACCCAGCACATGGCAACTCTTCTCTTTTTTTCACTTCTACTTTTTTGTGCTAAACTCACAGGAGAGTTAGCTTAAAAATTCACCCGTTAGCCCCAGAGAGACATCTAAGGTTGATTTCTCCTCCCCTCACAGTCCTTCTCAGGGACCTGGGCGCATGAGGAGAAGGCAGGAGCAGAAACCTGTGGCTCGTCTTGCAGGCACCCACATCTAACCGGGGCAGGAAAGCCGCTGGTGATTTCTGCTGGCTCGCTGGGCTGCAGGCTGGCAAGCAAGCCTGTTGCTTCCAGCGTGCCATGGGAGCGAGCAGAGCTGCTGAACGGAGCCCATCAGCATCACTAACACAGGAATCAAGCAGCTGACCAAAACCAACCAAAATCCCCCTTCTTGCAGAAGAAGAAGGTGCAGAAACTTATTAGCCCCACTTCCAGCCTCCAGCACCTACTGGGTGCTACTGGGCTGGGCTGCCGCCAGGCATCCCTGTCCCAAAAACAAGGGTGGGGACAAGTGCCTATGTAAAGCAGCACATAGCAATCCCTCCTGCTTGCTTGAGAGGGGCATGGGAGGGACAAGGAGAAAGGGAAAGCATTTCATGCTGTTTGATAGTTGCACAAAGCGGTGTAGTGCTCTGAGCCTTCACACCTGAACAGGGGGATGCAGAAGTGATAGCATCTCTGAGTATTGCTATTGTGCAGCTCTTAGTTCGGTCTGTTTTGTTAGGGCAAAGGAAAAAAAAGGATAATTAAATCTATTGCTTATGGGCACTTAAACCTGAAGCTATCTTGGTGCAGCTTGAATCAGGATAATATCCAAAACTTTCCTTTCTCTGCCCTTTCCTTTTCTTCTTAAATGGTAGCTTTCTGAATAATTTTAAGCTGTCAGAAAAAGAAAACAACCAAACGCCACGGTTCTTCTTTCTTTCTCAATCCTGATAAATATACGTGAGTCTGCTGACAAGGAATTACAGTGAGCTTAGATATCTGTTAAACTTGCACTTCACTTCTTCTAATATCTCAAAAATTTCTGGGCCCTCTCTGATCGTGGCTGGAACTCAGCCAAGTCCCACTGAGAAAAATAGCAACATAAAGTGGAAAGTTTGGCAGGAATTCCTTGTTGAGACCTTAAGTACAAGAGTATTACTGAAGTACAAGACTCTTCAAACAGATTTCTTGCAGTTTCATTAAACTTTCAGCGTCATCCACTGAAGTATGCCTTTCAAAAATCCTTGTTACTGTTTAAAGTCCATGTCATTAGTTTAGTGTTAGTTCAGAGTTTTACAGAGAGATCTATTGCTCTGTGTCCTTCCTTCACCTGCAGAGTCTGACGTCTGTCTATTTTAACTTTAGCAGTACCACTGCAATTCACCAAAATCTGCGGGAGAAGCACCAAATGTCACAGTACAGTCTAGGTTAAATTTTTAGTGTTCTCATATCATGCAAGTGTTTAGACAAGTATTCAGTCCCTCCAAGACTTCATTCCAGGGCCATATAATACCAACAGAGTTAATTTTCTCATCTCTTTCTCTGTAACTCTGAATTTTTAAGGATGGGGATTGGGCATTAACATGTGCTTCCATAGAGCTGGCACCAAGTGGAAAAAGTTGGTCTCATTTACTTGGGCTTCTAATCACTGCCCGTATATCACCCTTATGGTAGCAACAAAGCAAATCCTAACACCTCCTAGGACAGCAAATATAGATTAATTTGGGAGGCAGAGATGATTATATGCTTTCCCATTATTGCTGACACCATATAGCACTTATGCCTGGATCACGCGCTGGAGTGATGTGGCTGCAGGGCACCCCGTGCCGTATGGGAGTAGGGGCTGCCCTCTTGAGATGGGGGAAGAGTCGAGAGGTTGGAAAATGAGAGTTCTGACCCGAGGACCTGACTCCAGTTAATGGATTTAGTACTAAATGTAAATTATTGCTAATATAAGAAAGTGGAAGACAATTTTAGCTATTAATGAGAACAAGTATGAAGTAATTATTTCTTGTCAGTCTTAATGAGAGACAGCAAAGAATGTACCAATGGATTACCACTTTATGCCCCTGCCTTCACTGGGATGAAGCTCCATGTTGGAGCACAAAAAATAATACAGGACAAGATGGAAAAATAACCTAAAGATCACTGCTTTGAGGACATCCCTAAAAGCCAAGTGTTTAATAAATTTAAGTTATGCAAATGTGGGGCATTTGCTTTATTTATGCATCTTTAACACATTAAACATGATCTTGATTTGAGGAGGAACAATGAAATTATAGCAAGTAATTTGTTGATAATAAGCTCTGTCTGGTTTTTGTAATTAAAAAAGTTATTAAGAAAGGCTAAGTCATTAATGCTTGAGCTGCTGCTGCTGGGATATGCACAGTAATGCACAATTTATAAACTTTTGGCAGAGGGATTTATTTACTGGTTCTTTTTCAAGAAACTTCTTTCTTTATGGTATTTATGGAACGTGAGAAATAATAGATCAGTATTATAAGCAGAGAAGAGCAATCATTCTGAGAAATGCCAGTGGATTTGTAAAACTAGACCCATTACATAGAGAATACAACCACTGAATCTCTCAGCTCAGCTACTTCGTCTTTTGCCAGCTTCATTATCCCACGAGTAGATGGTCAGGTTTGGCAGGTAGCTAGGTAAGCTATGGAGAAGCCACAGCTCTCCATAGCCAAGCCCAATGCTCAAGCTCCTGTCTTTAGTCTCAGAAAATGGACAGTTTTTCCCAAGTTTTTTGGTTTGTGTATTCACTTTGCAGTTCCGAGCAAATGCAGAAGCAGCAGAAGAGAATGGGGCAGGTCTTCTGATATAAATGGAAGCAGAAAATACAGGATCTCCTTTCATCCCATGTCACAGGATGGCACGGGATGATGTCTCAACACCCCAAACACAACAGAGTACTTGAGATAATATTTAATATTGCATCTAGTGCCTGATCTTAGCTAGGTCTCCAAACCTGTTGAATGTTTCGCATTGTTAAGTGGGATGTGCATACCAGCCTGGGCTGTGAGTCTGCAAGAGGGAGAGGGTGCATCCCCTTCTCTGTCTGTGGGATGGAAGCCAGCATCCTAAATCAGCTGTAGCAGTTTCAATGCAGAAATATTGATTCGAGAAATTATTTGCACACAGAAGACCACCGCTCTTTGAATTTCATGTCATTTATAACTTTCAGAAAACTCTTTGAAAATTAATTTTTAAATTTTGTCACAAGTGTCACTAGGTTCACTTTTTCAATTGTTTTACCTTTTATTGCAATGCATGAAATAAGGGGAAAAGTCTCTACTACTTTCATAAACAGCCAGGTAAAACAGACATCTCTCTATATATAGATATATAAGTAGGTATAGATATGAGATATATTATAGATAGTTCTATCATGTAAACATATCTCTCTGAGTACATTATCAGTGGAAGCCAAACCACATTTTTTTTGAGAGCAAGGATTTTCAGATCTAGTCCAGGTAGAGATAGATTTAGGTTTGGGACTGAATTATGTTGGAACAGATGCTGTAGTTCTCAATACCCACTTTCAGAGCAATTTGGTGCAGAATTTTTCATGAAGTGGAGATAAAAATTATTCCCTGTTACAGTGAAATCGATTAAGATCTATCAAACTTCAGGCAAATCACTTTCTGCTTGGTAATGCCACCTAAGAACAGCCAGAGGCTTTAAAATTTATTATTACCCTTGCTGAGCAGCAGCATGGCTCCTAGATTAGTCTTGTAAAAATTATTAAATTATGTCAATAGAGGTCTTCTATTTTCCTGCACAAGGATACTATAGAAGATAATAAGAGAATACCAGGAATTAAAGCTTTTGCTTTAGAAAGATTTACAGCTGCTGCTTCATACCATAAGTCAACACTGAATAATTAAAAGACTTGTAATTAAAGGCTAATTTAGTATTGATTGTGTCCTAGAGCAAGGGGGCCAGTTCACTGTTCTCGCACCATCCTGTGCAAGCTTCATCAGCCAGACAGCGAGAGCACAATTATCCTAAGTAGCCTTCAGCAATGGGACGGCATCTCCTCCAATCTATTCCTGTGCGCTCCACAAGTGCCTTAACAGGAGGACAGAGCAGGCTGTGGGGGAAAAGTGATTATCTTGCAAGGTCTTCAATATCACACATACCCCCAGACCACTCCGTGTTCCAGAAGTGAACATCAAGTCTATTTCATTTGGGAAAGCGAGGGCATGGGATACCTCTCTGGTCCAGTTTTCTTCTTGCTTCTGTGCTCCCTCTCTTCACAGTTCCTGTGATGGACCATTTTGGAGTGAGCACCTTTCTCAGGTGTCTCTGGCTGCTGCCTCCAGTGGTTTTCAGAAAAAAGTTCAGAACTGGTGTCTGACTAGAGGAATAAATGAGAAAAGGAGGGCCATGTGTACCTGCTCTCCAGTCTACGGACCCATCTGCACCTACACAAACGTGCACATAATTTAGCTAGACTTTCTGAAAATGGAAGACTTCCGTTTGCTAATGCGCACAGAGAACTTATTCATCATTGCACTGATGAACAGGAAAAGACCGTGTGTTGTAATATGGCAAAGGCGGCTGTCAAAATTCAGGAAGTCACATTTCTTTCTATGACACCTTGATGATCCTCTGATTAAATTTCACTGTCCCTTAAGTAGTATATTGCCACCAATGAATTGATTTTTTTTTTCTTCCAGGATCTCATATGCCTCCTGTATGCATCATATATCATAGAAATTAGGTCATATTTAATATACTGAATCATAAACATTAGAGATGGAAAATCTCATTAAGTCATCAAATTCATTCCTTTGTCAGTGCAAAAAGGTTCCCATGTAGAATAGAATTTAATTTTTAACATAACATATGTTCAGCCCTCAATTGTTTCTTTTTAGGGCGTATTCCACAGAACCCACTTAGTCCTTGCTATCAGTGATTTTTATGATAATCTGAATTTTCTTTTTGAAACTTTGTTCCACAACTTTTAATTATATCTCTACATTGCTCTTTCTATCTCTAGAAAAGTAGTATTTGCAGGTAATAATCATACACCTTCTTTCCAGCACTGTTCAAAATATGAAAAATGGGGCTAAATATGGAAACAATCCTGTAATATCCATTTGCCAAGATCTCCACTTACCCTCCATTTTGTTTTCTGGTAGTGATTTTTTTTCTTCAGAGTTTCAGAAACTGAAATAATAACTTTTAATTCTGAAACCAACTTTTGCTTAATGGAATTGTTGATCACTTTTCAGTACTTATTATAATGAAAAAAATCTAAGCTAATGTTTTCTTATAAAATCTTTCACTTTTTTTTTTAGCTAAGATTTGGAACAGGAACAATTTTCACTTATTTAGCCAAATATGTGTTTTGGATTTTCAAACATTACAAATCAGTTCTTTCAGCTGTCTTATGGCTGACCTGATGGTTTTGCATCAGATCAGAAAATCAAATAACTTCAACAGCAGGAAAGGCTCCATTAGATATTGCTGCTTTTGAGGGACAAAGAGACAGAAGTCTACCTGGGAGATCCTTTTTGGTTTTGTTTCTCCCAGTGAATACAAAGCCCAAAGAGAAACTTACTGCCAGAGTCTATTGTGGTGGGTGACATTCTAGGATTTATTTACATTTTAATCATACTACACAAAAATGGAACAATGCTGAATCACTGGGTGGGACTGAGCATCCCATAGTTTTTCTGTCACTAAGGAACACCTGGGGACAAAGACAGGAGACAGAGCCATATCTGATAAGCCTTATCTCCTTCCATCTGCTATCAGATAGGCTATTTTCTGATATAATTGGGTACTCAGATAATGTAAAACAGCCAGTGGGACAACAACATAAAACATAGACCACAGAATCACAGAACCACAGACAGGTTACAGTTGGAAGGGACCTCTGGAGGTCATCTGGTCCAACCGCCCTGCTCAAGCAAGGTCACCTAGAGCAGGCTGCCCAGGACCGTGTCCAGGTGGCTTTTGAATAAGTGTAAGGTGGGAGACTCTACAACCTCTCTGGGCAACCTGTTCCACTGCTCACCATGACAGTAAGAAAGTGTTTCCTGATGCTCAGATGGCATCTCCTGTGTTTCAGCTTGTGCCCTTTGCCTCTGGTCCTGTCACTGGGCAGCACTGAAAAGAGCCTGGCTCCATCTTCTTCGCAGCCTCCCTTCAAATATTTATATACATTGATAAGATCCCCCTGAACCTTCTCTTCTCCTTGATGAACAGTCCCAGCTGTCTCAGCCTTTCCTCATCGGACAGATGCTCCAGACCCTTAATCATCTTTGGGGCCCTCCTTTGGACTCTCTCCAGTGTGTCCATGTCTCTCTTGTACTGAGGAGCCCAGAACTGGACACAGGACTCCTGGTGTGGCCTCACCTCTACTGAGTAAAGGAGAAGGACCACGTCCCTTGACTTGCTGACAATGCTTTGCCTAATGTAGTCCAGGATACCATTCGCCTTCTTCATGGCAAAGGCACATTGTGAGTCTACGTTAACTTGATGTCCATCGGGACCGCCAGGACCCTTTCTGCCAAGCTGTTTTCCATCTGGATTGCCCCCAGCATATGGGGTTGTTCCTCCGCAGCAGCAGGACTTTGCACTTCTCCTTGTTGAACTTCATGAGGTTCCTGTCAGCCCATTTCTCCAGCCTGCTGAGGTCCCCCTGGATGGCAGCATGACCCTCTGGCATATCAGCCACTCCTCACAGTTTTGTGTCATTTGCAGGCTTGGTGAGGAATGTAGATAACCTTTTTGGGTTTTACAGAGTATTTGGATTATAAAGAATGTGGTCAGAGAGGATGGCCTATTTATGAATTTTGATAAGATGGATCACTTTCTCTTAAGGCTTCACACTACCTTATTAGAACCTTTGGCTGCCAGCCAAAGGGCAATTTCTGACCAGTTTCACTAATTTTCCCACTTGCAGCAATGTCACCATCCTGCCTGACCTTTCAGATCAATTAATCTTGAGATACATTATTGACTAATTTCCTAAAATTCAGGTGAAATGTGCCCATTTTTAACCTTGGTCCTTCCTTACATACTGAAATTACCTTATCCTCTGGTACTAACCTTGCCATTAGTAAGCAATCAAAATTCTTCTCCAAAGGCTTTTCGATTTTATTTGCTCTTTCCACGTTGATTTCAGTGATGTATTTCATCTAATCCTGGTGCTTTGTCAACTTTTTAATAGTACTGAGAGCTTTAATTGCCTTATTATCGTCTCTACTGCAGTGAGGTTTTTTTCTTTAGCATTTCTATTCCCCTCAAGGAAAACATGGACTCTGGGATATTACAGGTCCTCCATTTCCTGGGATGAAGAAATCGCTCAGACCCTTAAGGGTATCTACTTCATCTCTCAGCAACATTTAATCTATCATGGCCCCTCTTTATCTTCCTAATAAATTTGCTTCTCAGGCAGTAAAGGCTTCATCATTCGTGCTCTTCAGACACAGCAGTGTCCTGTTGCTTGGTGTCCTTTCCTTCTTTTGTGCTGCCAGGAGAGCTAAGATCTCAGGACTAAAAAGCCAGCAAGCATTTTGGGTCAGGACTCTAGTCTAAGAAGGATGGCACTCAGCCAGGAGAAATGAACCCTGGGGGCTCTGCTGCTTATTTTTCACGGAAAGCCTGAGAAAAGAGGAAACCTGCCCAGCCCAGAGGATTTGACGCTATAGCAAGCTGAAGTCCTGTCAGCCTTCCCGTGCATGGATGGCACTGGGGATCAGGGCAAAAAGGTGCCATGTTTCCAAGCCCAGACTCTTTTGCAGGAAGCTTAGGTTCAGGTGCCTCATTATGTTTTCCTCCAAAGCATAGGCACAAAATGGGTTTGGGTGACAGGGAACAGCAGAGCTACTTCAGTGCTGGCATACTGCAGTACTGTCTTTGCTGTAGCCTGTCTCATTTTACATGTCAAATGGCTCCCCTGGCTCTTCCCCTCGTGTGCCCATTACTGGGATCAGTGGCAGGGCTCCAGCTATCATCGTCCTATTGCCTCCAAACCGCATGCCCTGCCATTCCTTTGCTCTGGCTTTATCAAAACTGAATGAGCTTAAAGTGCGATGCATGATTACCTCCCAGACCAGACACTGTGAAGAGACTGCAAACAGGGAACTGGAGGACTAACATGTGAGAAATTCAGGATTAAAATCTTCTACTATCTTGCAAATGGATGTTGTTTTATTCACCTGGCTTTCCCATCGTGTACTCCAGATTATACACTTGCTCTGTGTGTCACCTGCAGACAGCTCTGCTGAGCTGAGAATAAAGAGATGAATAACATCACCACCTGAATATAGCCATGAAAATCATACATGAAAGAAAAAACATATTCCTGCTCAGAGCTATATTAACTGGAACTTTTATGTTATTTATGTTTTGCCTCAGATACACACATATACCAGCAGAAAAAAATCTAGTACTTATAGTAAATCTACTGCACTCTGTTGTAAGCTTGGAAAAAAAAGTGTTGATTGATTTGCTCGTCTGAGTTATTTAGAAAGAGCTGAAAGCTGGAGGGCTGTTAGTTTCTGCTAAAGTGAGTACTTTTCCCCCTGAATAAAAACATTTAATTTAAGGGCTCTCAGTGTTTGTGCACGTATTTGTGTTTCAAACGCAGGAATTAAATGTCAGCAGAGCCAGACCTTCAGCTACATTTGATGGCAATACTGAAAAGTCAGTACGGCCACATTGATTTATGCCACCTGAGGAACTGACCCAGAGTTGTTACTTTCCACTGGACGTCACATAAGAGCTATAAACGGATTTCTGAGTGCACAGAAAAGAAAATGCAGCATGGAGAGTGACTTGAAACCAGAAGCCGTGTCTGAAAAGAATGCCCTGCCCTGTTGCAAATACACCAATCTTTATCAGACACTTCCAGTGGAAATGATGTTATCTGGGCATCTAATGTTCCCTGTGTTCCAATGGGAAGCTGAAAAAGATCCTATCAATTCAAAGATCAGGCTTGTCTTTGAAAATTGTTCTCTTCCCACTGTTACAAGTGATGTCTAAGATTGCAGTAGCAAGGAGAATTTCCATTTTCTTGACAACAGCTTTACTGTGGGTTGCAGAAGAGCAGTTTCTGTGTATTGCCCTGCAGCTACCATATCTAGGGCTGAATAAGTTATTCAACTACTTTCAGTTTTTTCAGTAGCTTTTCTGTGCAATGGACAACCAATACAAGTACTGTGGCAGTGAAGAGACTATGGGTGAAACTGGTGAGTTAAAAACCTAAAAACATCCTGTGTTGCGAAGCATTTGGATTCTTAAATTAGATTTAAGTCTTACAGTTCAAATCTGGGTTGGAATAGATGTATTTACATGGATTCTAGCAGAGCCCCTATGGCTTGTAGCTGCAGGGGATTTGGTTCAGCTTGACTTGGTGAATTGCAAGTTTTCTAGTAAAACACTGAGAAGATTTGACTGTCTCATTTTGCAGTGGCACTAAATAACCCAAACAGCTTTGTCTGCCTTTCTGTCTCCACTAAATCTACACACAGGTTAAACCTGAGTTTTCGCTCTCAAATAACCTCAGTTAGATGGAAAGGGTCCCACCAACACGCTCAGGTTAAATCCAAAAACAGTAGGGTGGAAATACTGTATCTCAATTTCTGATGAATTGTTTTACTGTTTACAAATAACCTTTAATAACACAGTCCTTTATTTTGGATTAGTAAATTGTTCCACAGAATAATCCAGACTGGCAGGAAGCATCTTTCTCACGTGGAAATAGATGAACCATAGTTAGGGTGGAGAATTTTCTGAACCTGTGCTGCTGCTTAAGAGGAGACAGGCTTTGGTTATTGACCCCTGCACATACGTAGTCTGCTGTGCAATCTGTTACCAGTTTTGTTTCCTGATGTAAAAAATTAATAATATACTTCAGTAGATATTTTCAAATAAACAATAATTCATGCTAAAATGCATAAAACTTTCAGAATTAACAAATAGTTCCAGAGATATCCTAGAGGTATCTGAGTATATGTAAATAATATGACCAGCAAGCAGTGATTTAAAGCAAACTGATCTCAGTGGAAAATTTTCACAAACGAGTATTTTATCTGACCAGTCGTGATCCTCATCCAGTGCCCAGAGCTACTCTGTAACATAGCTTCAAACTGAAGGCAGTGCTTTTGTCACTGCTTGCTGCTGCTGTGTCCCTGTAACAGGCAGGTGAACTGATAGCTGGGAACCAAGAAGGTCAGGACTCAACACACTTTAATATACGAAACGCATCACCTCCAGGAATTGTGCATGGGATTTAACTTGCTTTTTGAAAGACACAATTGATGTCTAATCTACAGCTTGAAACCATGCTCACTGTCACAGCACATGAGTGCTTTAACAGGTTGACTCTGTGTCTTGAAATTTCAGTGAGCCCAGCTGATCGGATCAGCGTGTTCACAGGCAGCAAGCAGCAACACGTTATGAGACTCGAGATTCCTTATCACCCTTCGTGGGGATTACTTTTAAGGCACCAAGAATCTCTGTTAAATAAAGGGGTAGTAATACTTGTGAACAGACAGCAAACATGCTTACCGCTTCAGTTGAGGGTGTAATGGTTAATGAGAGAGGCAATGACATCCACTAAAGACTTTCCATGTTTTCAATGATGTGTCACAATACAAAGGGCATTGCAGATGTCAGCTGATAAGGGAAGCGTAAGTAGAACTGACATAGTATTAGAGGGAGAGAACAGAGAAATTGGCTGGGCTGTCATATTCTGATGAGATAAACCACCAGAGTTTCCTTTTCTCAGAGAGCTATTCTACAAGTGCATGCCAGGTATAGCTCCTCCTCACAACATCCCACAGTCAGAAGCATGGGCAGAAAGGGGGTTTGTGTTTTGAAATTTTCTGGATTTTTGGTTTTGCAAGATATCGGGGAAACGAGGAATAGGATGCAAAATTTTAAATTTCTGGATTAAACTTTTTTGTGTGAATTTTAGCCACAACTTTTGGTAGTCATTGAAATGCCATCAGAAAAAATTTAGCAAAGGATTCTTCTTTTCCATTTGGAGGGCAGGATTCAATTATATATCTGTCTCTGGCTTCTCTGACTGGACAAAAAGGGAAAGTACTGCTATGATTATATATATGCCTATATATATGATAAGACAGTTAATCATAAATAAGACAGTTAATAACTGTTGAAAGGTGAACTTTTGTATGATGACAGTAATACAACTGCATGCCAACAAATCCAAAATAAAGAATAGATTGCTCTCCATGTTATGCAAATAAAAAAATTGTATGTCCTGCCTACCTGCACAACAAGGCTAGGTCTGTAAAACAGGGACAATATGAGTTCCTATATGGGAACCAGTAGGTCTGATGTAAAGCCAGTAGGTGAGAAGTTCAGAGTACAAACAAAAGGAGGAAGCTGTTCATGAAATATACAGTTTAATAGACGAAGCTCTTGCCACAGGACATAATGGATGATGAGAGTTCAAAGGAGACTGGACAGAAGTCTCCAGAAGACATATCCCTTGCGAGTTACTAGATGCACAGAAACTACCTCTGACTTGGAAAGACACTGAGCTGCAGGGGCTGCAGGTTAGGAGGAATTACTAGGGGAAGCATTAACCAGTTTTCCTATGTTCTTCTGTTCTCCTCTAGGCCTACTGGGACTGGTGGAACCTCAGTCTGGCTTAGAAGAGCCACTTTTACTCAATTTCTCATGTAATGCCCATTAGCCACATTAATAATCACTTTAAACCTTCTAGTCCTCTGGGAGGTAGAGCACACAAAGAGGTTAAAGAGTGCCATGATGTTTCTGAGCTATCTTTAATTCAGATACCAGATGTTCCTGCTTGCTTTGGGATCATTATCCTGTTACTCCATTCACTCAGTTTTGTACTGTGCACCTAATACAAGCCACAAAATTCAGGATGTAGGAACAGGATTCACTGCAAACAAAATCGTGATAGCTTTATGGGTAGTTCATTGTGTTTTGAAGTCTTGAACTTAGAATGGATCGTTCACTCCACCAGTAAAATTCAACAAATATTCAACAATATGAGGCAACTATGCGACAGGATCACACTCTGTTATCTCAATCACAGCCAAAGCAGCCTGTAAGAGCAATTTTCCAGTGAAGGGTAAGGGTAGGAGAATGGGAACATCTCTCCTCCTTTGTAAAAGAGGCAGAAGAGCTTCTGAAGACTCCAGTATTGTAAGGGGCTCTGTTCTTAATTCCCATCTAGAAGAAAGTGTGACAGGATTTGTCACCTATCAAGCACAGCGATTCTGTAACCACAGCTGTCCCAGAAAGCTAATCCAATGTGTCAGAAAAACTTGGGAAAAAGTAATCTTGGGGACAAAATGGACTAGTTGTGCTCTCCTTCTTCTGTTTTTCTGTCTTGTGTTCGGATGTATGACACCATCCTGCAAGATGTGCCCCACTGAAGACATACATGTAGAAAACAATGTGTTTAGCAGAGTCATCTCAAGCTGCTTGTTGTCTTCTCATATACAGTGCAGCTCACATTACTGTTGTTTTTAAATGCCCCACTTACTCAGTGCTGAATTACAGCTGGACAATTCATCCTGGCGAAACTAAATAAGGTAGTTGCACACACTGCAGCCTGTCTGTCACAGGTCGTCATTATGATATTAATGACCATCTGTAAGCAAAGTACATGGGCAGGGTATTATTAGTGCAAGCAATTTAGCTACCATGCTTTTTGTCGACATGAATGCAGTTTAAATTAAACTGCAGTTGGCTACAGCTGAAGAAGCTTTTACTTAGCCTGTAATGAGCAGATTCCAGTTTTCTCACAAAATCCATTCCTTCAATAACTACTCACATGACAATTGTGGAGTTGCAAGGACTCTGTGCCTACATCTTCTATTTCTGTGCTGCTGTTTGGAAAAACTCAGCAGGTTCCAGATCAGACTCTTTTTTCTGTTTCCTGAGAGTGAAATATGATTTTTGCTTTTGTGTAAATCAGAGTTCTGCCTGTTGTACTTAGGTTATGGCGATTTGAATGAAAACGTTTCACCATTTATTTTTTTTTCTCTTCTGAAGCCAAGGTGGTGTTTTCTTTTTAAGCTGAAAAACTGATTACTAGAATACAGTACTCCCACAGTAGTGTGAATTAGTCGTCCACTGTGCAGCTTTGCAGCCAAGGGAAGACATAAGACTATTTTAGAGTCAGTCTCTAGGGATCCAGTACTCCAATTCATTCTGATGTTTTTTGTGTCTCAGAAATCCTCCAGAGTGCAATCCAATGACCATTGAAGCCAACTGGCATTGAACTGTGTCATAAATCCAAATCTCACGATCAACAGGGTTTAAAAAATCCCTCGATGGGAAAACTGTGGATATTTCTGCTGCATGTGGCAAAAGGTCTAACAAGAGCCATGGCTGTATGTACAGGAGGGGAGAGGTAGGAGCAAGGAGGTGGTTTCACCTCTGCCCCTGGCACTGCTCAGGCTAATACCAAAAGACAAGGTATGGTTCTGGCATCCATGGTTTAAAGACAACACTGGAAAATCAAAGAGGGCACAGGTAGAACCAGGGCAATTACTTAAGGGTGGATACAGCAATACTGCACCAGTATAGAAGATATAGTGTCTTCACTGCATTGGGACAAAACTGGATGCCTTTGCTGAACATAGGACTTAGCAGAGGTATATGAGGAGTATCTGGGATCTGTATATGGGGTGAGACCAGTTTTGTCCTCATGGCTTTAAGCTCTGTGAATCTGAGAGGTGTGACAGCCATACTACAGGATTCACAAGCAATAAACCTGTTTTACCAGCTTTCTGAGCAAACAATATTCTGATTGAATCCAAGTGTGCTGCCTTGCACAGAAGCAACGAGACAGCTGATTTCAGTTACAGGAGTATTGCCGTGACGTGAAGTTGGCTAGGCTTTTAACAGGCCTCTGGGGTGCTTGCTAGAAAGTCATAACGTCATAAGGAGCTTTTTTTAAAAAAAAGGTATGCTGGACACAGCATACATTTTATTGAGTTTTTCAGCATGATGTAGTTTAAAGACTGTAGGCCAATCTTGGCTTTCTCTTTTTTTGGACTTCTTTTCATTTTGATCTTATACTACTTTTTCCTTTTTTTTTTTTTTCTCTTTTCTATTTGCAGTCTGTTTATTTTGATTGATGTTAATGTGGAGAGATTATACCAGCTTATACTTGTCCTGTTTCTTGCCTTGGCATCCTATCCTGGCCATTCCTGAAGACATTATTGGGCTGGGTGGATTTTCGTTTTGACTTGCTATGGGTGTTCCTGTGCTGTCATATTGTTGGCATATGCAGTATGGGGCTTCCAAAACTCCCAAAACTTTGAGGGTTCCCATGTTTCTTAACCACAGACACACCTTGAAAACTTACTCTCTGTTACTCCGAAGACTTTTTCTTTAACTTTGCTATGTTAAGCACACAAGATAGTAAGCACAATAGGCAAAATATTGCCTGTGTAATTGCTATATAAAAAGTTAATAATTTACATTCAAAATCTAAATATCTGTTGATATTTACTAAAGAAGAAAGAATTAAACCTAGCCAAAATATTTCTATAAAGAAGGCAGGGTGGAAGTACGAATCTTCTCATTATGAAATTCCTTTATTCTCTGACCAGCTGGCCGGAATTTTTTGAAAGAACACACAGATTATTTCTGGTGTTTGACCAGCACTGCCACATATTAGAGACACTTAGCATAAAGTGGACCCAGCGGAAGAGCTGTTAGAAAGCTTCCAAAATAAATGTCCACTGGATTTCTGGCCAACTGCTCAGTTTGACCATGATCAAATCCCTTCTTATTTGCTGTTGCTGAACGTGTGTGCCACAATGTTCCACAACATGCCACAAAACGTCTGTTTGCTTGGCATTATTGCTCCGGAACACTTATTCTCTAAGCAATAATAATGTTTGCCTTCACATGTGGAAACATATTAATAAGTGAAGTAGAGCATAAGCTGGTTATTATGTTAGGTCCTTACCTTGTGTTGTTTACTCTTCTTGTATCTAAAAGTCTGAGTTGTCTAATTGCACAGCAGTGAGTGCTGTTCTTAAGTAATCAGCTACATACTCTAAATAATTAACAGGAAATAGCTTGTGATAGGTTTGTAGAAGAAACATAAACCAATACTTGCACATATGGCAATGTATAACAGTACATTAGCAGAAATCAGGACTTGCTCTGATAGGCATTTTGGCTGTCATCTGGCTTTTAAGTAACACATTAGCCCATTCTCCCTAATTTGAGAATAGCTACTTTTGCACTAGGCTGCTCGTGACAAGTCTCTTACACTGGGATAGGAAGAGAGGCAAGGGTGCAATGTTTGATGTTTCCTCTCTTGGTAAGTACAACTGCCTTGAAATCTCCAGGTCCAAAGGACACTGCTATATGGAATAGGCCATCTCCTTTCAGTGCTTGGGGAATTCAGATTTGAGAGACTGTCAGAGCTATTTCAATCAGTCACTGTGTACTGATTGAAATAGCAATGAAGCAAATCGTGTTGCCCTCAACCATAGTGCCACCACACCATTCTTTCAAAGCTGTGGATCCCAAAAGTTCATCCTCCTTGCTTACTCTAGCCAGATAAGGAAAGGTTTGTGGGAACACACAGCTGGGAAGTGCAAAGGGAGAGTCCAGTTTGCCATCCCTTCATATAATACCATTTAGAAACCTTCTTCTGAAACAGATCAAACTCTAAATAAATTCAACAGTAAGTCCACACAACTGCTAATATCAGCATATTGTTCCAGAGGTTGAAAGCTTTTTTATAGTAGCTAGACTAAAATTGTTCATGGTTCATCGGTCTTGTGTTAGCATTGCCCTTTAAGTAAAATAACAGGTTTTCTAGAATTTGCATCATCATGCTACTGCCCTGAGTATCTCTGGGGAGAGTGAATTTACCCCCTTCTCTATTCTGTTCTGGATTATATAGCTTTGCAAAGTAAAGTCTACCTCTTTCAATCTCCTCTCATAAAATATGTTCTGCTTTACCCAACCATTCAGTGCATCTACTCCTTAAATCCAGTCTTCAGTCTGAGTTCTCGTCGGTGCCTTGCATGATATTGCTCATGCTTCCTCCTTAATGTTGGGAATGTCCTAATGGATACTGTCTATTATTTCAGCTGTTCTTCTTCCTCTGTTCAGAACACATTAATGACTCTTTAAAGAAAGATTTTTTCTTCTGAAACCCCTGAACCTTTTCCTTTTTGTTGTGTCCAGCTCATGAGCGCTCTAATCAGCTCTCTCATCGGTCTCCATATGTATGACATGCACTTTGGCTATGAAACAACATTCCATTTCTAGCATTTTTCATACTACTACAATTCTTTCTTTGTTTTCCAACGTCTAAGTGATGCTTCTCAACCCCATGTCATCAGCAAAGACTCCCACTTTTAGAGCTAGACCACCTAGTGAAAAGCAGTCCCAAGGCCTATCCTTGTGGCGCTTCACTAATAACTTCCTCTAATCCCTTGCCATTTCCCTTTCAGTCAGTCCCTCAGTAATTAAATGTTTTGCTTTCATCTCCAGCTTGCTCAGTTTAACTAGTAATTTCCCAGGCACTAAATTGAGGAGACATTTCTTCCTAAAGAAAAAACAACTGTCTTACTGAGAGAGAAGTCTGTGTTTGATACAACCTACTTTCAATAAGATTTTTTCTGTGTTTATTTTTTCTTTCCTTCAGAATTTGTTCTAAAGCATTGGATGTACTTGGTCAGAATATTTGACCTCTAGTTGCTAGATTGCCCCTTTCCTTTCTCTCTCTCTCTCTCTCTTTTTACATATAGGGATCCACAATCATAAACATATGTTAATTATAAGTTTTGGCCTTTGTTCTTGAAATTTTATATTCCAGTTCTCTGAGTTCCAGCATGGGAGAGCACTCAGCTCACCCAAATTCCATCTCCAGACATTGTAATTTCCATTACCTCAGCCATGTCTCTTTACAAAGTCTATAACTTCACTTAATAAAATGATAGAGCTGGAAGGGAAGGTTCATCACCTAATGTCCCTAGCAAAATCATCTATACCTACATAATTCTTAACTCTTAATTTTCCAACCTTTCCTATAAACATTGTTTTGAAGATTCAATAATATTGTCAGGAAATTTATTCCAGAGTTTTTCTATACTTACCATTAAAGTTCCCCTTGTGTCTAACACAAATTTTCCTTGTCTATAATTTAAAGTCATTACTTCCTGTTCCAGCCTTCATGGACATGGAAAGCTGACCATATCTTATCTGTAACAGCCTTTTGTCTGCTTAAGGACTATTATGCACCCCTCTAGGACCTTTTCAATAGCATAAATAGTCCCAGTTCTCTGGCTCACACATAACCGGTTGTATTAGTTTAGATCCTGACTGCTCTTCTGCTGCCTTTTGGACAGCATCTTTTTCAGAGCACTGTGCTCCAATAGAGCAAAAATCTCACAGAATCTTTCTTAGTGCTGAGTCAAATATATGAATTACTTGATGTTCTTTCTCTCAGCACTCCTGCCTGAACTAGAAATGACATCGCTGACTCATGTCCACCTTTTGATCTGCTATAACCCCAGGGTCTTTGTCCATAAAATTGCTGCCTAGCCTATTGCCACCCAGCTCAGATAAGTGCAGTTGATAATTCCTGCCGAAATATTATCTGCTTTGCTTTTTCTCCCTAACAAACTTTGTTCCATTCAGCTTCCTGTTAATTTTCAGAATGTTCCTTCAATTTTGAATTTTCAGTGAGCTTGTAGTTCCTCCTTGCTCCATATCCTCTGCAAATTTAATAAACATACTTCCTATTCCATCATCCCAGTTAATGAAAATATTGAATAAATGCGGACTTAGGACAGACGCCTGCAGAATGTCACTCAATACACCCTTCCATTTGGATAATGAACCATTGATAAGTACTCGGTAAGTATAGATTTCCAATCACTTTTTCACCCCTTCATACCAGTTTTATCAAGATAGCATTTGCCTAGCTTGCTAATGAGAACGTCATGTCAGATAGTGTCAAAAGCCTTATTAAGGTCAAATACGCCTATTGCTTCTCCCTCATTCACACAACCCTTGATCTGGTCAAAGGAGGAAGTTAGATGGATTTGACACAGCTTGCTCTCGACAGATCTATAGCGTCTGCTGCTTACCCACTTTTATGTTCCAGGGGACAGTGTGTTCCAGATTTTTTCGGGAAATCAAAATGAAGATGGGTGGCCTAAGTCCTTCACAGGAGTTCCATTTTTGTCTTCCTCAATAACCTGAAATCACCTGGCTCCACTTCTTTTTACACACTCATCCATGGCTGCTACTGTTTTGTGAATTCAGTACACTTTTTATTGCCTACTTTCTCTTTTATTTTATCACTTGATTGAAAAGATAAGGCAGAGTATTTATTTGGTTTAAAGCTCTTTATTGTATTTCCTCTCTGCCATGGAAAATATTTTGATATTTTTAATGACTTCTGTATTTCCCTTCTGTTCTGTGAGGTTTTATTATCCCTGGCTTTACAGACATAACCAAGGGCGAAAGGAATTGTACAACAGGGGCCAGGTTCTCCAACGTAGTGGTCTTCTTCCGCTCATGCATGCATGCGCTGGGCACAGGAATGACCTGCTTATCTATGGAGCAGAGCATGCCCCGTGCACCCTGTGCACGTGGTGGTACCGCTTCCTTGCCCCTAAATGACACTGCAAAACAACTGCACGTACCTTTGCAAGGCCAAACTAAGGGCAGGCTGCAGGTGTGGGCGCAGCAATGAGCTCTGCCCGGCTCTTAATGGGACAGGGATTCATAAACTCACCTGCTGGTCCTCAAGCTGTGTCTGCTACACTGTGGGTTGGTGCAACATTTGCTGGGTATTAGCCCTTCTAATGAAATTCTAGCAATACCGAAATCCATGGAAAAATATCAAATTTTGGCTTTAAAACCAGGATGTCAGCTTCTGGAATGGCTTGTCCCTTCAGTAGGTTTTCTAACATACCCTAGAAGTGAAGAATCAATGTTCCTTTCTTTCGCTGTTTTCCTGCTTCTAGCTGTTGCTGTAGGTTTTTTTCCCTGTTGAAGGTATTGCAGCTTTCTGAACTCTAAGAGCTTGCAAAGCTTGTGTTTGTCAGCACAGAGGGCCTGCTAGCAGAACCACTTTCTAAGCTCTCCAGTCTATTAAGCTAATCCATGCACATTTGTTGTATTTCAGAGTGTTTAGACCTCCTGAACATGGTTTATTACACCATTTAAATACTTTTATTCATTTTTAAAGGTCAGACAAAATCAATCAAAACAAATCAATTTACATTTTAAAAACTGTGTTAATGTGACACCGTTATGGTAACGGAGATTGAGAGACCCCGAGTTTCAGGGATAAATTAAAATAGATTTAGAGAAATAAATAACTAACTGCTGTAATTGTGAAGACTAAGAACAGAACTGATGCATCACAGAGAAGGAAAAGGGATTTAGGGCTGGATCTGCAGCTGATGTAATTCTAGGGTGCGATGCTGATTTTAAACCAAATGAGGACTGGTCCAGAACCATTAATTGAACAGCATAATTAATTTCTGCGGACTTATCTTTTGGGTGTTTTTCCCTCATAGAATTCCTCTAACCACTCCCAAGCAGTGTTATCCACAGCATATACGTCTCACAGCTGAAGCCTAGCTCCGTACTAAATATACAGTGTAAAAAATTACTGAACATATTCACAAACTTTCTTGCCTCCAACTGCTTCTCCCCTCCCAGGGAGCATGTTTGCCTAGTTTCAGATCATCACTTTACCTGCCAATCTTGCTCACTACTGCCTGTTTAAAATTCAGACATCAAAAGAATATTGTAGACATGGTAGTGCTCTTGCCCAGCTCTTCCCTGAGTCAAGACAGAGAAGAGCATGTTGGAGGCTGAACACAGGGAAAAGAAACAGTCTGTCAGCTGAACTTTCCTGCTCTTTGCAAATTCTAAGGAAACTTGGGTGAGGCAGCTCAACAATTCAGTGGCATCTCAAAAATGTAAGGTCTTGCTGCAGTTTTTTCCTGCTTCTTTCCCTGTCTACTTAAGAGGCGGAACAAGCCTCTAACATTGACCTTTCAACATGTGTCAGTGTCTTTATGATTTCTTGCTTTTTTTAATAGCCAGCTAATCACACTCAGCCCTGTTTATATATTACAGAGGATGTGAATGTATTTGGGGCTTTTTTTCAGACTCCCTCTAAGGTCAGAATATACCTCCATTTTATCTCTTCAAAGGAAAAGAACTCTATTTTGTGCAGAAGTTTGAGAGAAAGAAAAAACACCACTTTTTTCCTATTATATTTCCAAATTCCAGCTGGGTGAGCTTCACCTGAAGTATCCAAGGGGACTGTAGTTGCACCAGTCTGGAGCAGCATTCAGCTCAGCAGCCAAGGATAGCAGCCCAGTGATGTAAGGACAGGGCTGAACAAACCACTTGGAATAAGATGTCCTGGATCCTCCTGTTCATTTTTAGAAGCCAAAGCAACTTCAGCACTTTAAGGAGCTGTTAGAAAATCTGGGAAAATGTACTTCTGTATTTACTGCCTTTTACATTTACAAGATCTACTTAGGACTAGGACCAGAAATACTGATGTGTTGATGAGAAGCTGCTCTACATTTTGGTTGCGATTAGCAGATTTGCCAGAAATCTCATTAACAAACCCTGCTTTTGTTAGTTTTACAGCCCAGCTGCAGTGGCTTCAGAGCCTTGGATACACATCACTGTCTGAACTTGCAGATACTTTTCCCAACCAAGTCCCTATCTTTTAAGATTTGCGCATTAATCAAGGGCACCTTAAATCCTTCAACTGATAATATTCAATAGCAGTCTGAGTAAAATTTAACAGCCTGTGGTTTCAGTGGTAGAAAATATTCTATTTACTTCTTAAAGTGAGCATTTCTGTGTTAAAAATCCTTATAAGCACAACGAATGAAAAAAGATGCATCTTGGAACTAAGCTAATAGCATTATGTATATTTGATTTGGTGACAGCTTGGAAGGCTTCGTGAGCAGCAGGGCTGCATGGCAAAGCCAGGACGATTTCCGCAGTCCTTTCTCAGAAAAAAAACTACTGCTGTGTCTCAGGAGGAAGGAAGTTCTGGTGGATACAGCGCTGGATGGGGTGTCAGGAGACCAGGCTCTTCCTGTGTGACCTTTTGGCTGCTCACTTAATCTCCCCATACGCAATTAATAGGCCTGTCACTGGGGATAGCAGCCCTCCTATCTCTTGCTCTCTCATCACATCTGTCACATTTGTTTTACTCTTTGGGTGATAAACTTTCTCCCTGGCAGTGCCCTTCTATAATCTCCTTTTACAACTCTCCAAGACCTGATTCAGGCTGCTTTAAAAAATAGATAAGACTGTTGGATCTGAGCACTGAAGATGAAGTTCTGCCTCGGAAAGTCGTGCATCTGGACAACGCGGGCAGCAATGTGCTGGCAATGCAGTGATTTTGTGGCCGCAGCAGAATAGGTCCTGGGAGGGAGGAAAAATCTGGGGGGCAAACTGAGGCTGTGGGTAAGTGTGGGGTACACAGCCCCACTTTCCACTCTTCTCTTTGGCTCTCGTTTTTACCTCTTTAGATATAAAGTACACAGTCCCCTTACCCTGGGCAGCTACCTATACTGCCTATACCATGGCCTGGCTCTGGCTGATACAGCTCCTAAGCATTTGTTGTTTTCAGAAGTCTGCAGCTCCCTTTGCTAATGGAAAGCAAACCAACCCCTGATATTACTACAATGGGTGGGGGTTTCCCCTCTCCTTTCCGTCTTCAACTATCCTAAAATAGCCATCTCAGTTTTGGTCATCAATTCTTCAAGGGGAAATTATGCTAGTGAATGGAAAACTTTTTTTAATGCCAAGTTCTAATGATTATTGTGTCAGGTTCCAAATCTCTGGAAAATAGGGTTTCCTAATGGAAACTGACCCTCCTCTGGCCCAGATAACACTGTCACTGTAGCTAATATAATGTCTCGTGATACTGCCTGTCAGCCTAAATTGATTACCCAGGATGTTCCCCCCACACCCTGCTGTAAGATGTCACTACTCATATTTATAACTGGCCTTTATCTACATACCTAGCAGACTGCTTATACAAAGCTTGGCCTCACTCTCTTTATAAATGTTTATTGAAGAAAGAGAAAAATAGAGTATTCAACATTTCTCCCCCCCTCCCATCATTTCTGCCATTAAAAAAATTTACTAGTATCATAAAATAATTTGTATATTTGAAAATTAATTGCAGGTTTCTGAACTTTACCTCAGATCCACACTACGATGTTATACAGGTATATATTTATGACCTGGATAAATTTAATCAAAATGATAAAAAAAATCAGCTGTATTCAAGTGTCAATTGCTACTTAACACCCAGGCTTACATTTCTTGTAAAGGTTGTTTTCTTGAACGCTAGAGAGATGAAAGATTGAAATCTGTAGTTCTAGGAACTGCATTTTTTATGGTTCCTGGAGATGTCTCCCTGAGGACCCAGAACATGATGGCATACTTTGGTAAGGAAATAAAAGGCTGTCTATTTAATAAGAATGCTGCCCTTTCATATTTTAAGATAGCTAAACAGTATTTGCATTTCCCCACTCTGGTAAAACTTCTGACAAACATCTCAAGCCATCAGGTAATTAAGAGAAGTGAGTGTTCCCTTACTTTATGAGAAAGGTGTTTTTTGACGTTTAAAGTACCATATTCCATCTAAGGAGATCATTATGGCAATGCTGGACAGACTTAATGAATGTTTTACTTTGATCCTTGAGATTTGATGCCAGGAATATCAGATCTCGAGAAAAGCAGACGGATTTGGATCTGTATTCATCACATGTTTGTAAAAGGAATGGAGGATGAATAGCTGTGCCTTTGAAGGAGGGAAGCTGAAGAAGAAAAAGATGCATATTTTAACTAGCAGCCCTTTGGTAAAACACGAGCACACGTTATTGGAACAGATATGGCCATTCCAGCTGACATGTTCCACCTCTGCCGGGCTCAGCAGATGGATCTGCATTGACTTGGATCGGGCTTCAGAAACAAAATTGACCTCAGCTCCAATGTACAAACTTTCTGCATCTCACAGGCTCCCTCTTCCATGCAGTCTGCTTTGCTGCTTGAAGAGGTTTAAGTACACAGGCCAGATATTTCTCCTGCTTTGGAAAGTCATTCATACAGCTGGGGTGCGCTGGGATCTTTTAATGTTTTGACAAAGAAGCTGAATGGTTCAACACAAGAGATCTTTTCCTGTTCTTTCATTAGTGTGTAAAGCTGAATGAATAGGAGTGGCGTGGACTATGAAAGGAGGCTGAGCGTACCTGTCGTAAGCTTCTAAGCTGATTTATTTTCAAGGAAAGTCTAAAATTTTCAGTCACTTCAGACGTGGTGCATTGTCTTATGAGTAACTCGATAATTAAGGTTGCTTAGATGGTTTTACTACCTTTTGTATGTTGTCAAACCAAATTACTTACAATTTTTCTACATGTATGGAAAATATTTTTTAAACTTTAGAGCTGGAAAGCAAGGAGCTCTCATTAAAAATTGAAATCATTTATTATATTTCACAGTAAAACTGTAATGCCCAAGAAACTGAAGCTTTAAGAAAATTATTATTCTAGTATCTTTTCATGTTGATTGCTGAATTAGTCTAGCTTCACAAAAATCTACTCACAAAAGAAAGCCAGCCCTTAAATTACTGTTAGCAATGTACAAAGAATTTCATCCCAACCTGTTTTAATAGGAAGGTCTCAAAAGCAAGCAGTCACTGAAGCTGATAATGGCAGTTAATTACTTCTAATGGAAGAAAATATCTTCTTACTGTGAAGATGATCATCTTTGGAACATGGGCAAACAACAGTTATGGGGAAATGCTGTTTTTTCTGGCAGTTGCCTTCTTTGCCATCTTTGGGTACTTTTGCTACCAAATTTGTATGCCTTCCAGATGTGGGGGCTTTTTTCAATGCTTCTATTTTCATTTTCTCATTTAGGACTGGGGGGGAGAGGGTGCATTGCCTTCTCTCTGCTGGCCCTGAAAACTGCTCAAGATGTTGAGCAGCACAAAGAGAAAAGAGAGGTGAGGTGAGCTTTTGTAAAAGAGAGTGAAAAGTGAGAAGAAGGGGAAAAAAGAAGAGCAAACAGGAAAGGAACATAGTTGCTGAAGAGTGAAATAAAATTTAAATTGTGGAAAACATGATATCAGACTTTGTTGTCTATGAAATAGGGAAGACATATAGAAAGAAGGAGCTGACTTTCCCCTCACATTGAGAAAGCCTATGTAATGTTTTCAGAGCTAGCTATCTGATTTCTGTGTTCTCTACAATGCCCTCCTACATCGTGAAGTAGGTGTAGTTATTGATTTAACTGTGCGGTCGAACAGCTTGGTAGATAAAACATTCAGGCCTCTGAACTTTCTCAGGTCCTTATCTTCAGGAATGCTCCATCAGAAATTTTGTCAGTTCTTGGGGAAAGAAGCAAATATACAAACAAACGTATGATGATTTATTTGCAAAGGAGGATTCAGCTGTGATCATAGCAAAGCCTCGAAATGGTAGAGTCAGTGCTTGTAGCTGGAGGTATGTTTCCATAATAAGATATGCCATACTATTTGTACTCCATCCAGCTGGCCCATTGGAGTACAGTATTTTATGTAATTATTGCATAAATTTTTAAAAGATAAAACATGTAAATGAACCTGAGTGGTAGTAATAGATGATTTTAATTACCCAGACACAGACAAGATTGCATTAAGTAGAGGAAATATATTTCTAAATCTGGAATGAGAGTGCTTTCTAATTCAATCTGGACATCAGCTGACAGGCAAAGAAACAAGGCAGTGTTTGAACGTAACTTGGAGAGGAGGTTGACAAAATAATGTTAGATAACAATTTGGGCTTCAGTATATTAGCTGGGGGTCACAAATATGCTACAGAGGGAGTTAAAATGTCAATCAAAGCTACAGCAAGGACCAAAAGGGAGGACCCCAACAATCAACTTCAAAATAGCAAACTGGGATACTATGTAAGGCAAATTAAATAAAGCATTAAAGAGAAAGACGATAAAAACCAAGAGGGCTAAAATGAACACTGAATGCTCAGTGATATCTAGACTTGATAAACAGCTTGCCTTACACCTGGTTGAATTCTCATTTGTCAGAGGCTGGGCAAATAACCCCTTCTTCAAATGTAAGATGAACCTCTTGTGTGCTGTCTGGAACTCATAGATCTACTGACCACTGAAGGCAGAAGAGGAGTCCACAAATTTTTGTGACAATCCATAAAGACTGACATCCCTTCACCCCTTTTGTGTTTGCAGTTAGACTCCTACTTGGAAGAGCTCTTCAGATTCCCTCTCAGTACTCAGGGCTTGGTTCAAATGTATTTATTTTCCTGTGCTTGCCCCCTTTTCCTTGTTTGTGTTCTCTGCACAGTTCAGCAGTGCAAGTGCTATAGAGCAGTAACAATATAAAACTCATGAACTATTTGTGGATACAGGATCCAGAGCTGGAAGGGAACATGTAGGATGCCAAGTCCAAACTTCTGTAGTCAGATGCAAGTGTGTGATAGATGCTTATACACCGGAAGGGTTTACAGAATATCTGTATTTTATGCTGTCCTATCCCCTAAGGCACCAAGCTCTCTTCAGCACCCTGTGACAAGTGAAAAATACATGGATAGAGTCCAAAAGCTACATAAATGGTAGTGTGCCATAGAAAGAGAGAGGGAGAGATGCCAGAGGTTGTGAACATCACTGAATATGTAATATTCCCAGGTGACCCCAAGAAGTCCTATTCCCTGAAAATGAGCTTCATGAGAAAGACCTGGTTCTCATGCCATGCTTCATATGACTGCAGATCTGTAAAGATCACCACCTCCAATTTCAAATTTTCTTGATATTTAAGCTATTTTGTGTGCCTGTTTGATGTGATATAATACTAAAGCTGTGATTTGCTTGCTGTTTCTAGTGATCTTGTCAGCTGCTCCAAAGTCACACCTAGGCTTCGCTGTGAATAGTCTCACTACCAGTTAGGGAAGCATGGAGGGGATTCATAAGAGGAAGGTTAGCTGAAACAGAAAACCTGAGATCAGGGGGATTACTGTAACCTTCTGCTCACCAACAGCTTCCTGATATGACCACACATTTATACCCTGAGTGACAGCACCATCTATGTGAACAATGCTGGCCAGGCACTTGGAATGGTACTTCCCTGTGCTTTGCTGCATGGCCCTTCCCCATCACATGTTTGGAGAGCCAGTCCCATACTAAGTAGCCTCACTCCCATTCCCTCCTCCTTGACCACTTTTGGGCAAAACCTTGCCTTGATGGTGACTGTTACCTGTGTACAGCCATAATATGTAATAATACGATGTTCTGCATGTTGAACGTTTGTACCATTAATGGTCTGGAAAAAGACTGGCCTAGCTGGTTTCCTCTTTTGCTGCTTGATGGGGAGGTCAAAAGGGATCTTTGGTTTCACACTTGTTTCTTCAGAAGCTCTTGATCAACCTCCAAGAGGTACCTGTATCTCAGGTACCTGAGATTGAGTCTGGAGCAGAGGTGATGCATGGATATGGCTCTAGATTATTACAGTGGTTGAAATCCATGCTGCAGGGATTTTTTTTATTATTTTATTTATTATTCAGCTACAAACTGAATTTTGTCTGAAATTCAGTCTCTAATCCGGGCTTGGCTTTGAGAAGAGGCAGAAGCCAAGGGAAGCACAAATAGTTCAGCCTTAAGGCCCATGGTCTGCTCAAAAGATGGAGACCTGAAGAAGGTTTACCAGCATTGCTGATGTGAACACATGAAAAAAAATGCCAAGGGAAATAAAGATAAACACTCTTATTTCTCTGTCCCAAGAAAGCTGAAGTAAACAGCAAGGTAATGAGGCTATCTAGCTATTAAAGAGCATGACTGGGAAGTTAGTGACAGTTGGGTTCATAGAACCATAGAATCATAGAATGGTTTGGGTTAGAAAGGACCTTAAAGATCATCTAGTTCCAGCCCCCCTGCCATGGGCAGGGACACCTTCCACTAGACCAGGCTGCTCAAAGCCCCATCCAACCTGGCCTTGAACACTTCCAGGGATGGGGCATCCACAGCTTCTCTGGGCAACCTGTTCCAGTGCCTCGCCACCCTCACAGTGAATAATTTCTTCCTTACATCTAATCTAAGTCTGCCTTCTTTCAGTTTAAAGCCATTACGCCTCAACCTATCACCACATGCCCTTGTAAAATGTCCCCCTCCAGCTTTCTCGTAGGCCCCCTTCAGGTACTGGAAGGCTGCTGTAAGGTGTCCCCAGAGCCTTCTCTTCTCCAGGCTGAACAACTCCAACTCTCTCAGCCTGTCTTCATAGGAGACGTCTTCCAGCCTTCTGATCATCTTCATGGCCGTCCTCTGGACTCGCTTCAACAGCTCCACGTCCTTCTTATGTTGGGGGCCCCAGAGCTGAACGCAGTACTCCAGGTAGGGTCTTACAAGAGCGGAGTACAAGGGGAGAATCACCTCCCTTGACCTGCTGGTCACGCTTCTTTTTATGCACCCCAGGATATGGTTTGGCTTTCTGGGCTGCGAGTGCACATTGCCGGGTCATGTTGAGCTTCTCATCAACCAACACCCCCAAGCCCTTTCCTCAGGTCTGCTCTCAATCCATTCTCTTCCCAGCCTGTATTTGTGCTTGAGATTGCCCCGACCCACATGCAGGACCTTGCACTTGGCCTTGTTGAACTTCATGAGGTTTGCATGGGCCCACCTCTCAAGCCTGTCAAGAGTTGATAATGTTGCTGACAGTCTGAATGATTTCTTTCCTTCATCATTCACAAAAGGAGCTGAAGGTCACATTTCTGTGACTAGGATACATTTTCCTGGGGAGAAAGTGAAATTTTAAAAGGCTTTATGATTATACCAGAGCAGATACGCAATTAGAAGTATTAAAAGTTGACAGGCAGCACGTCTTTATGAATTATACCTCAGAATATAGAATTCAACAAGAAGCGGCAATGGAAATAACAAAAGCCTTTTGCTGCTGAATTTTGATAGGTCACCACAGACAAGAGCAGAGGGTAGGTAGAACAGCAAAAGGCAGACAGCAGGGTTAAATACAACAATACTGAGTAAGAATTAACTGGGAAAAAGAAAGAGGCAAGCCAGGTCTGCATTTGGCTTGAGCAGAAGGTGCAGGAAATGCTATTCAGGGATGAAGGCAGCAAAGGATCTGGTCATCTTGGGCGTGCAATGAAAAGACCTTGGAATGGCTGTCAAAAGAGAGAGGAGAATGTAGTAGCTGGGGAAGCAGTGGAGAGGGATCGAATCAAGGAACGGCTTATGTTTCCCTGTCCTACACATTCAGCTCAGTCCCAGGACAGCCTACCACTGAATGAATGTCACAGCAGAAGGATGGCATTCCCAAAGTACAGCCTTCAATTCAGAAATGGTCCTTACAGAAGTAATAAAGCTAATCCCTGTCCTCTTCTCGCTGTTGCTCTCCACGATTTCTGTGCTGTGCCCAACCTCCCACTCTTGAAACACATTAATCTAAAAGTGGAATGAATCACAGCTGACTTCAGTTGACCATATTTCTAGATACTTGCATGGCTTCCATGTCTGAAAGTACTTATCATCCTAAGAAGCCTGGGGAGGCACTGGAGTAGAGGAAAGAGCATTTTGTTTCCTTGGGAGAGTAGGGGGAGGTTCTGCCAGCATTTCCCGATAGTACCTCTTCTTGAGAGTTATTTGGAAGAATGAGAGTTATGGTAAGAGCAGAAGATTGAATTGATGCAATTAAACATGCTGTCATAGATGATCTTATGATGGAGAAGAATCATCTCTTTCCCAGCATTAACTACACATAGTACAGGCGATAATGACCAGTCCTTTAGGCCTCTTTCTACTCTAGTGTATGATGTATGATACCTTTTCCCTTTGATTTGCTTTCATTTTTTTTAATCTCATTATCACTGTGTTATGGCAGCATGTAAAGACTCTGATGAGATACCAGGTTCTGTAAAAGAAGCAGGGAAGAAACATATTGTCTTGCAGTTATAAGCTCTATCAGGCTAGATGGACAAAATTGGGAGGAAAAGGCTCCCAAACAGAAAACAGGGACAATGCTGCAGTACAGAGAAAATAAGTGATTTGCCCATGTCATAAAGAGAGTTAATAGAGGAGCTTCAGATTGGGTAGGGTTGGGCAGAAAAGCTAATTTCAATGCCTTATTCAGCAATGGGCTCCAGGCTTATCCAGAATCTCCATGAATAACTAACAAAAATGTTATAACAAATAACAATGACAAACAAAGCTATGCAGCAATTTATAGAGATATTTTTCCTATTTGCATTTTTATGTCTTTTTAAAAGCAATTATTTTTTATTAAAAGCAAAAACCCAATGATTTGTAGGAAAATTCTGAAGAGTTTTTTGTTTGGCTGAAGAGACAGAAAAAAGCTATTAGCAGGAGTTGAGTAGTTAAACTGACTGCTTTTAAGTCAAAAGAATCCTTCATTCTAGTATTACCTGAAGAACTTACTTTGTGACCTTGTATAAGTCATCTGATTTCCTCACGTCTCCACTAACCCTAGTGAAAAATAGGAAAAAAAACCCAGGATCTCACTTAGAAACAGATTTCACAGCTGATCTGTCGTCCCTTCAAAAGTGAACTACAGAAATAAGAAAGATGACTGTTGTTTAAATACTGGGAAAAAAATATGGAAACAATGGAATAAGGGAAATGGTTGGATTCTGTAATCCAATTTGACAATGATCCAAGAGTAAACAAACTCTAGGTAACTAGCAAGAGTTAGCATGGCCATTATGAGCTTAAACAATGGGCACAGTTGTGTTCATTGCTACAGTCGTGTAAGTCTGTTTTACACTCCAGTTCTTCACTGCAGGCATCCTGAGCAGAGATGGACCAGGAATCGCAAAAGCATGAGGCAACTCAGCCGGGCGGTAAGGTGCAGAAAATCCAGGCACTTGGGTTGTATTCCAGGTTCTGCACACGACCTGCTCCGTTAGGAGGGAATTTTGCTTCATTTCCCTTTCAATCTTTTTCTGGTTTGTCTATTGCAATTTTAATAAGCAAGTTTTTTAGGAAAAAGCATTTATAGTGCTTACTATAATGAAGTACTGATCTTCTCAGTAAGACCTAGGCACTGTTTACACCTGTCTTTACTTTAGGGAGAAGTGTCCATTTATTTCCTTTCCAGTTACTCTTCAGCATGCCATTCTGTAAAAACCTAGGAAAACCTGAATGCTAAAGAAACAACTCTAGGAACCTCCTCAGGAATTGTGCATGTACTACACAGCAAGCCCAAATAAAGCAACTCTAGTTTATTTTATAGACAAGTTAACAGCAGTATTATTTCATGCTTTGGTCTAAACTATGGCTGACAAATATTGTAAATAGAAGCACTTGAAAATGCTGTAAAACTCTCAAATAATCAATAGGTTCACCTGTGAATTTGAGGAAGACATTTTGACCAATTCTGTATTTCAAAAGCATTAAGTATTAAAAGACAACCTTTGAGCTGAGAAGCAGAGCAAAACCCAAGTGAAATTCTCCCAATTTTTTTATCATTTTCACCCAAAGAAGGTTTTCTTAACCCAAAATGGAGTCTATTTGTTCATCATTGGCTAAAAGAATGTCACTTCTTTACATATTTTTTGCCTTACTTACACGGTTACATGACTGGTCTGGCTACAGCAACACAACTATTGGCCATTATTTTGTGTATAAATTTCACTCAAAACCAGAACTTTTTTTTTCCTGACATCCAGTTTTGTGCCTGAAGCAACTTCTCTAAGAATAGCAATGAATGTATGAGCTTCCACTGCTGAGAGTCAACCATTGACAAAAAAAATACGCAGGTCAGACTACAGTTCTGCCCGGTCCCGTCACTGTTCTGGTCTCCATGTGAAAAATTGGTTATTCCTCTTCATCCTTATCTGCATCCATTGGCACCCTCAGTTAGAGTATAAGGACACTGAGAACTTCAGCAGTTTGGTGTGTTGCATGTTTCTTAACATGAGAACTGTTGAGTTAGCAAACTATAAGGCATCAGAAAGCCGCAAAACAGTTGCTGAAAACCAAAAGCTCCACCTGTCAGTGAGGAAGCAAAGTGGAAGAGAAAATAGAATTAGTACGCTTATCTCCAAAATTTAGCTTGATCTATGTTTAGTCACAAAGGAAATCCATTGTGGAAACATTAATCAAGATAGTTTAGAGATCATATCAAAAGATTAAGTAATCCTTGGATTAGAAAAGTCTGAGAAATGGTGGGCAATACTTTTCTTTCCTTCTGAGGAAGAAGGGCATGTAGCCGAATTATGGTGCTACTGTCCAGAATGTGTTTATGTTACTGCTGCAGATATTAGTGAAAATATACACCATGGCATTCATGTGAGACACCAAAGGACCTGCCCACATACCTGCATGCAACTACAGCAACAGCTGTCCTCCTCGGCGCCGGTTCATGAGAGTTTGAGAAGTGCTGTGTCTCAAATGAAAGGCTGTGTCTATGTCCAAAACTCCCAGATTTGGGTCAGCGTGAAGCCGGGGCACAGATGTACTTTAAAGTTTCCTTTCTATTGACCCAGTTGTAGTCAGAGGGATTCAACCCCCCCTACAGTTACGTACAGGCCCAAGGGAAGCTTCTCTGGAAGCAAAACAGCATGGTGTGCTTCCTGCGTTTCCCTCTCTCCACTCCAGGATTATTTAGGTGATTCTTCCTATACTTTGTCAGATCGGACTGTAGGAAAGTCTCTTGGTTTGAGACTTGGTAATGCTCAAGAAAATGGGGTCAAGCAAGAACTGCTAGACCGATTCTGCAGCTTCAATGGTAAATGCTCTTCAGGCTTACTCTTAGGTTACGGTCAATGTGGATAGTTTGTTTTATTTTAATTTTTGACTTGTCCAGATTTCAATGAACTGGAAAACATCCATTCAGACTTGATCATCACCATAACCACATCTTGGCTGAAGTTCTGCAGTTCTCAGAATCCAGTCCGGACAGAAGGATTTATAGTTTGCCATTTAAGACTCAATAATGGTCTTTGAGAATTGAATATAGAGTCAGAAGTTCCCAGTGAATCTGTCCTGAATTTTGAAATTTAAGAAAGAATCCCCAAATACTTATATCCCCTGTAACATTAAACAGCATTCAGCAAAACAAACATACAAAAAAGATTAATAATTGTCCTTTATAAATATATTTATATATTCTGCTTTGGATGTCTCACTTTGCCTGCATGATGTTACTGTTACTGTGCATTCTGCTGCTTCCTAGACTATTACTTTTATTTCCTGAGAAGGCTGCTGGCCAGCTGAACTTGAGAAGGTGTAGAACAGTGTTGCGTGTGGATTCTGGCTCAAGCCTTTCTTCTTCCTGCTGTGTTTGCCAAGAATTACACAGGCAAAAATGTCACTCACCTTGTCAACAAGGACAATCCTGTTGCAGTTGCAGAGGAGAAAAAAGCTGCCTGCTTTTCTTTGCATCTATTTGTCAGCATAGAAATATCAGAGAACGTTTCCTTCCTGCCACAAGTATTCGGTACTATGGTCCTATTGTTCACATCCAAAAAAAGATGCACAGGTTTGACGCAGCCATGCAGCATGCACGACTGAGAGAGGACGTGAGACCTTCTGAACTCCTATCACCATCAAACCCATTCAAAGTGAGGGCAACAGATTCAAATCCCAGCAAGGCTGACCTTGGCTCCCTAGAGTCTCTACAATACTAATATCCCAGATACCACCCCAGCATCGTTGGATATTAAGTACATTTAGAGCCGTGATGCCGCTGTAACACTAATTATTACTCATTGCCAAAATCCAGACACAGTTTTCAGGGTACAGCTGCAGCCTACTCCATGCCATGATTCACAGTTCAGACTCAATGCCAGGTTTATCAAAACGCTCAACCCACGGATGATGCCATAGCCCCACTTCACAGAGACTCCTACTCCTGAAGAGTGCCAGCAGGCCTACGCCAAGGCTCGTACAGCCATCGTCCCCCCGCCTGGCAGGACAAATCAGTCGCATATACATGTATTTATGCAACCATTTCCAAGCACGAGCTCTCTCTCTGGGGAGTCACATTCTGCATTTCAGAATGGAAGGCCAAGAGTCCTGACAGCTTAATCTACCAGTTTTTAAAACTCCAATCAGTTTAATGCCCGTATTTTGGATTAAAATCCTTTATCCACCACTCAGTCAGAAAAATGGTGCTGTGCTTAATTCTGTCATCATGTGGTTCCTTGTTCTACCAGCCTGTGGTCTGTGATTCTCCAAAAACCCCAGGAGTTTGCGTAGACATGGGAATAAATTGCACAGTCCTCCCTTGGTAAATCTGAAATGATGCTTGGATGCTCCTGCCTGGCATCTGTCTACTCATGACATCTAGAGAGACACAGCCCAGCTGGAGCAGAGCCTGAGCCTGCAGGCTGATGCTATATGTACAGCATTATATGTTGCTTCAGAAGCCAGTGTTGCTGGCTCAGCAGAAACGTACTTACGGCCATTAAAACAAAACAAAACAAAAAGCCAAGAAAAGGAGGCGAGTCTAATAACAGATCAAACCAAAGAAATATGCTGGGAGCAGCATTGTTTTCCACCGTGACCAGCTTGCCAATGAATCACAAAAAACTCCCAGTGAGCAGTGCCATACTGAGATGCTCCAGAAGCCCTACCCCAGCCGCTGTTCACCCGGCGGCTCCCAGGGAGAAACGCCACACAGTTGTGTGCTTTAATGACCTGACCCCCCTAACACAGGTCCTATTGCCGCTGGTCCTGCTACAAACCTGAAACAGTGAGACTTGCTTAAAAAATGCATATAAATCAGGCAGAAGTCCTCCGAGCTTCAGACTGCAGCCCATTACAGTCTGGAAGACAGGAGAAAGACATAAAATATGGGTTTGTTTGCCCATATCAATTGCCTTTTTATCTCCTGTCTTCTAGGCGCAAAGGCATTTGAAGTGAGGAGATGTCAGTTTTGTTTTGTATGTTCACGGTTTCATTGTAATAAATTATGTCTTTGACACATTTTTGTAAAGAAGGAAAGAAAAGAAAAAAACCTGCCCAAACCCTTGTAGTCTCAGGTACAGAGAGATCACATGTGTTCTGGCGATGATTTTTGACATCCAGAGAAATAATGTAATTCAGGTGTCTTAAATGAGATATCAGAAGACAGGCTTCAGACACCCCGCGCTTTCCCATGCTGGTTTGCTGCAAGTTTAAGCCCACTGCCCTGCTCTGTCCTGCCTGGGTTCCAAGGTCAAAGCCTTGGGAAGGCGGATGGAGAGATTGGAGCCTGCGGGAACTTGGGTGCACAGCTGAACCATGCCACAGCTCTTGCCGCAGGCACAGTAGCAAAGAGACACTGTGGCTCTCACTAAACGGGTAGAAAGATTTGAAGTGTCTGTTGCCCACAGGAGCTTGAAATTGTTGTCTTTGCTGCCTGACACAAATTGCAAGCGCCTGAGAAAACCCCGCAGAAAAGCCATGGAAGCAGGGGATGCTGGAGTCCCGTGCTGCCCTGTGCTCTCTCACCGTGGCTGCGAGAGGCACTTGTACCTGCCGCCTCTCCCTGCTTGCTCAGCTGCGAAACGTGTCTATCAGTGCTGCTCTCAGTGGGGGATTAATTAAAGTTTGTAAAGCACTTCGGATATACTCAATATCCCAGAGAAGCACAAGATATTTAATCCTTTGATAATATTTATTTGGCTGGTGCATGTGCTAGAAGGGGAAGGAAAACCAGGGCACATGTCTGTTTAAAAACATCCTTGCTCATTAAACCGGGCCAAGCTAAATTAAAAGGTTTGTGGAATGTGTTTCCTGTCAAACCTCAGGCCTGGGGGGAAAAGTACTGGAGGGGGATTTGCGGCTGTAGTTTGTGGCTATCTGAGCACAACTACAGGGCTTTCTAAGACTTGTGAGACTGAAGGGTGACTTATTTCATTACCCCGTAATATTGCATGCTGTTAATACCTGCATTACGGTGTCATTCAGTTCAGCTACAGCAGGTATTAATTGCCTATCCAGATAAAACTAGTTTATGCTTTTTTTGTCTGAATTCTTTAAATTTCTGTAGAAGCTGGTGTCTTTATATTGTTCTGCAAGACCCGGCTGGAGTCTTTCCTGAAGCCCCTGGTAAAAATTGGCATGTATTTTGTTTCACTATCTAAAAATCTTTAATCTTTCAAAACTGACACAAAATACATAGTTGCTCCTCTCACTTTATTAATTTTAATTTGTTGTGATCCCATATTTGCTGTTTTAAGAATCCTCCCAATCTAACTTCGAGATTGAAAGCCAGACAAAGAGCCCGTGGTGCAAACTTCACATCTGTATCGCGTTACACTTGGCAGGAGAGATAGGCACACTCATTTGCTGGAGCTCAGCAAGGGGTGAGAGTTCAGAGGTTATCATTCCTGATGGCTTACATCTTTACAGATGTTTTCCCTTTATGAACAACAGAACCGCTTGTCAGTCACAGCTCAAACCTAAAACACAGACGCCGATACCTTCTTTTCATAATTATTTCCATGTTTTGCAGAGTCCCTTTTTCAGGGTTCGGTAGTGGGGAAATGATTACAGATTAACAGTTGCAAGAGATTAGTTAACATTTCAAATGTGTGTGGAATATGACCAACTAAAATAATAGTGGAAAATATAACCATAGTCAAAACATACGTGAAACCTAATCTGCAACAATCTTGATTTAATATTAAAGCCTGTATCACATTTTTCCAGTCTTGCCACTGCGGGAATACTGAATGCACACGTGCAATATACATTGCTAGAGAATTGATAATCTAGGTGATATATTGCAGTAAAGCCTAAATTTGACTGGATCAGATTTAGGTACATGACTCATTAGAGTAGTCACCTTTAGTTTAGTCTTGGTTTGGTTTCTCTAGCCATTTACAAAAAACCTGAAGAACAGCACCTGGGTAAGAACAAATGTCATTTGATAGAGGGAAACTCATAACCAGAGGCTAAGTTATTTACCCAAATCTCATGAGGAGCCTATGGGAGAATTAAGAAATTGACCTGTTTGTTTCTCGGACCAGGTTAGCCCAAGAATTATTTTCCTTGCTTGCAGTGAATAACATGAAATGTTTGTGTTACAAATCCAGCCTCAATCTAAAGAAGAGTTCTTATGATCACTTTTTCTGCAGTAACTTTCATACAACAGATGCAAGTTTGTTTTAAGCTTTGTGAACTTCTGAATAAGTGAATTGTGGTCACTAAGAAATTTGTAGGTGTTCAGAAAATACAGAGTTTGTTTCAGATGACAATGAGCAGGTCACAAAAAAGCAAGTAATTTAAAGAGTTGCCCCTCTTCAACTAATCTTCAGTAACCAACTGCGTACCAACTCTTTGTCATCTGGAGCACAAGCCAGATCAGTGGTGTGAATTTTACACAAAGTGGATACTACTTTGCAGAGCAACAGACTTGGAAGTCACACAAGACCAGTTACCACACCTTAGCTAAGGGGAAATCTTAAATTGCTTCTGTTAAATCACTGGAGATTATCTGACCACTCCTTATTTAAATATTTAATTTAGCTCTCCCATTCTTATAGTTTTACAGTCATCTCTTTTTTTGTAATACTATAAAGAAATGTACTTCTTGTCTGCATACGGTTTTCAAATTCTAGCTGTGATTATATATGCATAAGTTCTTTATAATAAAGAGTACCTACAGTGACACAGACTTGAAATCTGCATTATGCGTCTGGAAAGACTGAGTGGGGATGGGTGACTTGTCACAGGCAATAAAAAATGTCGGTGGCACATGTTTGTGTGTAGTCTGTGAACGCTGTTTGATGTACTTATCAGTTCCTTCCTACAATATGTCGTAGTTACCGAACAGCACAGCTTGGCTATTGATGGGTAAAAGAAGTAGAAGATAAGAGAATAGACAGACAGTGATTTGGATTCTGCAGATGATATTTTGCAGGTTGGAAAGGACAAAGACAATCTGCAAGCATGAGCAGCTGATACAGCCTCAATAGAAGATAATTCTGGGCTTGGAGAGAGAAAAAACATATGCATGGTAAATCATGCAAATCAAGTCTAAATGGTGGGGCATTTGACAATAAGGCAGAAAATGATGGAGTTGGGGGTTGTTTCATTTTTTTTTACATCAATTTTGTAATGAACTTATTGTTGGACTGATAAGCTATTAACCTCTTGGGGGACAAAAGGCCATGGCGATGGAGCACACTGGGACAACAGCAAACTTGTATTGGGAAGAGGGAGGACTGAATAATGGTCCCTCTAGATCTTCTTTACTGACTTCCTTGAGTCCTCTGAGAAAGTCACAATGGATAAGAAGCAGCCAGTTGGTGGGAAGCAGTGGGGGCACTTTCTAGTATTTAAGGGTGAGAGGTTCTTTTTTCCACTTCATTATTTCTAGTTAGCAGCTCCTTCTGTGAATATTTAAATCTTAAAAAAAACCCAAACAAACAAACCAGCACAAAAGCAATGAGACTGGTTTATGCCTGCATCCCCCGTAAAATCTGTGGAGCACTTCCCCTTGGAGTGGATGCTGGCCAGATGAAGAAAGGCAAATGGAGCTACCAGCCATTTCTTTGTCACTGCAACATCTTGCAGGAGAGTGCGATACTTGGGGATAGAGATAATGACCAACTGTGGCACCATGCCATGGAACTGTCAAATTATCTTGAGAGAGGATGGTAATGAATGTGTATCACTGCTACATATGATTTGCTTTTAAGCAGGTAGGTAGGGCTGTGACTGAACACAAGCCATTAAATTATGAACAGGAGGAGAGCTATCCAATTTTCTGCCTTGCTAAGGAAATGAATAGTTTTAATGATAGCTGAAGACTTTGAGTTTGCCCTTCCTTTTGTAATCTTCCTCAGTTGTTTCCTTTAAGTACAGCAAATCTAATACTCTAGTCCGTATCATCAATGTTGTGCTGGTATAATTCCAAAGATGTTTTTTGGAGAAGCTAGGCTTTGTTTTAGTGCAATGGAAGGAAAAATGAAGCTCATTGTTCAAAAGCTCCTCTGGCAATGAGATGAGTGGAATACATCATTTTACATCCCTTCCGTTCCATTACTGGAATGTCTTCTGCAAGAAGAATTTGGGTGAGGGGTCCCTTTCATAATCTGTGCTGCATCCAGACTTTCTTCTCCACTTCCACATAGAGGTTTCACTCAGGGCTAATTTCACCAGTGCTTAGAGAAGAATATGAAAACGGTGCAAATAAAAGGACTGTGAGACAGATTGCTATAAGAGCAAAAACTCGTCATCAGGAGGTTCTGTCACCCACCAGCTGTGGGCATGCAGAACTGCAAAAACTTTTATTTGAGTCTTATTGACAACACTTATTGATAGAGATTGTGGTCGCTGTAAGATCACATCCTAGAAATGAAAGTGCAGTGCTCAAATCCATACTTAGTAAAAAGGCCTACAGTATAAATTTTAGACTAGTATCAGCTGTGCAGCTCAAATAAGAAGAGAAACTGTTTATAGTGCGTTCTGTCTGCCTTGTATTTACAGTTTCTGCATTTGAATCCTTTCTCCATTTTGTTGAAATATAATTGAAATATTTATGTATATGACTTTCTTACAAAGACCGCTTTCTGCTATTGCAAACTGACCTTAAGCTCTGTACATTAAAGAGTAGAGTTAAAAAATGTGTGCATTAAGGATACTTTCAATACATAGTGCATGTCTTCTGAATACCTTTTATCTAGTTCTGATTAAAAGCATTTCACCACCAAGACAACTTGATGGGCTTATGACTTATTGACTGTCCTGTTACTATGTAACATAGTTAATTGGCTCTCTCCTTGCTTTAATCTCTGATGTTTGATTCTGCTAAATCTTTGAAATATGTTTTTGACTACATCATCCTGTAAGTCTTTAAAATAAATGCTCCTCAAATGCTTTTTTTTTCAGTTTTAGTAAGTTCTGTTTAACAAATAAATGCGAGAAGGAGTGGGAGAAGGGAGAATGCATGAAATATTCATAAAGGCCAATATGATACAGTCAATAGATAGGGCTTGTTAAGCTAAAAGGTTGTTTTACAAGGCATTCAATTTTGGATTCTCAGCTGGGACAGTCTGAAATAGTTCTGTGTAGATCATGCTTTCCTTTTCCTCTTTGCCTATACTGACAGGGGCAGAGCCAGCAAAAGGAGGGAAAATTTCTCTCCTTTCTTTTTATATATTGTTTGTCTGCAATGGTCAGGAGAAGCAAGTCCCTTCTGGAGTTCCTGTGTACTGACTTTGGATGCTAAAACATCATTTGGAAGAAGTGCACAAAAAATGTGGATAAGGCCAATGTAATTCAAAGCAAGCGTCTGTTTCCATGCATCCGTACACATCTGTGCATATCACCCACGATGCTCTGATGGGAGCTGGCTGTGGGGGTGTGTATTGTGGGGGCCTGTGACTCTCTCGGGGTAGTGCCATTTGGGTCTGGCCATGGATATGGCAGAGCCCACGGATATGGACAGAGGTGTATGGCATGTGACAGCCACAAATAAGCCTCTTAAGAAAAAAGTTAATGGGGGCGGGGAGGGTGGGGCGGGGTGCAGGTCTGAAAATGTAGTGAGAGCTGGGCAAGGACCAGGATGCAGGACGACTGGGTCATAGGGTGTCCTGCTTTGGCCAGGAGAGTTTGTACAGCACATCTTGCTCCCTCCAAGGCTCTCGAGGACGGCGTGAACCTCAGCTCTTCACTGGGACAAAGGCATCTCCCTCTCCAGCCAGGGGCCAGGGGAATTAGCTTGTTTGCACGATTCCAGAAAACAGATGTTTTGAGTCCAGCTCCTCCATCAGCCCATATCCTTCAAAACCCAACCTAAACAATTAGCCATGTACTTCTGGGGTTGTCTGTGTCACAGACAGATCCTCCCGGGTAGCCCTGAGAGGTGGGGAATGATTTGGGCAAGCTGTAGGGCTCTTGCGGTGCTTTCTGCATTCAGGAGCTGGTGGTGGTGGGCCTGAGCCCTGCACATGGTGCAGAGCTGGGACCAGGCAGTGGCTGGCCTCACTGCATCTGCCTGATGCTTCATACTAACCTTGTGTAGAAAAGGGGAACACACAGTAGCCGTGTATTATTTTATTGGCTGGAGACAGGAGTGAAATCCTGATGGGGTGTAAAGGTGTGCTTATCCGTGCTCTGAAGGCAATGGGAAATGGTGAGGGATGTTAGAGAGATTTCCTGTTATCTGCTTGTTTTTACACATTTGAGTTAAAAGGACATAATCTTGGGAGACTTTCCCTGTTCAGCCAAGTAAGGGGTTTGTTGTCACTAATATATTTGTGGTGATTTCTGGGAATTCCTTACAAAAAAATGAAGTCTCAGAGAAAATATTCTGTGGAGTTAGGTGTCTGCATGGTTTTGTTCCTTTTGAAAGCCTGCTTTTTCTGTAGGACAAAATGTCAATTAAAGCCATTCCTGTAACATGTCGCTAGAGGGACATGAAAACGTGGAACAGATTAGCTCCTGTTGTTCTTAGTTATTGCTCTTTAATGTGGAAAAACACAACAGGGATGATTTAGGGCTTTCCCTTCTCTAACTGAATGAAAGAGCTTTAAAACATGATCTTTGAACTGCTTGATGCTTGTTTAAAAAAAAGAAAACACATACTAGTGCTGAAGATAATGTAATGGTATAGTGGTACACCAGCAAGTCTTCAAACGTAAGATACAAAGAAATAGTGTCTTTTACAGTTCTTTGGAAATTAGCTTTCTAATACCAGGTATTTATATCAAGCTTACCCACACACATGCACATATTCCTTTTTATAGTGTAGATAAACTGTATTAGACCTACTTTCAGTCCAGAGTGTGAGTTCTAGCTATGAAGATTTCGGTGTCATCTCTGAGTTTTTTGGCAGCCATATGGGTAAAGGAGGCTTTCTCGTGGGCTGCCGCAGAAATGCTGCGGTGCACAGCTGGGAGGCAGCAATGAAACTGCTTCTTAGCAGAGACTGGCTCCCTGCAAGCAACTCTCCTCCACCCTTGTCCGGCATCAAGCCAACGAGTCCAGCTTCAATCCTCCCACGGCTTGCACTGGATCGGAAAAGGACCATGCTGGTGCTGGTCTGAGCCGGGAGGCGGCAGCTGCAATCCCCATGTGTTTGAAACCTGCTGCCTCCCAGCTGAGACCGGTGACGACCGCCTGCAGGATGCCACGCGTGCCTGGTGGGATGCCACGGGCTCCCTGGGCCACCATCCGGGCTTCAGGTTGGCAAACACGCAGCAAGAACACAGCCCAGGGAATCCTGCTGTTTTAAGCTTAATGATACTGTTCTTTACATTTGTCATGAAATAAACCTGCGGGCACTCAAGGCCAGTGCAATCAAAAATTGGTAGTAATCAATTTTGGGTTACAAGTAATTTACAGGGAAGCAAATGTGCCACAACTCCCTAAAACCTCTTTTTGGGAAAGGCGTTAAGAGAGCACAGCTGAGACATACCCTCTCTTGGCCAGCCTGGCTCCCAGACAGCTGCAAGCACATTGTGGCCCTACCTGGCTCAGAGACGGGGGCTTGCGGCCATCTCGCACCACCCCCCCTGCCTCTCCTCCAAGTCTCCGCCGTGGCCTCTGCTGCCCAAAGCTGCCTCCAGCTCTCCCCTCACACCAAAACAGCCACCCGTAAAGTGCATTCTTCTGGTGCCCAAACGGGATGAAAGCATTTCTCAGTTTCTGCATGGGGGACAGGAGGAGGGTGCTGGTGACACCCCTGTCCCCTGGCTTCGCTCCAGGCAGGGAGTTTTACTTACATACGGTCCACAGCAACTGCGAGGGTGCTGGGTATTGTTTTCCCGTCCAAACAACACCTTGGGTGGCTTTTGTTTTGCATGAAGTAATTAAGGAGAGGAAGCTGAGCCCTTTCCCTTCATGCCTTTGTTTCGCCTGTGTATCGCATTACAGGTGCGGGGGTCACGGTGTGAACGTGTCAAAGATTGGTGGCAATAAATAGCTCCAGAAGAGGATTTGTGTTACTGCTGCTTCGGTGGAAAAGCAGGCAGATCCTGGCCTCTTTGCTTCTTTTTTCTTTTTTTTCTGGCTTGTATTTATTTTATTTTATTTTATTTTATTTTATTTTTAAAGAATGTAAAGACTCAGGAGAGTGTTTAGGTTTAGTTTGTCCCTCATTAACTCTTGAATGGTTACGCATGCGGCATGATTAGTTACATGTTGTACCTGTCACTGCCTCTGCCCTTTGTTCAGTCTAGCTAAAATATAGTAGTACCTCATTTCAGTAATAGACCTGACCTAGAGTAAAATGTGCAAATTCTTACAGAAAGTGAAATAATTGCAATTGATTTACTCTTCTGTGGGGAAATAATGTCTGTCTCAAACAATAACATCAGCTTTTTCTTAATTGCATTGCATTAATATCTTATTAATCTGTATTCGTATCCACATACAAAGCTGTGAAGCACATTTGGGCTGTGGTGGGGATTTTTTCCATACCCTAATGACACATGCAACTCTCAAAATATGTTACCAAGTCTGGGGAGCCCCTTTTTGCCCACTCATTAGAAGAAAGAGAAAAGGGAATTAAAAAACTAAAATAAAACACTGGCCTATAACCAGAAAGCCATATCTCACTTGCTGCAGCCCAAAGCCCCCATGTTTATTTTTGCTGTTAATCCAGTGGTGGGGATGATGCCGTATTAATGACGTGTGGGAGCTCCAGACTATTTCTTATTCCTGGCTCAGAGCACCTGCTTTCAACAAATGTCTTTTACACACATATGTGACCTTTTGGCTAACTATACTTAAGTCCACCTGTCAGGATGGCATCATGCCTGCTCATGAATGTGGTCCAACTGCTAGGGCATGGAGGAAACGAGCCTCTGGGGCCCTGTAAACGCCATTTCATTGCAGAACGTCTCCCTCTTCTCCCAGCCACGTGGTGCACGTGGCTCCCAGCTTTGGGGAGCAACCAGCCACCTGATTTCCAGATGACTCCAGTCCCAGACAGCTGGTTGGGATGTCTGAGGGGACACGGTGATAGATCCGAGTTGGCACTGAGCAAGAGAGATGCCCTGGCCTGGCAACCCCCCAGGCCACCAGGTCTCTGCAAGTGCCAGCCACAGCGAGACGCAGCTCCTTTGCAGCAGGAGGTTGCGACAAAGCTGAGACCCAGCCTGTAAACCCACCCTTTCCAACAGGGCAGAGTCACAGAGAAAATCCTGGTCACTTTTCTCCTTCTTGAGATCAACCTACGCAATGTGGAGCACCCAGTGAGAAAGCTTTTACCAGCATGGTTTCCTTCAAAGTAGATATATTTTGAGAAAGTTACTTGATTTTTATTTGGAGTGGAAGAAATTTCAGTTCAGAGGCAAAAATCCCAAAGTGTTTGATGTTGTCAAAACACCAAATTTCACAGTATAGTATTTGGCATACAGGCTTTTTTTTTTTTCTGTTTTTCACTGCGAGACAGCTGTTTGAAAGGCAGGTTTTGTTTTTCAACTTCTAGGCAATTGGACACATTTGCTTACTTGGAACACAATACGCTGAGCTCTCCAAGTGACTCTGTGTTTAATTTTTGCAAAAATTTTACCTGTTCTGTTTCAAACTGGAAAAGAAGTCAAAATGGCAGAATTTCCCATGAAGTGGTAAGTCTCATTCCTCTTCTGCTTTGGGTTCCAAACATCACAGGGAGAATTTTCCAATAACGTTATTTATAACCTTTTGAATATGGAAACATTTCAATGTTTTCAACCTGCAGTGTGTGGAAACAAACAGAGAAACAAAACATCTCCATGGTTTTTGATAACTGAAACAAGAGGTGCTAGACCCATGAATTACGAAGGGGGAACGGGGAATTAAACTACTTTTCATCATATAACACTCAAGGAGACAGTCAGTGGAATTGCCCAAAGAACAGGTTTAGCACAAACACGAAGAAGAACTTTTCACACCCTACACTAATTACATTGGGGAACTTTTTGACACAGGATGTTGTGGAGGCCAAAAGCACAAATGGGTTCAAATTGGGATCAACAAATTTGATGGAGGACGTCTATCAGGAGCATTTATGATATTCCGGATGTTACCTCCACTTCAGGAAGTCCCTGAGCTACAGACTGCTGGAAGATTTCCTATATTTCCTCTGCTTCCTATAGTTTTTCCTTAACTGACTGCTACTGTTGGAGGAAGGATAACGGGTTAGAGGATCCTTGGTCTGACCTTGTCCTGGTGTCATTGGCTGGTCAGAGAACATGGACAGCAACCATGGCATGCTAATGCAAATGGAGAGTGTAAGAAGAGACTCCAAATGAAACAAGATAAAACCAAAAAAATATCATTCTTTGGTTTGTATTTCTTTGAAAAGTACGGTATTGTATACTTTTGAAATGTATATGTATTTCAGCCAACCCTGTTTTCTAGCCTCAGTGGCATCTCAATAGCTGCAGGACACTGAGCAGGGACTCTTTACAGAGACCTTGTTAGGAAAGAGAAAACTGCACATCAGTAGCAGACAGAAAGATGAGAGAAGAGAAGGAAGATGAAGATTTTAAGATGGCGAGAACAGAGAGGGCCCCATTTGGCAGCTATTTAATGCTTATCTTAATATTGTATTTGGCACCCAATTACCATAGTGATTGGCAGCTGACTGACAGGATTACGTAATGGAGCTGTCTCTGTAGAGCAAAAGCCATATTTTCAGGGGGAAAACATCACTTTGTTACTGGAGATGGACCAATGTGCAGTATGCTCAGATCAAGGAAGGGTTTTAAAGAGTCTTCTGTTTAAGCAACCAAATATTAACAACTCCTTCCCAGCAAAATGCGAGTGAAAGACAAATAGCCATGAGGACTTCAAGGCTGTCTAGACATCTCATCATCCTCATGACCATCCGACAGACCCTGGGGCAGCTGCCAGGCTGGCAGCACAGAGCGCCTATTGAACTAGCGAGGTGGCACCCCAGACTCAGGCATCTCCTGTTTAAATGCAGGCCTAAAAATGTTGCTTTCAGAAATGTCTCGGAAGAAAAAGTTGTAAATAAGGATCGTGGTAATAAAACACAATACAAGGAACCAGTGGATATCACAGCAATTTTCCTCTTGGATGTTTAAAATAGTCTGTTTTTATTAACTGGGGCACGATGTTGGGCATGACCCAGCCTTGTTTGCTTGTGAAGGGCAAGTGAAATGGTTTGCCAGTTTCCCTGCAGGACATCTACTACGTCAGTAACAGGGATCTCACTCCTACTGGTGCTGTTCCATACCTAGCACTTACACAATATCCCTTGATTTTTGTCATCCCTGATCAGATAATCCCAGGATTTGCTCACACATTGGTGGGATTCATGTGCACAGTGCGGGACTTTTGTGAGATTGGAAGTAAGTGGATGAGCTCCTTCAGGGACTGAGCCCTGAAGGGATAACGTGGCTGGAGTGCTCCTAATCACCCTCTGTCCTGCAGGAGAGGCTCCCTAACCCCCTTTCCTTCCAGGGAGGTCTGATCCTGAACTGACTTTTGTCCTGGGTAATCAGGCTGTGTAAATCAGACCATAATGGGTGGCCAGAAAGCAATGTCGGACTTCCCAGCCCTCCTGCTTAAGAGTAGGACATCCAGGAGCTCACTCTTACCTGGAAAAGCTCAGAGCAACACAATAATAGCCCTTCTGTCTGCAGATGTAGGACCCTGGCTGGCTACACCAAGAGGAGAAGGTGTTAGAGGGTGGTCATGCCACCCAATCGCCACTACCCCAGGGACCTTCTCAGCTGCCATCAGACAGCAGCAAAATTCACCTCCTACTCCCAGCTGCTGTCCGGAGAAGCCGTTGTCCTCTGTGGCCCAGGGGCAGCCGCGACACTAGATTTCCTTGTGGCAGAGCTAGCCTCCGGTGGGGCAGATGTCCTCTCCCCCCAGTTTCTGAAGAAGCACGTATTTTCCCTTTCCCAGACTGTATTTAACACACCCCTAATTATACACTAGATTAATGTTCAAGGTATTGCAAAGCTAGGGAAGGCTCCATTGCAGACTGTGGGCACTTGCGGTATAGAGAGCACATACATGAATGCACGTATGGAAGCGTGTCCCTTGTGAAATGTAGCACAGATGTGGTCCATGCATCAGTCAGAGACGCTGCCAGTGATGGAGGGGGCTTGGATCCTCTCTGGGCACATGTGCATGACTGAGTGGTGTTAAAGGCCCTCTTTCTCTGTAACAACAACTTGCATGAGTTGCAAACTGCACACTCAGTCTCTTGGCGGGTAAAACAGCTGCTTTTGGCTGCCCTCGGCACGTACACTGAGTAATTTGTGTGGCCAGTGGAGTCTTTTGCTGTGACGCATGGCGTGGAATTCTCTGGTCTGCATATGGGGAGATGGGGTTTCCCAGGCTTCTCTTGACGCAGCCACACTGCTCAGGCAGGGCAGCGGGAGGGCTGGGGAAGCTCATGCCTTTGCCAAGCAGGCTGCAGGACAGGGACAGCTTGTGGGGCTGGAATATGGTTGCCGCAAAGAAACGTTGAACACAGTGGGGGTGGTGAGGAGGATTTTATTTCCCTAGCTAGGAAATTAAGTTTCTGTAACCTCAGACTGAGTTTTACGCTATCAGCTGGAGGTGATAAATCTAACTATTTTCCTATGACTTTAAAGCATCCCAGAAACAAAGTGCAGTTTCTCCATCTCCCTTTATTCAGCACCGTTTCTCTCTCTTTCAGTGGGACCTAGAAAAAAGCCCACTAAAGGCAAGGCAAAGACTCCCCTTGACTTCAATGAGAGCCGGATCTGGCCCTTTACAGAACAGCTTTATAGGTCTCTGTGCTCAGAGAGCTGTTGTTAGAGAGTAGGAGTTCTCCTGGACTACATGCCAGAGAGCATTTCTTTATAAAGATGCTTTTCTTTGGACTTCCAGCAACGATGACAACACCTATGCGCACACACACGCACACGCACAAAAGCCTCGGAGAAGTCATCCATCTTAGAAAACGTGTTATGCCTTCTAAGCGTTTCTAAATCAAAGACTGATAAATAAAACATGGGTTCAGTGTTAAAAGGAAAAAAGAGCCCTTTTAACAGATTAAAGTGCTCACAGTGCCTGACACTGTGAAATAAGAGTGTTGAGCAGCAGGGCAGTTAAGAAAAAGGACTGGTTTTGCTGACAGGTACAAGCTGTTGTGTGTCTTGTAGCAGCCATTGGCAGAAAAAAAGCCCAAAAGCTACTTCCCCAACAAAGCCTTTCCAGAAGGTAACAAACTGTAGCTATCTGTAACTAAAGTTTTGCATGTTCTCCAGCTGAACATTGCAAGACAAAGATTGTGTCTCTGAAGGAAGAGGTAGGAAATAGTTTTTAAGGCCACCAAAATAAACAAGCGAACAAAATCAGCATCCTTTCTGTTTCTATAATGGTTTATTCCAACAGACTGGAAGCCCTGCTGGTTTTTGCAGCTTTTTTTTTTTTTCTCCTCAGTGTCCTGATTATTCTTAAAGCCCAGTGCACTGGGTTGGGTCCTTAACTATATTTCCAGTTGCCCTTGGTAGTTGCAAAAGAAGGGGTGGTAAAGCCCTATGCACTTTCTCATTCCTCCAGGACTGCGAATGGAGAGGCCAGGACATCTAAAGGCTGTATTTGTACAGATCAGAACACTTCTCCGTATGAACTGACGTTAACTAATTACGTTTGTTTGGCTGATCAGAAAAGCTGATCGTTAAGACTGATTTTTCTTTCACTCTTGCCTTCTGAGCCTGTGGTATGTTGATGGAGGGGAATCTTACAGCAGAGGTCACTGAAAATCCTCCTGAATATTTTATCAGTTCTGCTTCTTATGGCTTAGTCTACAAAGACAAACCCTTATGTGTAAAGGGCATGGAGTGGAGAGCAGGGGGAGGAGAGAGAAACCTGTGTCTGCCCTTGCTTTGCTTTCTGACCAGAACACAGAGCACATTAGCTGTGGAAGCAGCAAACAGAAAGAATTTGTGCACTATTAGGATCATGCTTGATATGGAGTCTTGTTCTTATTAGCAAAAAAGAGTCCCAATCACTGTGAATGAGAGGCAGATGATTTTGCTGTCAGGCTGGTAAGGAGCTGTTTTACAATGCCAGCTGGCATCCCCTCACCTTTTAGGACTAACTTGCCTACTGCTCTTATGGATTTGAAATGTTGCGGCAAATGGCAAGCCTAGGTTAGAGCACAGACAGGCAAATCTGCGATGCTCTTTCCCTAACCCAGCAGTACAATGTGGCCATGTAGTGCCCACTGCGGAAAAGCCATGTTGCTGCCTCTGCCATCTGAGAACCATTTCCAGACAGTTGTATAAGCCATCTCCAAAATGCCCTGGACAGCAAAGACACATGACCAAAGGCAGGTGGGAGGAACCTATAAAATTAAATTGCATTATTTATTGGAGAGAGCTAAGTTCTATCTTGCCCTAGGATGTCATTATGCACCTCTATTGTATGCTGATAATAGTCATCTGCAATCTGATAATGACTTTAATATCTTTCTAAAATGGTGATAATTTAACACCTTCATGAAAGAAACCCCTTTTTGACATACTGACTCCCCTGGCAGACCGTGGTGTTCGTGCAGGGACTGAATGGGACCGGAGCCTGGCAAACCACACCTGGTATCCCCTCAGTGAGGCAGGCTTGGCTCTGTCAGCAAAGGGAATCACTAACTTCCCTGGGATACTGTTTATGTCGGGTTTGGGGCCATATTGGCACAGCAGCTGAAGTCTGATCGGGGCAAAAGGGAGGTGAACACCCCACACCATAACCATATGGGACTGCCACAGATATTGTCCCCTTTCTCTGTTCAGCGGGAGAGAAGGAGGGAGTTTTGTGTCTGGCAGGCTAGCTCACTCTGTGTTCAGTGGTCCTTGCTTAATGTTATGCCCCAAGTGAGTTTTCTATTTGTCTTCCATTAATTTCATGTCACTCATAATAAGCATCCCTCCAGCCTTAGCGGGTCAGAGCTTCTTGGAGCATTTCCCTGTATTTCAAAACTGATGGGAGGAAGTAATGGGAAAAACTACTTCTGCTCACAGAAAGCCATTCTGAGCTTGTTTTTTAAATGTGTTTCTTTTCCAAAATCCCAAAAGCAGCTTCCACATTGGTCAGAAAGACTTAGATTTTCCATGGTACTGTTTCACTCAACAGCATCTCCAGCACACTCATAAGGCAATGGCTTGGGTGAATCACTTTAGCCATTACAGGCCTGTCTACAGCTCACATGCAGCCTGGGACTTTTCACTTTTTATTTTTATTTTATTTATTTACTTATTGATTGTAGAATTGACAGCCTGTGGACTGATAGCTCAGGTTTGTCCACTCAGTATCTGCTGCAGGGTGCAGGGCATTTGCTGTGTTTCTTTGCCCACGTGCTTCAGCCCTGACACGCAGCGAGCACCTCGCAGCCTCTGCTGACACTGACAATTAACACCAATTACACTGGCAGTTTTGTAGGGTGAACATTTACCCACTGGGAGCCTGAAAGAGACCAACTCACTTCATATAGGCTACCTGATAGTCGTTAGATAATAATGATTTACTGACCACAGCTGCGCTCTGGCAGATGACCTAGATTTCATCAGTCTTCTCTGACACATTCAGCCTACCAAACCTGGGACTTCTGAAGAAGTAAATGCCATCCACCATTGAGATTATTCGCTCCTTGTTTTAAAAAATGATAGGAGATTTGTTTTTTAATCCTCCCTTCGACCTACCATGGGAGATGAACAGAACAGGATGGAAGATCCATATCCCATGGAAATGATTCTTCCACCACTGCAACTGCTAATCCTCTCCAGTTCCCTACAGCCAGACCAGTAGTAGCGGTAGCTGTATGGCATTAAATAAAAGCAGCAAAGAACTGGGCCCCCATGCACTAACTGTGGCACAGGCACAAGTTTAGCCCATGAAAACCAGGGTGAGCAGAGTCCAAGTCCCTCGGCAAGAAGAGCCCTGGTTGTAGGTGGATGCACAGCACTAGTGCAGTGGGGTACTGCCAGTGCTTTGGGGTGGTAGTGTTAGTACCAATAAATAAAAATAAAAGTGGTGTTCCTAAGTTGTGATGAAAATGTTATAAGGGTTTTTCTGACCACTAAAGCAGTGGCAACTTACGGTGTGTGCCTGCCTCTCCATAAATCTCAGCTCTCCAGGAGGAAAGGAGAGTCTTTTTGCAGGAGTTTGGTGGTGGGCAATAGAAATCCCACCCCATGCAGACAATTCCTTCTGGGAAGAAGAAAGCACCAAAATGCTTCCTCCCTCTAGTTCTACAAAAAGGGAGTCTTCTTTTTACTAATTAACTAACTTATTAAACTTCTCTCAGTGTACAGATAGTATGAAAACACTAAGCCATTCCTAACCGTGCTGACAAGTCTCCTTTCCCTAACACACCACTATTTCTTTACATTTGCCTTACTCTTTCCCCAAGGTAACTTCTGACAGGCTCGTGTGCCCGTGAGAGGTACGGAACGCTGCTGTCAGGTGCCAGACATGCCTCCACCACGTGCAGCTGGATGGGTCCCAGACCACCTCCTTACACACGCTGGTGTTTTCACTTATCAGGCAGTGGTGCTTTTACAACTTCTTCTTTCCCCAAAGCAATCACTGTTGCTTTTGGAGTTGATCTCTGAACAGATGGAGTTTCGGGAGGGTAATAAAGAGGAGGGGGCCCTGTGGGGAGTGAGTGGGGAAGCTGCTCCGGCAGAAATGAGAGAGAGTTGAGGGGCTGGTGTGGGGGGAAGGAGAAAGGGCAGTGGGAGGGAAAGCAGAGCCAATTCAAAGGGCTCAGACCTTGAAAGCCCAGGGGCTAACGTCAGTGAAGACAGGTTTGGGCTTTGACTCCATCCAAGCCGGCTCTGTGTCACAAGACATCCTGGGGGTCTCCTCCAGTTGAGGAGAGTGATTTCTCCTTCAGACTGGTTCCTCCTACTCAGAAAATGCTGAGACTTCATAAAGGAACAAACTGAAGTGGATCTCCTACCCTTCAACAGACTTGAGTCTAACAGAGTGGATGGAGAAAAATCTTAAGAGAGATCCTTTTGATTTCTCAAAATCAGTTTGTTTTATGCTGCTGTTTAAGTAATTTGTTGGAAATTTTAAACCTAAGAGAGGAACGTTTGCCCTGCTGCTGAGCACTACAGAGCCCAGCAAAGTAGTCAATCTCCATCCTCTCATCTTGGATCTGTTCCTGAAATCTGCAGTTTTCTTTTTGAAGTCCACCTTGTAGCTGCCATCATAGTCCAGGCAGAAGAGGCAGATGTGGTAGAAAAAAAGGGTGAGAACTGGGAAGGCAATGAGAAAGAAACTATCCTAATGAGAGACGATGCTAAAGCCAGCTAAAACAGGATATTCATTCCTCTTTGAATTTCTGTGTCTCCCATAGCCATTTTCTCTGCATGTCTGCCCTTCCTTTCCTTTTATTACCAATAAATGCTGTTGTCTGTGCCATGCTATTAACTTTTTTAATATTCTTTTTTAAAAATTAATGTATTTTTAATAAAATCTCCCAATTGCTCATGCAGAGAAAATTACCGGTTAAGGTGTACAGCATGTACTGATGCAAAAAGTAACTTTTGACATTCTGCAGCTTCCACTACTGGGCAGCAATTTCTATTTTAAAAATAATGTTTCTTTGTCATCTGCATTCTCACTTATTGATGTTGAAATTATTTGTAGCAGAAATACACACAATGGTGACATTGTTAGGTTTAACGGCCTATTTTAGGTCTAAGCCAGAGAGCTTTATATATTACTGTGGTAACAATATTGTTTGGCTTGCTCTTCCTTGGGTTTACTCTTATTTTGGGGTGACTCCCTTTACCTCCCCTCACTCTGTAATGAACATGTTTATTTTTACAGCTAACCACTTAAGTCACTGTATAATTTCTGTTGAATAGGAATACTGGAAGTTCAGCAATTCCTACAGTTTCTCATTTTCGTTCTGCAACTTAACAACCTACGTTTGATATTCTGGCCACTCCTCTTTTTACCTTCTTTTGCACCTATTTGCTGAAATGAAGCTCAAAAGGTGTTGATCTTTGTGGCAAGGCTGAGGCCCAGTACCTCAGGTTCCTCAAAGGAATTCAGAGGCAAAGAAAACTTTTTGATCTCAGAGCTGTGATTCAGGCTAGTTTATAAATTTCTCCCCAACAAATGCCTTTCCTCCACCACTGCTATATCAGACAAGTGGCACAAGCTCCCCTCCTACCATAAAAAACCCCAGTATCTCCATTGCAAAGGAAAGAAAAAGTGGGCAGATGAAAGAAAGTAGCACTGTGTTATATCAGAGGAGAATTTGTGCCTTGAAAAGGAATTGTAGGCAATGACTCAGAACATCCTCAGGGTCCCTCTGACCCACCTGGGGGGCACAAAGGCACTCTGAGACAAGTTTCCTTCTCTGTCTTGTTCTTCTGATTAAAATCTGACCACATAATTTGCATTCTTTTATAAAGCAGTTCATTTTTGTTCTTGCCATTCAGAAAACTAATTTCTGCTCATGGATTTTCCCCTAGACTGAGCAAACTGAAATTCACTCCAAGTAACCAATTTCTGAAATTAAAGAAGCCCCAGTAAAGCATTATTCCCAAATCTTCTTGAAGGAAAAAAAAAAAGGAAGAAGAAAAAAAAAGATTTTATCTTTGCTTTAAGAAAAATGGGTGATGCATGAAATTGAAACTAGCTTTGCGGGATGAGGTGATGAGTAAAATGAAGCACTCCTTTGTCTTCTGAGGGGACTAGCAAGCAGATCAGTAAGACTGACCCTTTGGCCTCCTGAGACTGCTAATAAGGGTGCCCTGCCAATATTGTCTTTTTCTGCATGGAGCTTTCCTTGTCTGAGACTGGAGTCACAATCCTCCAGCTTACTGGTAGGCAGCAAAGTCTTGTTTGATTGACTGTGCAAACTAGGGGTTCTTGAGGCTGGGTTCAATCAATCCCTGCTCTGGTTATCATCTCACCAGGTCAATTCTGTGCTATGTCAGCCCTTTCAGTTTTTGGAGGAAGCTCTTTGCCCTAGGGCGTATCTTGCACTATGTGATGATACCACGCCTGACGCTAGGAGGTATTAAACAGACTTCAGATGAGGGTCACTTGACATTTACAATGTTGAAAATACCAATAAAAGACTTATATCAGCCTCCACCTACATCTTTAAATATTAATATCTTCTGGCAGGATTATCATCTGTTGTATAATGATGTTGCTCTGTAGAATTAGAGGCTGCTCTGGAGATCCCTACATAGCTAACCCAGCTAAATCCTTGTCAGGGTCATTCTTTGGAGCTTGTTTTGTGTTGTCATTGGCAGAATTTCTCAAAACAGCACAAACAAAGTCACAGATCTTGCAATTTCCAGCAAAGGATGTTTTCAGAAGCTCAGGAAAAAAAGGCTCTCAACACGCTGGGCAGGAGCCTGCTTGCACAATCCAGCTATGAACTTTCAACATGGTCCCATGTTACCTTGAATACTAAAAAAACCTCACAACCTGATAGGCACTTTCTGAATTATACAGATTTTTCTTTTGGGCCAAACATAATTTATTTCAACAAGAAAGAATGGAAGAAATCAACTGAGACCAACAACACTAACAGTTCCTTCTACTGTTGTCTTCCCAAGTATGTAACAATGTTGTTGACACTCCACCCCTTCCCTTTTCAAATTCATAATTTCCTCTGAAAAGATTTATACCTAAAATATTGAAAAATCTCTACTCTAATTTGCAGTTTACCTGTGCTAGTGGTTCTAGCTGAAATCAAAGGCCCCTTTGTGCTTAGACACTGTTCAGGACATAGCAAGATTCAGTCCCTAAGCTGAATACTTTACAGATGAATAAGGCAAGACAGACCAAACAGGTAAAGTGTGGAGGAGAAGCAACTTTCCTGAGACCATACATGAAGCAGGTCACTGCCAGAGCCAGGGACAGAATCCACAGCCCTTCAACACCACTCTACTACTTTCCCCTTTCCCATAATCACTCACATTCTGGGTGAAAAGAAACTTGATTTAAATAGTGTTGGACTTTTTTTTTCTGCCAAAACAGTAGGAATAATATAAAGTTAGCAAATTCCACTTAAACATAAAAATTCAGCATTCCAGGCCCGCATACAACAGCAACAGACTCTTCAATACAGAAACTCCTTTTAGAGTGCTTGGGATGCTTGAATAAATATGTTTTACTTATAGATTCTTTGTACTTTTATTTGCTTTTAAGAATCATTTTAAGTTGGCTGCATACAATTCACACTGCTTCCTCAAAGGACAGAGCACTGACACGATTTTTTTCTTCCCTCTCCAAATCCCCATCCCCTGTCCACATCCACTTAGTTGTTGAGCAGGCAAATGACTGCATTTTTGCTAACTGGCCATCTGATACACCCCTGACTTGCAAAGTGGCTGCCATCTCTTGGCATGAACAAATAAAGTGCTGAGTGCTTACTGCCTTTCCTTCTGTATAGCAGTAATCTGAGTTGCTGATCTCCATCTGAGAGCCAACTTTCACAACCCTTTTAGGATGCTCTGTCCATCTGACAAATTTACTTGAATGTGGCTAAATGTTACGAGGGGAAGGACCGGCAAGACACAGTGGCAGAGCAAATGTCTTTGCTATAAAAGCCAGGCTAAACAAAATGCCTGATGGCAAGTCTAAAATGCATTTCCTGGGAAGGTAAGGGTCTCCCCCACTTAGGCAATGGAATAAGAGTCATTGCCAATCCAAAGGCCATATGATGTTGTTTATTACAGGGTTGAATCTTAGGCAAGTGAGCACTGCTGAGGGGCTTTATAGGTAAAAGAGAGCCTTGTTGGACACAGCTAGAGAGTGTTCTAAGAAAACCAACACTCCTGCAGATCACCAAACCGTCATGTAAGAGAAAACAGGCAACACCAGTTTAGGTTTGATTTGACATTTCATTTCTTGTGCACTTGCTTCTTACAAATGCATTTCATTGTCTTTGTTCATAGAAAATTAGTTTCAGGCCTGTCAATGACATTTGTTTCATGATGTAATTAAAAAAAAAAAAAAAAAGGATTTGTGGCAGTGATGGTAGACTGCTGGAATTAATCCTAGCCAATTTCTCTGAAACAAGCAAGAACAGACAAACACCCGTGCTATTTCTTAGCATTGCTGCTTAGTCTGCTATTGTCAGAATTACCATGCTGGGGGAGAGGGAGGGAAGGTATTAACACTTTCACCTTCTGTCTGAAATAGGAGGCTAGACACCCTACATTCCCTTGTATAGTCAGTTGAAAGAGAGACTCCTCCAAAGGCAAGTTCAGAGCACCCCAGGGTAGGGCTGCATGGGGCTGAGTTAACAGATGGTGGATGCTGCAGTGGCAACGCATGCCCCTTCCTCCCCACTCCCTGCCAGGCACTGCCTCGTGTCAGCACCGGCGCTCAGCATCTCACCCTCTGAGCTACTTCATTTGAGAGAAAACTAAGCCACAAACAGGAAGGATTAGCTGCTTTCTGAGTTAATTTGGCTTCCAGAAGGGGAAAGGAGGGGGCAGTGGCCGGAAGGAGGCAGCCCTCCTCCTCTGAGTCGCACCAAGCTCTTATATGATCTGTGGGTCTGCAACTTACCTAGGGAGCTCAAGGAGACCCGCTTTTAATTCAGACACCTCAGTTCATAGCCTAAAATTAGGCACTCTGAATATGTTCCACTGCACCAATAAGACAGAGTCATTAATGTCCTGCCAGGGCCTAAAGGTACCTCTCAGCTGACCCTCTCTACATTTACTTCTCTTTCCACAACTATCCCCATTCTTCCCCTTCCTGGCAGATGACCTGCAAGAGGGTCTTTAACTCTTCAAAGAGTTCACTCTTCCTGGCCCCTGTGCATTTTAAAATACTTTCTTCTTTGAGCTTGTTTCTTTCACTTAATTACCTAAGCAGCTCTACATGTAGGATTGCTGCCGGTTCCCCTGACATCTGTTGCTTGGTGCTTTTGTCTTCTCCCAAAGAGAGAATCAGTGCTGCACAAGATGTGTGGGCCCACCTGGAGGTACAGGAAAAAATCACCACAAAACCTGGTGCGTGTGTGGTGGCAATGTGTTCAGGGTTAAAAGTCAGGGTGAGGAAGGACTCTGCCTTCAAGTGAGATTGGCAGGTTCAATTGTCTCCTGTTATTCCTCCCTTCAAGTATGCCCATTTTTTGAGCTCGTGTGTCACTGAGTAGATTTTCTGCTGGTGTGAGCAAAGGCAATAGTGAGAATCATGCTTACCCTGCTCTCTTCTTACAGTGTGTTATTTCTGCAGGTTTTGGTCTTCTGTTTGTCAGAGGGCACTGGGGACTGTGTTGTGGTTTGTGCAGGCAGCATTTTCGGTGAACTAAGCAATCTGCTTTGTGCTTGCAGAGACCTGGCCTCAAGGACCCTATCAGTCCTTTCCTGTTTTATTTTCATGAGCTCCCAAGAACTGCTAGGAGATGTATTATGCAAGCTGAGCACCGTGCTCACACACCACTTACCTGAGTTTTCAGTTACTTGCTTAATATCAGCCTGGTACTCATTGCACTCATGCGTTAGTGAAAATGCGGACTAACTCAGCAATGTCAGGAGTGATTCTGGATCTCAGCTACGTATAAAATCAAAAAGTAGCCTATTCTGCCTAGATTATAGGGGTTTTTTACATCAATCCTTTGACATTTTCCTGCACAACCAGAAAGGGAGTTCAGAGCACCTTGTATATGTGTGTATTCACAGCCTCTTGCAGTCAGGAGGGGAGGATATAATCTAGTGTCATTTTATAGATGGTACGGTCTCTGAGATGTCCCTCAAGTTCAGCAGGTACGAAATGCAGGTTACCCACGCCCCTTGGAGTTGCAACAAGGGCCAGGCAAGACAGCCTAGGGTGGCACTACATGCATGTGTTGAGCTCCATGAATCATTCCCCAATATTTTTCTGTTAGCCTCAAGGGCGTTGAGAGGCGGCCCAAAATCTCTGAAGAGGTACAGCAGTGCCTCTCACAAACAACTGAGTGAAAACCAGTGGCGGTATTAAACTGACATCAGCTCTGGCTGACCTATGCCACAATGGACTTCCCATGAATTGAGGAGACTTTTCACGGTAAATAATAAAACATAGAGATCCTCTGCCTACCACTGAAAGGTACCTCTATTTACATCACTCAGGGGCATGACCAGCTTAGGGCTGAGAGCAGTGCAGGTGATTTTGCTCAGCTGCAGTAACTAGCTGATGTGGTTGTACTGTTTCCAGAAACTGTCTTTGCATGACTTTGCTCAGCTCTTCCAGTCTGAAGGTCAGCTCTCCCCAAGACACAGCCCTGACGTGCACTGCACTTGGGGGTACAGGTTGTCTGAAGTGGAAGCCCCCCTAGTCCCCCGCAGTGCCTGTACACAAGGCGTAAGTCTGCACTCAGCCCTGAAGTTCATGTAACATGTTGTAAGGTGCCTGGAAAGAGAGAATTTCTTTTCTTAGAGAAGCTTACTTTTATTTGTCAATATACTCGTACTTCCCGAATAAAGGCATTTTATGTACCAAGAGAAGGTTAGTTCCCCCTCCTCTTTTCGTTTAAGGGCTGATTCATACGCAAGCTAATTTGTTCTGGCTATTATCACAATTTATTTCCATTGCTACAGGGCAGCCAATAACTTTAATAAAGGAGGATCCAGTTACCCAATCTTCCCAGTTAATAAACTGCATTGAAATACCCAGAATGAATTGGCTCCCACATGCTACAAATACAGAAAATTACCATGCTGTAGTGTTATCACTACCACACAGGTACAATTAAATGTGTGTTATGCATGGAGCTGCACAGAACATTACCAGTAATGTCAAATGCAATTAAAAAGGAACTATTGTGTGGCTCCATCTGAAAAATCAGCCTGCTTGTATGTACTTTACGCTGGATTACTCACTGGATAGGGCAATATTGAACCACTTGGTGCTTGGGATTCACAGGAGAGAGCTATGTAAACAAAGGAGCACAGCCTGCCAGAGAGATGGTTAATAGTGAGGAGCTGAGGCCTTCCACCTTGGATGAAAGCATGAGATATTTATTTCCTGCATCACTGGAACACTATTTGTTCATTAATGTTGACCTTATTGGGTATAGGCACTGTTCAGAGGGTTGCAGGTTTTGTTCAGCCATGTGCGCTATCCTTCTCCTATAGAAGTGACAGTTTTATACAAGTCCACTGCTCTGTTTAATAGATCATCTTCCCATCACGTTATGCTCTAGTTCTTCTCCCTTTATCTTTAAATCTTTAAGGCTCAACCTTCTTTTTATACCCCTGTCAGCCTGAAGACACCCCCAATCCATGCAGTTGCTACAGTAAAACTGTTGGTATCTCCCTGTAACTCAGCGCTTGGAAATAAAATCCTCTCTTGAGACCTATCACTATGTTAAATAAATATGAGCTCAGTATTTTGATTACTTTTATTTAGTGGTTTCTTTTGCTTACAATGCAAAACTGCAGTATCCTTGGACCAAATTCAGTGGTGACTGAAAGCTGAACAAAGTCCTACTAAGTCTCTGTAAGTTGCACTAATCATCCTTATTCCAATGTGTAGAGACTTACCAAGTCAGGACAGCATTAGGGAGGGAATCTCTGAATCACAGACATCTTAAAAGACGGCAGAAAACAAGATATCTTTGGTGGTGGGTTGAGAATTTTATGCATAAAATTCACTATCCACCTAATAGAGGATACTAGTGGGACAAAATATTTATTTGCTTTGAAGTTAACAGGATAAGCAGAGGAACGCTGATCGGGAGGAGACCTCCTGGGTCTCCGACTGCCGTTCACACAACTGCAGGTTATCACACCTCGGCACGATACTGACCTAATTGCAGCAACTTGTGTGAGTGCTTCCCCTTGCAAAGTGAGCCCAGGCACAGATGTTACCCCACGCTTATTTATTAGTACAGAATGCTTTTTCCCCCCTTTTTCAACTCTTTGATTTAGACTCTCAAATAATCACCACGCTTCCTAAAAGGAATTAGAAGCACAGTATGAACCTGCTACTGCCTTAAAATGCTGCATTGCATGTTGGTCCCACTGCCAGGCTTTGCCAAAAAGGAGCATAAAATGCAACATTTCTAAGACCACGTCCTTGGGTAGAACAAATCTGCCCATCTCCATCCAGACCACTGGAGCTACAGCACCTTAGCCCCATGAGTGTCTAGCTTGTATTTTTATTCTTTCATTGCAAAGTTCAAAACAATTGAAATGGTGGTCTGAATGTCAAAATAACAGCTGTTCTGTGAAATTATTAAAAATTAATTCCTTTAAGAACAGCATGTTCAAGTGTTGTCTCTCTCAGCGCTGCTGAGGACTACAGTTCCTGTGCCCGTAGGCTTCCTGGGGAGCATTCCTCGAGTCAGAGCAGCCCTTGCTGGACGTGGGCTTGGTAGCTAATCGTGAATCAACTCATGTTGGAGCTGTTGACTGAGATTTAGACTGAGAGCTTGTTGCCCCATCCCTGGGATGGTGTGTTCATTACATAGCTGTTGCAGCCACTGGTAAGCAATGCCATCTGTAAAGTGGATGAGCTCTGTGTGGGGAAAGGCAGAATGGGGAGGGACATGGGGCTGCCAGTTGCAAAGCACATACTGACGTTGCTTAAAATGTCATGCTACTGTAGAGTTACAGTCATATTGAATGCATTGCATGCCATAATATTGGGTGGGAGCAATTACAGCATGCATAATTGCTGCGTCCTTTCCCCCCGCCTTTCTCCTCGGCCCAAGTTTCGCATACACATGTTATCCTGTGGGTGAAAGCTAATATAATAAGAATTAAAGAAAATCGCACAATTCCCTAACGTCCACATCACACAGATTGATTTGCATTTACTTGTAACTGAAAACACATGGCTAGTCACGGTTTAAGAAAAATAAAAAGGATTACAGCAACCCTAGACCATGACTGAAAGGAGTTATTCAGCCCCTGCATTGTATCATTTAGCTTCACAGTGGAGCAGATACCTAATCTAACATACAACAGGCCATCTATAATCAAAGAGTTTGCTGCTCTCTGGCCGTCCTGGAACGATTGCTTAAGCGTTTGGCATGACAGATATCCAAGGCTCGTTTAGCAAGGGGAAAGTAGCACCGAAGGGAAAACCCAGGTAGGAAAACCTTTAGGAGACTGATTGAAATTGCAGGTGACAAGGGGATTGATGGCAACGGCAATTAGGCGGCCCCTGGGAAGTAGATAACTGTTAGAGATACCAAAGCTCGGTTCTGTGTGGGATACTGCAGTCGTCCCCTGGTCAAGAGTGACCTGCTCTCTTCTCCGAGATGGCAGAGTGATTTTCAGCAGGGCTCCTGCTCTGCACCTCATTGTAATTCAGGAAAGCCCAGCACTGAATATTTTCACTGTTCTCATACCCCGATGAGATTGTTCTGCCACGATGGAGTCAGTACAGTGCCTGAGAAAATTACTTTGTGAAACGCTGGGCTTCAAACCGTTACCTTAAGTAGAATCCTTAGGCTGAATTTAAAGCACGATGTGATGCAGGTGCTTGTGTCCTTCCCTTTCCTTTTCTTTCTCACTTGGTTTTGTTTTATATTCTTTTAATTTTATTTCTTTTTAGAAATTAATTCAGACTGTGGATTGTTTGTTTTTCATAGTTCTGGGCTCGTCAAATTGATGGATAACTCTAAGTAATGAATCCCATGGCTGCACTATTGAAATTATCTCAACCACCAAAATGTCTGTTTAATCTACATCAGAGTGCCTGGGCTCCTTTTGTGCCCAGATAAATCAGCTAAGCATAACAAAGTACCTCCAACATTCATTTCCAAAGATCTAAAAAGCGGTTGGCTTGTCTTAGCGTAGTTGTATGGCTGGCAGCTGTCTGGCAGCGTTTCTGACAAAAAAATGGGGGGGCAGGGGAGGAAATTTCTCTCTCTAAAAGAAAAGAATTATTTTATTAAAACCTGAGTTCTGGAGGTTTTTCTTGTTCTGTTTTAATTTCTATTGCCAGTCAATCAATATTCTCACTGAAGGAAATGAAGATGCTTTTAGGAAAAAAGCATGTTTGTTTTCTTCTTCTTTAATCGTCCTTTCTTTTTGAGTGGACGGTATCTATCGAGGCAGCCAAACCCCCACAGATGTGCGCAAACTTCCAGTCTTGCTGAAGTGAGGCCCAAACAGAAGAAACGCTGCAAAAGCAACGGCAGTCCTGGTACGCACATACGTGCTTGCATGGGGTCGTGCCCCCATCCAGGAGCAGCCAATTTCTGGAGTCAAATTTGCAGCTGTGGCTGCCAGGAGAGGACAGCCCAGCCTCCCAGGGAACATCCCCTCCATGAAGCTGAGCTGAAGCATGGCGGGACTTCTCCATCCCCTGCGGTTGGTGGGGTTTGGGGTCCAGGCTCACCCAAAGCCGTGCCATCGGACCTGGCCCCCGGGCTCCATCAGGGGAAAGAAGTTGGGCAGGGGGACCCAAGCACCAGCTGAGCAGGGGCTCCCCGAGCTCTGCGGACCTGACAGGGCCGTGCATGGTGCTCACACCCGTCCTCCACCCCCAGCTGCCTCCTTACAAGGTGGCCAATGTGTCAGCCGTACATAAATTGGGGAGAGGTTTGTAACATAAAACAAACGACCTTTTAATCCTTCCAGGGGGCTGAATGGAACTAATAACAGTGTTAAACTGGTTTCCACCAGAGTTAAGTTGTCTGGGTCTACGTTTCTGGATTCCATTACTAATCTTAAAGAGGAAAAAAAATAAAAATCCAAACAATGTTTTTTCTCCCTTTCATTCCTTGAGACAATGGAATAACATGTAATTGTCATTCATTAAACAAATCTCTCTGTGCAGGATATAAAGGAACCACAAAAACTGACAGCCCCAAATGAAGAGATTCATTAATCACCAACACAATGAATAATTATTTTTAAAAGAGGAAGCACAAAAGGCCTCAGAACATGGAGCGTACGTGGTAGGACATAGCAGCTGGGAGCATTGCAGCCTTACCAATGATGCCTGCCCCACTCAGAACAATCTTTCCTGGAATATGTCCTGTTGGGTTTTTTGTTTGTTTCAATATACTGTTTGTTTGTTTGCCACTTCGAGCAGTCCAACTGGCTGTATTACTCAGTAGGATGCTAATAAAATTTAATAGCGAACCTTAAAAAATGTTTATTTAATTGTACTGTAGAAATGTTTGGTTAAAGAAAAAAATATTCCCCCCACAGCCGTATGGTTTCTGTTTGAAGTGCTTTTGGATTGGACTCAAGGCATTTGGGAGTTTGCCAGGAAGGGGTGTAAACAAGGGAGGCGTGGAGCTTTTATTCTCAGAGAATGTATGGCAGATCCAGGGTGCAGCAATGCCAGGATGTTTGTGCTTTAAATTCAAATCAGACACACAAAAAACAAGAAAAAAAAAGCCATTACTTTTACTTGAGAAAGAAATGTGCTGGGATCACCTTGTTGTAGAATTTAGATAAGAAAGGATTTATTAATTTGTGTGGTTCATCTGCCTGACAGAATAAGATTGATCCCTATACACCTTCAGTACTGTAGTCTCTGGACTAATCTGAATAAATCCCAATTCCACCATTTTTTTTCGGGAATATTGTTATCTTTAAGTATCTGATAATCAGGAAGATTTGATTATATACAGCAAAAATAATTCTGATTTTATGCTATTGCTTTTATAAGTAGCTCTAATTAAAACAAATATTTGCTGAAGCCCATTTTTTTTCAAGAAGGCATGTCATACTGTCAAGGAGGGCTGGAAGGTCCTGTTTGAGATTGTGTAGTCTGTTTCTCTACCCCCAAAGCAGGATCAATTCACTTATTTTGTTTACCTTGTTCTTGAAAATCTCAAATGATGGAAATTTCACCACCTTTCATGGAAATCTCGTCTGTGCCCAGCTATTTATCACCTATAGTTTTTCCTGATGTTTACCCTACATCTCCTTTCCTGCAAGTTAGGCAATAACTCATTAATCTTTGTCCAAGCCATAGAGGACAAAGAGAACAATTTTAAAGAGAACAACTCTCTTTACAGCAACTTTTCACATCCTTGGTATCTGTTATCTTCTCTTTTCTAGTTGAAGCTACCCAGTTCTTCCAAAAGGGACCCATTTGCTAGACTGTTGGAACATTTTTGTTGCTCTCCATTTGATTGGCCCACCTCTTTTTTAAAGTACAGTGCCAGGGATATCAGGTGAGAAGCACTGTCTTTGCATAGCCACATAGAAGGATTACTTCATGTGACTTTTATGTGCAACTCTCCTGTTTACACAGCCCACTATAATATTTATTTTTTGCAGTCGTGTGACAATGTTGACTCAAGTTCAGTCTGTGAACCTTGGTGACCTCCAGATCCTGTTTCACAGGGCTGATGCCCAGCAGACGTTTTGCATCCGGTGTTTGCACAGTTCATTATCTCCACTTAGAAGCGTTCACTTTTCTCTGTTTTCATTGAACAACATCCAGTTTTTCTCAGCTCATTTCACCCATTTGTCAAGCAGATTTTAAATTCTAATCCTGTCCCTCAAAATGATTGCAGTTCGTCTGTGCTTGATGTTTGCCCATTAAAGACCTGCCTCCATGCCTCAAATTAGGGGGTAATCTTCCTAACCTGTAAGCCATTTAACAAAGTATATGTCCAAGAGCTATAAGACACCTGTCACACACCCTGCAAAGCTGAGAGGAAGGTCAGCTTCAATAGCAGCTCACACAGGTTCTCAAGAAGCCCAGTGTCTCATTATCAAGATGGCTTTGGGCATAGAGAGAAGTGGCAGCATGGCCCAAGCCCATGGCTCTAAACATTTTATCCACAATTCAGAAATTTGTGTTACCCAGGAGCCACCATATCATCACAGCCCTGCTGCTGGTCACCCCACAAAGACCCAGAGTGGGAGCTATGAACTGTGCTCATGAAGCCATTTGTAGCACAAGAACCATGTAGCAACTGCCATGCATGTATGTGAACATATTCTGGCATGAACACGGACCCGAACACATTGTTAAAGTCAATTATGCCTCTATATGTTACATATTATACATTTCTGTTTGTTATATATGTATGTATTTTACATGTTAGGAAAAAAATTTTAAAAGCCCTGCTCATTTGACTTAAAGACCATTGATACTATGCTATCTGTAACTGCTGTGAGGGAATTTATGGTATAAAGCACTCTCTTCTTCTAACTCCAGCCAAATGCATGTTGCATCTCCCTCTAGTGGCTTAATCTACGTGTCCATCCTCCAATAAGTCTATTGGTACTAACTCTACTTTCTTGGCATGGACAGGAATGTAGCTCACTCATATGGAAGAGAGCTCATTTATGAGCATATCTTTCTTTTGAGGTATCTTCTATTTCTTTAGTTCCTGACAATGCTTAAAGTCTGCCTGAATTGTCTACTGCAGCACAACCAAACTCTGGCTTTTGCATACAGAAAATCATGATATACATAAGGATGAAAATGTGGATTTACAGTCTAAAGTTAGTTTGGTGGTAAGCTAGCAGAAACAACGAGACAGAGGCCAAAATTCAAGTCTGTCAGACGGTTTTGTAATGTATATTTGTATTTTTCTTTAAAAGACTGGAAGCAGCTCAGAGAACAAAATGGTTTTTAGGGTTTTGGGCACCAGACATGTAGCGGGAACCTTCACAGAGGTACAGCCAAAACTGCCTCTCTGTTGCATACACCATGTATATAGGTGCCATATTTTGGAGTGGTGGCTTATGCTCAGATACTTGCCTAAATCACTCCCACTCAAGCTACTTGTTTTCAGACTTGCAGGTAAGTCATCATCTAGCTAATCAGCTATAAAATGAGGCGGTCATGACTCTGAGTAATTTCTCCCTTCTCTTCCCATCATTGAAACGTGCCATATGCCTCTGAGCACAACATGACCACCCCAGCCGAAAGCCAACAACTTAACTACCTTCTGTGTTCATTAGACATTCTGCGCCTCTCTCCAGCCCTGTGTCCTTCCTCCAGAAGACACATAAAATCAAGGTCTTGGGCACTTGTGTTAATTAACATTCCCATAGTCCTTTTTGCAAAACTGGAGATAATAGTCCTGGTGTGCTGGCCAACTTCCAGTGTGCAAATCACATTCGGCTTACCTCAAATTCCCCTGGCAGCTGGAGGTGGCTGAGGTATTCGGATGCTCTCTGTCCTTTGCTATGCTGTGCACACAGAATGAGCCAGGCTGGGAGCTGAGCTGGGATGCGGAAAAGCTCCCCTTCTGAAAAATGTACCAGCTAAAGGTATAATCAAAGACAAACACAAATACAAGGAGCTTATCCACTGCTAATATGGAAAGAAAAGAGTTTATTTACTTCCCACTGACTAGTCTCCGGCAATCAATTAGCAAGTTTTCCCATTTTTCTTCATTTTTCAGTACACAGCTGCTCTTATAAATCACTAGCCATAAATCTGAGAGAGGAGTCTGTAACAAAGCCGTAATTAAGTCTTAAAATTTAGGTGTCATTTTATTAGTTTCTGGGTCTATATTCACATTCTCCATGGTCCTAGACAAGCCAGTTTTCTTCTTATTCAAATGTCTCATGTACAGCTAGCTGAAAACTAAATGTGCTTATTAAACCCAGGGTTTTTAAATTAAGGTTGAGGGTCTAATACCTGCAGTTTAAATGCCTTTTTAATGTTGGTATGAATACAAATTCTGCTTAGGATATTCACTTTGGGCCCTGAAGCGGTTGCTAAAGACTTGTCACAGAGAACCTATTTATCTCAAAGTGAGAAACACTGAACCAAAATTTTGCCAAGTACTTGTTTCAGGACAGCTTTTCCCAGTCTGCTTCTACTCCATCATAAATCTCTATTTCTACTGGGGATGAAGAGACAACTTGAAGACTCTGGATGGATGCTCCAGGATCCTTTTGGATGCTACTATGCCCCATCCATGATGCGGTTATTCCCCTATAGCTGTATGGGATATGTGTAGATGCTTCCCTAAAGCCTCAGCATCCAAATCCAGGGAGTCAGATTGTAAAATTCCAGCAACATTTCCCTTTCTCTCACCTGCTTTGGAGAAGTCAGTGCAATTACTAGATTACAGAAGATATATTCCTTTGATGATGGCTTTATAAACCTCCTGGTTCCTTTGCCTGCTGCAGACGTTCCTTAATTTTAAGAGGTTCCTTAAAGGCTGAGAGAGCTGGGACTGTTTACCCTGGAGAAGAGAAGGCTGAGTGGGGGATCTTATTAATGCATATAAATACCTGAAGGGAAGGTGCAAACAGAAGGGAGCCAGGCTCTTTTCAGTGGTGTCCAGTGACAGGACCAGAGGCAATAGGCAAAATCTGAAACACAGGAGGTTCTCTCTGAACATCAGGAAACATTTTTTTACTGAGAGAGTGATCAAGCACTGGCACAGGTTGCCCAGGGAAGTTGTGGAGTCTCCATCCTTAGAGATATTCAAAAGTTGTCTGAACACAGTCCTGGGCAGCCTGCTCTAGGTGACCCTGCTTGAGCAGGGTGGTTGGACCAGGTGACATCCAGAGATCCCTTCCAACCTCAACCATTCTGTGATTCTGTGAATTTTCACCTCATTCCACACTGTTGAGGTTTAGGGACCAGAAGCAAGATCCAGATGGAAGGCTGGCAAAGAGCTGGCAGGAGACTACTTGCAGTTTCACTGTCAACATGCTGACTTTTGTCTAAGTGCAAAAGGGGAAAACTGAATGAGGGCCAGCATTTCAAAAAGGATATCGATGGGTCATGTCAAATGCTCATCCAGCCCATTCTATTGTCTCTGTTGGTGATGATGCCGATTCTTTAGGAAGACATAATAAGAAGAAAGTAAGCGTAAGACTTCTCTCCTTCACTCATCAGTCTGAAGATTACATGGTTTGCATGGCGCCAACCCAACAGAGAGGGAGGGAGGACATGATGCAGCACAGGGACAAGAGGGTGCAAGGATGCTCGTACTCCTATGAAATTCAACACAAAATTATTCTGCAAGAAGTCAGAGTGAATATTCTAGATTTAACCCTGAGCTATTCTGAGGCCTGGGTCTCTGTCAAAATCACGCAGTCCTTTTGCTTCAAGGCAACATGTTGATCCAGGTATAAACTGTTCTGATAGGTTTTTTAGATTAAGAAGTGAAATTAACGGATTCTAGAGGACAGGAAAGCTATTTCCCACTGAGATCCCCAAGACTTCCTCACTTGATGGTTAATTCTTTCATTGGAGTCTTGTCTTACATTTTTTCTCAGAAGCTAGCAGGACAGGACACCTGCTAACTTGTTTTTGGTTTGTTCATTAGGCCATCAATGAAGACTAATATTGCTTTGCTTGAAGTTTTAGACGACTGCTTATTTCAAACTAAAATGGAATTGTCAATCCCTGGTATTAGCTTTTCAAACAAACTAAGTGATATTTATGATAGTCTTCTGTATTTATCTGCAAGATGACTTTATTTGTCCTAGGCTGTGGATCCCTGCTTGATCTTAGATTATTATGATTTGTTTGTTTTACCTGTTTCTCAGAGATTTATATTCTGAAACTCCTCCAGTGGCACTAACAAAGATTTGATTACCCAAGTGATAAACCAGTTCTGCTTTTAAGTTTCTTATAAAACTTCATTACAAGTGAAATTAATCAGTGTAGATTTTAACGTGAAGAGAAGGCAGAGGTGCTTATTTGATGGACTGTGTTCAAAAAGCTGGGTAAGCTTTATATCACTCTATATGATAATAAAAAATTACGGTGTAAGACCAAGGTCATATAATAACACATGAGCAATAGCACTGTGTGCTCATGATGCATTGACAAAGGATGCTTGTTCAGCTTTATAGTTCATACTGTAATCTTTCTCTACTTCATATGCACTCCTAATACATTTGCAGTTCATCTACCTACCTGAAAATAGACAATATTTTAGGAATAGAAAGTTACATTTAGTTCCAGTCAACTCAAGAAAAGCCTGTCTTACATGCCTACATGAATTTGGGATTTTCAGAAGTACAGGGCCTGTCCTAGATCTATGTTCAACTAAAGTGATGATGCGGTTACTTGTATATATTATCATTTATATTCTTATTTATCTGTCTTGCTCAATGCTTTGAAATCCCTTGAAAGCTCCAGAAATAAAGTAGATTCTGCAGGAAAAAGAGAACAGCATGGTTTGTTATGTTCAGAAATCCTCTGTCAATGGGAAAGAGTAATCATATTGAGAAGCTGTTCTGCTCAGTATTGGAAATGAATATATCACTCTTTTTTTTTTTGTTCAGAGCAGGAAAATATGTGTTAAATAAAATATTTCTAGCTAGTATCTATTGGTGCATGAAAGGCTGTAATACAGGCTTGTCTGGATTGAGCTGAAGGAGGAGTGTGTCCAACTGCGGCTCTGAGGCAGGGAAAGAGAATTGTTTAACACTGCCCCTATTCCTGCTTGCCCGTGGAACACTCAAGCACAAAGAGTCACTTACACTTTCACATAGTTGCCCATCTACTTAATTCTACCCTGCAATCCCGGCAAATGAATATTACACAGCTGAGACCTGAACTGAGGTTTTCTGGCCCAGTAAGTAGAAGCCATTGGACCATAAACATAAACAGATGTTTGCACATGTGTGTGATTCACTCAAAGTAGCTAGCTGGGTTTGGAGATGTAGCTTATAAATACATAGAGGATGAAATGATGAAATTACAGTAGGAAATTAATTATCTCCAATTCTGCCAAAAGGCATCCTGTTCTTTATAATTTTTAAGGTCTTGAGTTATCTCATTTTGGTAATACTAAATTGAGACTATAGTAAAAATAACCATTATTTCACCCACTAAATAACTAAATTCTCAAATAGATGATACAGTATCACAAGCACAGTGAAAAAAACATGCACTGTCCCTTTCATCATTGTCACTAGGGCCAGACTCTAAGCAGCTGGAAAAGGTGAAGCTTTGTGACTACACCACTTTGCAACAGCTTAATGCTGTGGAAATACAGTGCGAATCAGCAATTAGAGACAAATAAAGCTGTGTTCAGGTGATTTGATGTAACACACGTATTGTATTTCATCTCTTCCAGTAAGATGAGAACAGATTTGAAGGTCTCAGTCGTAAAACAGGAATTTAAGTGATAAAAATATTCCAATGGAGCAGCACCAAAACAAGTCTATACAGCTGCTTTGCAGAGTAATTTCATGCAGTCATGGATGAATGTGATTTTTTTTTCCCAGAACATGCAGGAGAAGATGACAGATTTAAGTGCTTCATGTGATTAAGTAGACAAGGTGGCCATTTTTCTGCATTTATGCAGAAGCAATAAAAATGCGTGGTCATGCACCAAATCCTAGGGTCAAAACTGCAGTTACTACTCAGGCAAAACTCCCATTGACATCCGTAGTTCTTATTGAATGTGGGCAGCGAGCCTTCTTTCATGCATTTAGTCTGTCCTCACATGTTCTTAAATAGCACCATCAGGTGGCTAAGCGGGGGAGAAAAAAGGCAATGATTCACGTAGCCATTTGAATGCCTGGAAACTGTAGCTGCCCCCTTTTGCACCCCCAAACCCATGAGGATTCAGCATAGCAGCCAAGAGGGTGTTAGGACAGTCTGACCCATGAGCTGGAGTCTTGCAGGAGGATTATCTGCTGAGACAAACCACGCTGCTCTGGCTTGAAGGCATGTAATGAAGTTTTGGACCTATTTAACTTCCTGACCCATTTGTGGCTTAAAATAGCAAGTCGCCCATCATAGTGCAACTGCACAGTACATGAGCTGAAGTGCTAAAGCTTGAACCTTTAGATGATCATGCAAAAAAACAAGGACGCCTACTCTGTGGCATCGTATGCCTGCCCACTGACTCTGCTATAGATAGTGCATGAATAACAGAGGATGGGGTTAGCCCATTACATTCTGTTCTTGCTGAACTTTAAGCTGAATGGACCCTATCTATTAAAATTAATGTTGGAAATGGGAAATAATTTTTTCACATCAAATGCTTTTTCATATGCTCAGTCCCCGCACCAGAGAGAGCAGAGAGACAGGAATGTGCTCTCAGCCAAATGTGCCCTCCCCTCCGTGGAGCCCCGCAGTTTTAGCCAACTCTTCGGTGTCCAAAGAAGTCGCACTCCAAAGTACCGTGCGGTGCTGAGCCTGCCGACGCTTGCACTGGCTAATTTCTAACTTGAATAATAACAATGAAACATGATTGAGCTGCTTGACATTTACAAAAAGGTGCTTGTTAAAAACAGTTCCTCCCAACTTAATTAACACTAAAACCCTTTAGGTGTTCCACCAAGTACATATTAAAACAGCTGTCCTTTTCCCTGAAATGGAAGTAAACTAGAAGTGAGCTTCAATAAAACCAATGGACTATGACTTCTTCCAAGCACAACTGTAATGAAATGTTACTGCTGTAATATCCAGCTAAATAAAGACTGGTGAGCTGGCTAGGCCAGCTGCAGTGGCAGATGCAGACAGGATCATGGGCTTTAAACAATGCTATCACTGAATAAACACAGACGAGGAGATAACATTTCTACACCTCCCCAGTTTCCATGAAATTAGTTTTTGTTATTCTAAATCCAAAAGCTGATAATACTCTCAGCATAAAATGAATGGCGGTAATTTTTCCACAAATGGTGTTATAAACTACCATTAGTCATTAGTCAGGAACATTTGGAATTATGTGTCACCCAACACTGGAAATTGCATTGCATATTTGAGGAGACTTGATGCTTTGGTTGGAGAGAGATCACCTGCTGTTTTATAGTTTTTTACCTGTATGCCATGCTTTCTTTCTTAAGATAGTTAATGCATGACCTAATGGCCACATCCAAAAGGAATCCTTCCTTACGGAAATACCCCAGTAAATGCCAAGTAAAGAACTGATAAAGGAGTAAGTTAACCACTTCAATACAAATATGAGTTTTCTGTGTTAGATGTGGCCAAAAAGAGAGAATGTACATCCTGTATGATATGCTGAGGTTTCAAAATTAAACACCACCCCAAACTGAGGTCAAAGTTCAAAAATTCCTCCAATTTGTCTATTGCATATGACACCATCTAACAGTACCATGAAAAAAAACAGAAGGAAGAAAATAAGGCAATAATATCCATGAAGCTTTTTGAGAATTTGCTGTGTTCTTGTGAAATGTTTAAATCTTAACAGCATTTTCCAAAGAAAAAAAATAGCATTTAGTGTTACCAGTCACTTGACAAGGCAGATCCAACAGAACATAAATGCCAAATAAGTATCAAAATTTACCTTGCATCCCAATGTAAGTGTCAAAACGTATAATGGTCCAAGCTCAGAGCCTTCCAGTATCCTCTAGTCCCACTGGTGTTCATGGCCTGGGTTCAGATACATATTTGATCCCTTCAGCATTTGTTTTCTTTTATCCTCCTTAAAACTGAACCTTTCACCCCATTAAAATTGGCTTGGCAAGATAAGAATCTATATGGTTATAGGATATAATAATGTGCTTAATAATGATGGGAATGATTTGTTTACATTTGCTTGTATTAGGTAACAGCATTTTATCCAACAAGAAGTTCCACTGAAGTCAAAAGGCCACTTGGCACGTGGGTAATAAAGTGCTCCCATGCCATAATGAAGATGACTCAGTCCTACCCCTATGCATTTTATTGGATATTATTTGGCCAGCGTCTGAACAGATTAAGTACTACTATTGTGGAAAATAAATCATCACAAATTCACCATGTCATGTAAGCTAATTTTTATAGTATTTGCAGGGAAGGAGCTTTAAGCTCAGGTGAATATTGAAGATGACACTCTCACTGAACATAACCACTCACTGGGAAATAAATGAAATGTGCATAGATATTGTTTTTAAAGATAAACTTGGTTGCCAGGCTTTTAAGGGTGTACTGAACACAAGCCATTGAAATGAAATTCGGTTTATCCTGCAGGGATTTACAGGGAAGCTGTCGAAGAGCGGTGTGAAGATCTGTGTGTGCCCGTGCGGCCTTCAGGCTTCTCCAGAAGCCAACGGCCAAGCTCCACAAGCAAGAGCCGGAGGAGGCTGCAAGTGTGAGAAAGGCTCTCTCGGTCTCCCTGTTGCTGTTTCATATCCTTCATCTTCCCCCTCTTTATTTGCACCAAAGAGACTTTATCGAGCTGTAACATCCCCATCTTCTGCTGGGGGAATGACAAAAGTGCTGGGAAGTATTAAGACTTTTTAATTTAAATGAGCAGGAGAAAGCAATGGAGGAGCAGAAGAGATCCCATCGTTTAACTTAACTATCCTATAGCAATCAATTTGGGACAACAGGCACAAATACCTGAAGGGTAAATATATTTTATTATCCTTTGGGCCAGACATGACAGTTTATCTGTTAAGAACAAACTCAAGGGAAGATTTCCTTCCCTCCCTAGCATCTTATTACTGTATTATAAGAGGGGGGTGATTGTTTACCATTGCTTATAACTTATCACCAAACAATTAAGTCTCCTTCAACTAACATGATGGATTTGTAATGAATTTGCTTAGCAAAGTAATTCATGCATAGATCCTTACCAGATATCAGTTACCTGTTTCACAAGATTCAGGGCATCCATCAATCAAAAGGGCCCAGACTGGTGTTAATTTAGAGGCACATATTTCTACCTAAGCAGATTTTTTTGATAGAAGCATTTACAGACACCAAAGCAAAGTACATAGCCCCAGACTTTTCATAGAATCACAGAATGGTTTGGGTCAGAAGGGACCTTCAAAAATTATCAAGATTCATTCCTGCTTTAGGAATGCATTTAGTTGCTTGATCATATAATAAAATTGTAATTCTCAATAGCAACATCACAGGTTTTCACTGTGGGACTGAATATACGACCTCACAAATTCTTCATTGCAGGCTGAAAAGCAACTGACATTTCCTTAACCTCAGCTTTCCAAAAGAGATATCAGCTGTGTCAAGAGCAGTGATTAAGAACCACATAAATGTAATAAACAGCTATTTTATTTTCATACTGTGTAATTTCTTAATCCACTATTTCCAGGGAAACATGATCTGGTATTGAAGAGGCTAGCCTACATCTTGAAAGAGGCAGATTCAGTTCCTGGCTCTTTCTCCCTGATTCCAACCTTGTAGCTTATCTGCACACCATTTTTTTTTTTTTCCTTCCCTTAATAAACCAACAGAACTAGTTAAAAAGAAAGAAAACAGCTCTCAATTTATGTTAATGAACTCTAGTAGTATTGCAGCACCCAGCACTAAAACTGTTGCTTTCCCTGTACTGCTAATACTACCTGTTTCTAGTCAAGAAGTATGAATAAACAGAATGATCACTTCTTTCCATCAGTCATTATAAGCTAAGTTCAGGCAGTTTTGAGCCGGTTTCATGTGTGCATTACCTGACAGGCCAGAAATTGATTTACATCCACAGCTGTGCACACACATATCCTCACGGCTCAGAGCAGAGCGAGAGCATAATCTGCAGCCGACACACACTGGGATGACCATGTTGATATGCTGGGAAAGCCTGAACAGATTTGCTAACTGGAGAGAGTTTAGTAAATCACAGGTTATCCAGCTTCATCCAAATTACATCAAGGAATCATGCAGAGTTGTCAGTTTAAGAGCTGATTGCATACCACTATACCCCCTCCATTGCTGATAAAACCTAAAAACATTTTTTTTCTGGTTGGACCATAATCATGTTTTTTTAATCGTTTTTCAGTTTTCATAATTATTTTCAGTAATTTATGGGGGTTGCAATTTTTTTCTGCTTTGTCTTTATACACAGATTGACTATTTGTTCCTTCCAAGGACATTTCTCTTGCTGTCAGACAATAACAGGATCAAATAAGGGGGGGGGTTTAGACCCTTCTGCTTCTTTACAATTAGCAAACAGACTGAAAATGGAAACAAAGCATCTTATTTATGCCTTTATTTCCCCCATTACAGCAGCTTTCAATCAAGCCAAACAAAGCATTTTTTAGCACTTCACATAATTATCGTTGCGCTTAATGAAATTATGGAAATTTGTTAAAGAGCTGGCAGTCTCTGGCTACTGTAGCTCACACTGCAAGTGGTGAGTAGCCGCAAACAAAGGAAGCCCATCTAAAGCTGCACTTCTGTGTTGGGCATCTCTGCTCTGGGACTAATTTTCAAAAGGCACTCGGGGTACATGTTGCAAGTGTTCAGTACCTGCAGGAAGGACCAGATATCTGTAAGTACTTAATAGGTCCATTTACGCACCATATGAGGACACTTTGGAAAAGTCTTGGTGTCTTTTGTACAAAATCTTCTGAATATCAAACCTGTTATTTAGGCAGTTTCAATGTGACTTGAGCCATTCTGAACAACATGGACAGAAAAGACGTTTTGCAAAGAGGTAGATGTGTGTGGGGATGTAGACTCATTGCCATATGGCTTGCGCTGGGGTGAAAATACCACAGAAAGCCAGAGATCAGCTAAGGGAAACCCTTTGCACTGACAGCACAGTTCTCTGACTTATGGGATGGATACTATATATTGCAGGAATATTATTATCGAGCTGAAGCCAACAGCGTGGCTGGAAAGTTTGGGCTCAGCATGCCTGAGCCTGCCCTTTGCCTCGCAGTGTGGGTAGACCCCAAAAAATTCCTGTTACAAAAGGGAGAGCTGCTGAAACATCCTTTCCAACTCCAGTTTCTTCACCTTATGCCCTCCCAGGTGTGCTACTTCAGCATATGTGAGTAGCACATCAGAATGCAACAGAAAGTGAATTTATTTCTATATGATGCTCCTGAGACAATATCAGTAATCCTTCTCTTTCTTATTTATTGTACTGGTGTTGTATTTCTTTGTATTGAACTTACCATCATCTGCTCAGAGAAGTATGGAAGAGCTCATCTCTCGTAAAATAAGTAAAATTATGGCTATGTTTTCCTTCTGCTGTCCCTCCCTAATGGGACTGTTGCCATTTTGAGTAATGAACCTCTACTTTAATTCCTCCTTCTTTTCTGCAACAACAAAAGAAGAAACTGGACTATAAATCATTCAGAAAAATAAATAACTTTTTTGTCTGTTATGCCTGATTAAGTGTTCTTTATGCTTATGCCCTTCTCAGGAAAAATAAAATAAAATCTGGATTAGCGCTTGAGCTGAGTTCATAATTTGTTTTGATTTGAAAAGTCATGAAAAGAAAGGGTTATTCAAGAGGTAGCCGAATACCCTTGGAGAAGGGTCAGGCTGTAGGCCTCTGCAGTCCATAATTCAGCTAAGCAGGACCAGAGTCAAAAGTCAAGCAATCAAACAACAGTACTGAGACATATTTTTGCAATTCAGTATGATCAATGGATATTATTGCACAGAAAATACCTATCCTAAAAAACAAATGAACAAATAAGCACACAAAATATGGAAACCTGATTACTATGAAGGCAAAGTATTATGGTTGTGCTTCAAATCATCTGTGAAAAGTTGCTTGGGGAAAAAAAGAAGAGTGAATGTTTATAAAAGACCATTCATCTACATCTAGCTACATTCATCTATTTCAAATTCTCAGTCTTTGAAAAAGAAGGATCACAATAAAAGGGAAACACACCTGATTTCTGCCTTAGACCAGCACCGAGTTTCTGTTTCAAGGTGGACACAAAATTTGAATTTTCAAGCGCTCAGGTCTCCAAAAGGGCCTTTTACTCCTCAACACATTAATTTACTCCCTCAAATGTGAAGTTTACACCTCTGGATGGTATTGTCCAGCATGTTACACTGGGGAAATGGCATCAGGGTGTTCATTGCACTCCCTAAGAGTATGGGCCTGAGGTCTGACTGCTGCATGCGTGGGGCTGCCACCTCAGCAGCAGTATCTCCATCACCAGTGTGAGGGGGTCTCCAGGGATGCTTCCTCTACTGGAAGGGGGACAGCCAAGTACATCAAGGTAATGTTCCTACATCTGCTCTGGCTTGATGCTGCTCAGCCCAAGGTGGAAGAACGGTTCACTGAGCCCATGGAGCAGCAGCCCGGGGAAGTGCAGCTTGGGACTGATGCTAGGTGAGGTGTCCTGCAGCCTTTAGCTGGTTCAAAGGAGAGCAAGGATACCGACATGCATTCACTGCACATAGTTAAACAATAATAGAAGCAGCTGAAAGCAGAGATTGTCCCAGGAGCCGGTAGAGATCCTTGTGCAATCTCTTCTTCCTCTCTTCTTCAGCCATCTTAATGCTTAGTTGATAACATGGTTCTGTGACAGCAAATGGGTATGCTCCCAGCCGACTCATAACCTAAATACTGTTGCATTATTTTGAGTTTAATGGTACGTAACTGATGTGATTTGATCCCTGTCCTGCATCCAGTTTGCTAGAGCAAGAATAAATTCTCATCATCCCATTGAGGTGGACATTGCAAGGCTTGCCTGTGTCACTGGAAAAGCCAGCGTGGCGAGTACAGGGGCTGAACCCACACAGTGCACCAATCTTGCTGCGAGACCAGCTTGCATGGTCAACCTTTGCTGCCATTCACAAGTCAAACCTGCAAATACAGGCTCATTCCTGGTCAGTCACCATCGTCAGGGCACGCAGGGCCCCACGAGTCTGAATATGGATGGAGGGTTGGTTTCTCACAGCACCAGGCAGGGTAGGTCTGGTGACAGGTCGTCCGTGAGGCTGTATCTGGAGATGAGGCAGATCATTCAGTGCCTCCTGCCCTTCCAGAGACAAAACTTTGAGCTGCATAGTCACAACCAGAGAGTTACTGTTCTCCACTGTTAGCCTTTGTGGGCAATCTTCTTCCATACACTTCTCCTGGAATATGATCAACCTTTTAATACACTTGGAGAAGGCTTTTCGATTCTGGTTATTTATAAAAAAAAATCACAGTGAATAATACCGTTCACTAATCAGCTTTAAAAAAAAAAAAAGAAGGCATTAGTTTGCTGCTTTCAGTGAGCTATCATTCCTGAGATGTTTCATTTATAAGCTATGAGTCTGATTGGCCTGAACTTTGATAGAGCTTCAGCCAGGATGTGATCATTATTAAGCTATCATATGCAAAATACAGTATGTTTTTGACAGTTCCTGTCAGCTGCTGAGACAGATCCTTTCCTGAAAAAACATGCAATGAGCTTTGACAATCATGTAGTCAAATGTTTACCCACTTGTCCACATATCAGTTTGCTTAAATATCTTTATGCTCACTCTACCTCCAGGCATGTTTGTTAAGTAGAATACACTGCTGTGCAGATGCATTATTCTATCATCTGCAAACTATATTAAAGATGGAAGGTTTAAACTATAGGTTAATGAATAGCTGTAAACTCTGAGAGTCAATTCAAGAGCTTAGAAAGAAACCCTTGGCCCCATGGCTAAGTGTATGCCTAAAGGGAAATGAAGTCAAGACCAAGAAAGCTTAAGAGTGCATTCAAAGCCCTAGGGAAAGGGCATTGCTGCTGTTTGCACTTAAAACTATCCTATGAAGGCTGTTATTTTCCCCAAATTTCATGAGTATAATTTAGCAATTTGCTAGTGAGGGAAGAAGCTCATTTTCACCGCAGTCACTGCTCTGCTCATGTTAGGTATCTTGTAATTTTAGGCAGTCACTAAGTGCACAGAAGATTCATTTGGACTAGTTCCAGGTACAAATATCAAGAAATGCTTGAAAACAGAGAACATCATAAATTGTGTGGGAAGAGGTTATTCTATCAAACTTAGTTGGTCATGCCAAGTAATAAAGATCTGAGTTTCAATAAATTTGAGCATTTTTCTGGACCACCTAAGGATAGTGTTAGTCCAGTAAATATTGTTCAGTGGTATTTCCGATCATCTTCCTCTTCAGTCACTCAGTTTCTGAGAAAATTTGTGTATGTGGGTTGACTTTCTATAGTGCCACATGAAATGGAAATGGGAAAGATGGGGGACTAATAGAGGAATTATAAGGTGGATAAGGAAGAGGACAAAGGAGAGAGAAAGAGCCATTTTTGCTGAGACAGGAACTACTGTACTGAAGAGAGGCTACCAGTGACATGCCTGAAAGGAAGATTTTTTTGACAGATCCAATTTGATGTTTTCTTTTAAACTGTTGGCTAGAATTACAACTGATTCTTATATTTGCTGATGATGGAGCGACTCTTAATACTAGATGGGAGATTTGTGTGGTCTTCAGAACATACTCAAATCCATCAGGGAATATGACAAAATGCAAAAATACAAAGTGCAAATGCCTGTACTGAAGGACAAATTAGAAGAATTTCTGAAGCGAGCTGGGAGCTCCTTATCTAGAAACTGCAGAAGTGGGGAAAAGACTTGGATGAATCAAGGATGTAACAGAAGGAAGGATTCATAGGAAGAAGCAATATTGGAGAGTCGTTAAAAATGGCAACTGTTGGGCACCAAATACTTCTCCTGGTCTGAAACAGAAGCAGTAAGCATGAAGCAAGAAGTTTGTGTCAGCATTACTAAAAAAAGGCAGAAAAACAAATGCCTGAGATGGTAAGAATCTCTTAAACCAGCTCTATCATCAGATCAATTCAAACATGGAACTGCACCCATGTATTATCTCTCTTAGACACGTCAGTCATTAATAACTATACAGGCCTTCAATGTAGTGCAGCTGTGAAGAAATAAATGCAATGCATTTACTGTATCTCAGGCAGGGTCCTTAAAGACTGGAGACTGTTGTTATTTTACAAAGAAATGCTAAGATTTCATCTGGAATAAAATTTATGACTGGCGGTCAAGAGAGAAATTTAATCTGAACTGGGTGATTAGTGGAATTGCTAAGATGATACGGAGAAGTCCATCTTAGAGAAAAGCATGTTTAGTGTACCAAAACAAAGGCTGAGAAGTAAGTAGGATTGTTCACTGTAAAAATATCAGAGAAGTAAATGCTAGGAAAGAAAGGGAGTGATTTAAGGTGAAGGACAGTGTTTGCACAAGAAGTGTAATCATGAAATTGAAAGAAGCAGCCTAGATGAAAGAGGTTCCAAACTGAGACTTTCTCATCTGTCCAAGAAAGCAGATTCCTCAACAGCTGTATAGTGGGATGTGTGGGGGCAACCCTGAACCCCCAGTGTTCTACCTGATCCACTTCTGAATGAGATTCAATGATACAATGTCTGAAAGATCAGAGAATGGAGTCAGTGGTCCAAATATTTTATACAGTTATGTTCCCAAATTTGTGTCCACCACACAGACAGTAAAACGTATTAAGGCTGCTCATGTTTGCAGGGGATGGGGCAGGGGTTGTGGGTAGGAGTCTAATGAGAGAACAAAGACAATCAGTAATTATCTAAGTGATCAGACCCACAGTGCTGATATTGAATGCTTGCATAAAGACTCAGAGGAAATGGGTTTTGTGTCAGCTATATGTGCAAATATGCCCCCGTGAAAGATTCGTCTGGCAGTGGCAAATAACTTAGGTGGCTATTTTAAAAAGTCACCTTAAAACTATAAATTTACTGAGTAAATTATTCAGTATGAATTGTTCATGCAACTCTTCTTGTGATGTGTGAGAAGAATGAATTTAACTATTTTGAAACTGTATACGTGCTCCTTTTTTAATCAGTGAACTTCCAGAGATAATAGAATTTATTCATGAAATTTACACTTCAGTGGTGTAAGAAAATGGTACAAAATCATAAATGCAAGATCACAGAAAATATTGAAGCAAGTACTGGCCTGTAATTCAGCTGAAGATTTTGTTTACATCGTAAGCCATCATAAACTTAAGATACAGTTGCTGTATCTCAGTGACATGGGGTTAGCATTTGGAGGGGCCCACATTGCCATGTTGGTATTTCACAGAATGACTGGTGAAACCACTGTCCCTGGGGTCCCCCTTTAAAAGGCTGGCCCATAGACCAGTGAAGAAGATGGAAAAACTCTTTCTAATTCCCGTGAGCTTTGAACAGTACCTTTAATATTATATGATAGTTGAAGCAATTTTATTGAATTTCAGAAATGGTGTTCACTTCTGTAGTAAGATGGACATGCAGGACTTGGTTCTTATTTAATATTTGAAGAAAAAACCATCTAACACCCCCAAGCAGACTTCATAGATTATGGATCAAAAGGTATCTTGCAGTCTGGCCTTGAGCAGAATACTGGCCATGGGACTTCTTGTTTGACCCAGTCCTTTAGAAAGATGTGATTATATTTTTTTCAGTGACAAGGAGTCAAGAACAAACCTTGCAAGTTGTTACAGTGAATAATTCACTACCTCATCATATCCCTTACTTCAGATCTGAGTATCCACCTGGTTTCCAAGAGCATACCTAATATTTCAGTAATCTCCAGCTACTCTATGTACCCAGACAGGGACTACTCTGTCTCTTTTGCCATAGACCCACCTGTTGTCAGAAGGTCATTTGTCATAATCATGGAGCCATTTTTAAAAACTGCTTCCCAGTGTTGAAGCAGAACCTTCATTCTTTACGGCTGAATGTCTGGTTTGCTTGTTGTCTGTATCAAAACACATAGTTTTTTGCGGTAATCCACTTATCACGCTATCCAGTTGACTATCAGTAATTTGTCTTCTTTGTTATTCGTCATGTCCTTATTCTATGTGTCATCTGCAAATTCTATCAGCAATGATTTTAAGTTTTCTTTCAGATCATCAACAATTTTCAAGAGTTTAGGAAGATGAACAGCTCTCAGCAGCCCCTCACCAAAATTCATGTACTTTCTAATGATTTCTTATCCATAATCATATTGTGAGACAGCCATTTATATCCATTTTAGGTGTGTCAGGTGGATTTTAATCATTCTTTTCACTTATCAAATAAGTGAAATATCATCAATAATATCATCTCAAGCCAAATGCCTTATGAAGCCTGAGTACCTGATACATGACCAAGCCGTGATGCAGCAACGTTAGGGAAGGGGAGACTGGAGTCATGTTGTAACTACCATGTAGCATGTTTGGCTGTGTTACTGGGGGATCTACAGTCAAGCTACGGTCCTTTGAACATCTCGACATGGTACATTATATCAACATTCTGACCTTTATCATCCAAGTTTATAGAGCCATTAGCTTGTAGTCAGTTTGACAAGACTCCTTTCCCACTAACTCAGCCTTGTTATTTCAGCCTCCTTTCTTTCTAAGTTAATTGAAACCAATACTAGCCAGCCCTTATTTTGCTTGGGAAGAATGTCAGGGTCATATCACCTACTCTATTCCAAATAGTAGACCAGCATTCGTTTCCCTTCAGCCTTCTGGATCTTCTCAATCAACAATGTAACAAGCTCCTCAGACAGCTCTTTTAAGGTTTTTGCTTGCAAGTAATCCAGATGCAGCATTCAACTTTAATTTAATTTAATGCCTTTTTTACTAATTGACAGAAAATACTTTCCTCCTCATTGGATAAGATTATCCTTTTTCTCATTTCTATCTAGTAAAGTAGCAGCACCATCATTAATATTTCCTTTGTTCTTTTGTTCTTATTAGCCTTAATTCTGCAGGCTATGTATTTGTTCTTTTCCTCCTCTTACCAGTTTTCTACAATCCCCAGTTTCTAATTTCTATTATTTTCTACTAAATCCTCAACATTTTCATTTGTTGTAAAAATAGGTTTATTAAGAGATATCTTTGTTTCCCAACTAAAAAATAGACTGCTTATTTTTTTAGTAGAGGGCCTACACTGTGCTGTGAATTGCACAAACATATTGGAAAACAGTCACCACTTTAAAGCAGTGGGGTTCTCAGACCTTTTTTCAGGTCCCCTGCCCAGGATATGTTCAGTTCAGTTCCCCGCTGTTTTCCCTCCATCCTCCAGTACTGGGCAAGCACTTCTCCCACTAGGGCACGTACCCTGCGCAGCATAACCAGAGAGCAGAGGCAGAGGATCACTGGGAACAGAGTTCGGGAGAGGCTGAAGAAGATGTGGAGGCAGGACTTGGACTGGGGCGCAGGACAGCAGAAGTGGGAGACCAGGGCTGTGATGAGCTGTCCTGCTAATACTTCTAAGCCATAAGCCTGTGGTAGTTTCTCCATTACGTGGTCCTGCCCCAGCCAATTCCTTCTGGTCATATCCCCGCTCTGCTCCCTGCAGCAAATGTTCCCCAAATGTACGCAGACAAAGTCACTTTTGATTTGGCATGCTGGTTACGATACCATATGAAAGGGAGAAGGTTCTCCCAAGGTACTCTCTCAATACTGGGAATCGTTCAAAGCCAGTCATAGAGCTAAACACAGTTTAAATCCATGTGACTTGAAGCTTAAGGAAATGTTCACACAAATCTCTACAAAAGCAAGCTGCCATGATTTGTATGTGACTTTTCCCAGCTGCTTGTAAGGGAACAAGTTTTATGATCAGCTTGGTTTTCCTTTGTGCAAGAGGACATTCCTCTCCCTTTTTCTTCCTCCAGATTGCCTCAGTAGAGACAGTCAGTGTGTCTCTCTGGGGAAGGAGAGACCTGTGGGCACAAGGGCAGCTGGAGTGCAGATATGATGTCAGATGTGTTTTAACACAGCTGGCGGAATGCTATAAAACAGGGCTTTTACTGTTGCATTGAGAAGGGATTTGCATGAATTCCAGATGTTCACTATATGATCAATCTTGCTATGTACACAAGTGTGTCCCCATGCATGTGTAAAACAAAGCCTGCCTAACCTAGGGAGTGAATAAGGGCACGCTTGCTTTCCTGGAAGTCTTTTGTTTGCTTTTCCATTCAGATCTCATGTGTCAGGTCATACCCAGTTTCTGTCAGGCTCATGAGATTAATACAGGACTTTATAGCTGCTATGATGATGTAATACCTTGATTTCACTGAAACTGAAGAATCTGTACGTAAGAAAATGAAGTTAAAATGACAATGACTAAAAGTAACCTATCTGAGCCTTTAGAGATGGACACAGATGCTCGTATTTCAAAGCACAAACCAACCCGTGAACTGGAGGTTAGGGAGGAATCTTCTCTATAGGCAGGTCATGCTGTAATTGTTTCTAAAGCCCTTCTTGTCACGTTCTCTAATGTAACTGCTGCTGGCCAGGGTCATAGACAGAGCTGCAAGAGCTGGATTCCTGGCTTGAAATGGTGCAGCAATTCCTGAGTTCCTGTCAGTCACTATTAATTTACTTCATTATAAATAAGATTGGGATCAGGCCCTTCGTATGTCACAGAAAGCAACGGTTCCACTCTTTCCAAAGGCATCACCATTTTAGTGTTAAAAAGCCTAATGCCCCCATGTAGTCTCCATAAAAGCTGTACATGAGGACTATTCTCTGTGGACTAAGCCTTTCTTCTATTTTCATTCTCCACAAGCAATATTACAGCTTAAAGCTCTTTATAATACAGAAAGGTGACTAATAAATGAAACAGAAACGGGGAGATGGAAAGTACCGGGATTAAAGCCACGCACAAACCATCAGTTCTAGCTGGAAGGCTTCAGGAAACCAAAGCCAGCAGATTTTATTTGTTTGGCTCGCTGGCTCTGAAGCTGGGGCAGAGAGGAAGAGGGCATTGAGTTTGTTGCTCACCCCCAAGGGGTTATTGCACTTAAAACTCGTCTCTTTTGGTCTTTCAGGCCAAATATTCCAACTGTTGAAGGCTTAGCATTCAAAAGTATCTCCATTGGCTCTAGCTGTAGTCAGATTTTAAAACCACACCCTTGCCTAATCACATTATAGCAAATATAATCATCAAAGACTGGAAATGTTGGGCCCTGTTGGGGTACTCACTGCTGTGATCTGCTCAGGGCCACAAAAAGCGGCAAGTCTTCACACACGTTTTAACTTGATGTGGAGACAGACACAGTCTGGGTGGCATTTCTGGAACTTGAAAACCCCTCTGAGGTGAAACCCACAGTGCAAACCAGATGCCTCCAAGGTAGTCAGGGCATTGGCAGGGACAGCGTTAGTGTCAAGCTGGGGATGCGGTCCCCAGGCTGGTACCGAGCCCATAAGCCTTGCTGAGAGGCTGAGTGCACTCGCCGGTGCCCAGTACCACACTGGCACAGCTCGGCTGCTCCTGGTGAAGTGGCCACAGCAGTGTGTGGATGAACCGTGGGTTGAGTCCATTTGCCATGCTCCTACTGATTGCCAGGTGCTGTAGGTATGGCCTCAATTTTATCTTTCTGGGGGAGCCAGAAATCCAGAAAGCAACCTACTGAAGCAGAGAACCAGGAATTAGGATTCTTGCACTTATTTATGATTTCATCACAGCTTCGGGTAACTCAGTGAGCTAGCGTGATTCAAATTACTCACCAATAAAATGCAAATATCTGCTCCTCACAGGAGTGCAATGAGATTCCACTCACTCTTTTCTATTGCTTTGCAATCTTCACATTAAGGCATTTATTTCAATGCAGATACTTTCTGGGTGGTTATTGTCTGAATGAGATGCAAGTAAGATTTGTTTCATTAAACATTCACTGTCATACTATTTGAAAATCTCAGTCTGGTTTTACCAACTGGATATTTTTTCTCTTCATGCAGGAAGAACATCCTGAATACCAAATAATCCATGAAGTGTGTTTAAGCACAGTATTACTGGAACAAGATTGCTGCATCATTTGTGAATTTTCCCATGGGGAAACAAAAAGGCAAAGCTGCAATAAATCTCCAGGTAAATCTTGCTTTAGTGGAGATCAGTCAGAGACATCCTTCATTCAGAGGCAACTAATTTATTCCTAAACCCAATAGAAAATATTGCTATCAGTGCCAGGATTTGGCAAAGGTTGAGGAAATTACTATAGTTGAATGAAAGTAATTTTTTAGCACTCTAATGACAAAATAAAATTGCACTATTGTTCATGTTGGCTGCAAGGGAAACACTGAGCAAGAGACCCCATGGTGTCTCTATAAGGGCAAAATATTCCTTATTGTACGAGGATGTATGTGATTCCACACAGTGACAAGGAGGAGAGTCCTACAGAGAAGAACTCATAGGGTGACATCTAGATGGTCTCTTCTCTCTGTGGGTAGTTGAATAGAGGGGTTTAGCAACAAGAAACAGGAAAATCGCTTATACTGAATTATGCCCTGAAGGAGGAAGGTTTGTATTTAATGAGGTTTTTCATTGTTGATTTTTACCATAAGATAATGTAATTGGGTCTGAACTAGACCCTTTCTTCTTACCAGCTTTAAACTGAAAACTCCTAAGCCAAAAAGCTGTGATTTCCAAATGAAAACAAGATAGAGGGCACTGCAGTGCTTTGGACTCCCATGAAGAGCTCGCTCTACTACGCTTTCTACTGACTGCAGTTGCAAAGAGGACAACATTCAGCTCATCTGTTTGTGGGTGCCTGTAATACAGCTGTCTACATCACAGTTGGTTTTCTGAGGTCCCATCTAGTCAGTTCAGACAAAGAGGACAGCCAGTGAGTCAACTTATCCCAAAGAAAGCACCTGCATTTCATCATATGAATCACACCTTAACTCTCCTGAATATATTGCAGCCAAGACTTATTTGGCTGCAATGAGAGCTCAGGACAATGAGCTTGGGTCAGACACCTTCGTTGCAGTAACCTAGATTTCAGCAAAATGGATTACATCCAGAATGCCTGAGGATGGTTATGGTGATAGACTAGCTGCAATGAGAGAGCAGAGAACTGCCCCTTTCCTGCAGAAATTATACAGCTGAGCCTGCCATGGATGGGAACTGGAGCTGGTCCAAAGCTTCTCAACATGTTGCACCCAAAGATGAAGTGCCAGTTTGTTCCAGCTGCAGAAACAACTGTGGGGAAGAGGCAAAGAATAGAATAGAGTATTTCAGTTGGAAGGGACCTACAATGATCATCTAGTCCAACTGCCTGAACAATTCAGGGCTGAGCAAAAGTTAAAGCATGTTATTAAAGTCACTGTCCAAATGCCTCTTAATCACAGACAGGCTTGGGGCATCGACCACCTCTCTAGGAAGCCTATTCCAGTGTTTGACCACCCTCTTGGTAAAGAAATGCTTCCTAAAGAAGCTGAATGCTTCCTAAAGAACTGAAGAATCAGAAGATTTGCCACCACATGTCAAAGGCATGGAGTGTGGGAGGTGGCTAACCCTGCTGGGCAGGATCCTTCCTCTCCTCACTGGACGCCGATGCTTTACACACCCCAAACCCTCCATACACACACACACAAAAATACAGTGGGTCCAAGGTCATGTTTGCAATCCCCACATGCGCCTCAGATCAGCTCTCCATGTGCCTTCCTATCCTGCTCATGCCAGTTACTGGCATTGTAAAGAATGCTTAATGCGTTGTGGTAAAACAAGTTTCAGCAGCTGTTTCAACATATGCAGCTTAACGCCATGGGAAAAGGTGTGCACAAAGTACCATCTACTCTGGGAAAACACCAAACCAGCATGTTATGAATATTTCCACTGGAGGGGAAAAAGTTGAAGGAAAAAGAAGTTAAATGTGTAAAAAAAATTTTGATGTTTTCCTGCAAAGTTTCATCTTTTCTGTGGGGTTTTGTGCAGAAATCTTCTGGCTTGCATCCTTTTGGGCTGGGAGGTGGGGAGGGAATTAAAGCAGCAGAATTGCACCTGAATCAGAAAATCTAGTTCCTTTCCTTCATTAGCTCTCTTGTCTTCTCCTCCTTTAAGAAACAGGCGTGATAAAGCCTCAAATTGTCATAATCATGTCCTTTCACATTGTCATACAATTTAATTAATATTGAAGAACCAATTTGGATATCAGTTACGACAGTGTATATCCAGCATAGCTTCTCCACTGTCAATGGCATTACAGCAGTATATGACTACAGTGAGCTCAGAATGAGCCCTGAAGCCTTCGTTATTCTCTGAAAAATGTAATTTCTACTCATTTATCTCATTCTGAATTTCACTGAAGCCTTTAGTATTATGTCTCGATTCCAGTTTTAAGTATTGATAGTAACCTGCTGGGTGACATATCCAGCATTGTCTCTTGCACCATATGAATCGGTTTCCAGTAAATAGGAATGAACTTGAGGTAATCTTTGAAAGTGTACATTCAGTTGGGCTAGAGGGCATTTTGTGGTTAATGTCTGTAACTGTCATAGACTTGGATTCAAATCCAAATAAATTCTGCTTCCTACCAGTTCCTTTGGTAACTTGCCTGTATCATAAGACACCAGTGCAACATAGATATGTGACAGCACACAATGAGGACGGCCCAGAATTCAGGTGATTTATAGAAATGGTGGATTTGGTAACTATCCAAACTAAATTCTTGTTTGAGGTTTGCTATTGCCTTCCACTGCTGTAACACCGAGCACTTGGGCTGTTCTTCTGCTCTTGTGATTATGCTTTCATGAAAGAGGCAGCTGTGTGGGAGGTTTGGATGCACAGAGCATAGAGGATCAAGCCTTGACTTGGTAAGTAGCTGTTAAAAATGCTTAGGGCCATATTCAGATCAGCTTTTGAGAGTTGCAACTCCATTAGTGTCATTTAAGGATGTATTTAAAAGTGGAAAGAATCTTCTCTTTGGATTGCCTTTTTAACCCAGTACCTTGAGTTTAAACAGCATTTTGAAGAACTGTAAGTGAATCCACATCCAGAATTACATTGCCAGTAGCAACCCTCAGAAATGTCAGTAAAGATAACTTTGAATCTGACATATTGTTAAGTTTGGATCACTCCCATGTCAGCGAGACTGAACTTCTTTGCAAAGCATCATTAGCTCATGTCTCATTCTGTAGGCAGGAGCAATGAGAATTTTATATTTTTCAGAAAAAGAAAACAGTAGTAATGACTAGGAACATTTGTAGAAAGAAACAGCCTACTGTGTTTATAATGAGGAACACTAACTCCTTTAGTAGCATACATGTTCCTTTGGAGACTTTTGCCCTCCACAGAAAACGCCATTACTGAAGACTGCAAGTAGAAATTTGGAGAGTCTCTGTATCTTGGCATATCAGTTCTGATTCCCTTCTACTGCATTGATCAGATCTCTGCATATCAAAGAGAAGGTGGAAAAAAGTGCTATGGAACTTCTACAAAAATTCAAACAACATAATTAGGCCAGAGAGTAGCAGATGCACAGCACTGTCACCTCTCCAAATTAGTGAAAATGAGAAGAGAGGAAGGGACACAAGCAAGCAAACAAAAATTAAGAGAAATAAATGAAGAGGAAAACATCCTTCTACCTGTCTGCTTTTAGCATTTTTAAATAGGTAAAATTCTTCAACTCCAAATCCATCAGTTTGTATCCTGTAATTACTGCCAGCCATATCTGTTCAGGCAGATATTATTCTAAATAGATAAGCATAAAGACTGTGATGCTCTTGGTAATAAATGTGATGGAAAGAGGAATATCATTATCTGTTGATTTATATTTACCATTCCTTGTCCAGGTGCTTCCCTCCTCTGTTAAGTATACTGGAGATTATATGCGAAATTGCACAACTTAATGGGCTGAAGAAGTTTGATGACAACACTTAAATTGCCAGTATTTTTCCAGGGTTCCTCCTGCAGGTGATCTGTTGCCATTCACAGAGGTGTTTTCTAAGAAGCCAATTGCAGAAGTTCTAAACTTTGCACATTCCTTCATAGCAAGGGTTAACTTCACAGTTTTAGGAAAGTTAATGAAGGAAAAATGCTATTGTTAATATTTTTACAGGGAAATGAAACCCTAAAAAAAAGAAAGAAAGGATCTTGGCACGTTTGTGTGTATTTCTATGTATGTGATGCAACCAAACAACTGGAGTACTAATGTCCTTGTTTGAGGGGCATTCAAACTCATCGTCAACAGTTCAGGACACATCCAGATCCCAATGAGGTCAATACAAAGACTCAGTTGAATCAGAATCCCAGGGTGCTGGGGCTGCAATTATCCAGACCAATGTGATCTAGTTACAAAATTTAAGACATTACCACAAATCTTCTGCAAGTCTTGATATACATCCTTCTAACCTGCCCCAATCACAAGGGAAAATACAGCATGAATATCTTTCAATGATATGTAAAGGAAATGCATGAGAAATGGCTCAGGTGATGGGCGGTAACCCATCACACATCTGCAATTCAGTTGCTTTTACTGGTCTGTTCAAATCCCAAATCTTCTTTAGCTGCTATCTTCAATCCATTTTCTTTGGGTTGCCCAATGGCAGGACAGAGCTCCATTTTCTCTCTTGTGCCTAAACAGGCAGGACTGGTCACTGATTTTTGTCTAGTAAGTGTTAAAGCACAAAAGTAAGGCTGCGTAGGAAGTCTAGCATAGCAATGGTTAAATTCAGGACCGCTTTGTAGAGGAAATGGGGCAGGTGGACACAGTCACTGAGTGGTTCAGCCTCCTGGAATCAATGACAAAGTACTACCAGAAAAGAAATTAAAGCTTCAAAACTCCTTTAAAAAAGGGATCCAAATATAACCACATTATCTCAGGTGTCTCTGTGTTTCTGGTGGTGTGTCAGTGAGCAGTGATGTGTTGCATCAGATTGCCACATCCCAGGTACTGGATGTCATATCAAATAAGTGTAATGCAGCCTAGCAAACATCAGACTTAATATGATTCAACACTCTGAACAATCAGTATGTTGAAATTCTCTGCAATCTGTGCTTAAAAATATGCAAGTGGTGGGTTTTTTTCCTCTAGTCTATAGCTGTAGAATGGAAACCAACATCTGAAATGTGAAATATGTTGGAGATAATCCAGATGGTGGATGGGAAAAGAGGTTTTAAAAGAAATAAACTCACAGAGATTCTTCACTCTTTAGGAATACGATTTAAGTATCCTTCCAGGTGGAAGGATAAGCTGACAAGTCAGCTGTGTCAGTGGAGTGGAAGGAACTGATCAGTCCCTCTTTTCCATAAACATCCTGCATGTGCCTCAGTTTTCCCCAAATGGATATAATATTTTAGTATATCATGAGGAGACAAGGAAAATGAATACGTTAGTGAATGTGAAACACTTGGATCCTGTGCCAGAGAATGCACAGAAAAATGGGCAGAAATTCAGGTGGAAGACTGGACGTATGTGTCTTAGATTGTTTCTTACTCTGAGGCAGATAAAAAATAAACAAACAAACAAAAAAACCCTCAGCTGACACTGCTTTGGTGTGTTTTCTGTCAAGCTTACTGTGAGCTTGAGAAGTAAGCAGTGTCTTTGTCTCCTCATGCCAGGACCAAACTTGTTGGTTTGGGGTGATTCAACAGTAGCATCAGTTCAGGCCAGACAAACCAAGATGTTTCCTCTTCCCGAGGCTGCAGAGCGTGTGAAACTCTGTCTTAACTAGAAACCATTCTTATGCCAAGGAGAAAATCAGTTGGGCATTAAAGACCCTACACTGCTCACTGTTTGCCAAGCAACCTGTTCAGTAGTGCTAGAATTACAAATGGAAGTTACTAAGGATTCATTTACATCATGATGTCACTTTAGTCTAGTACTAGGACATGGTTTGGGGACTACAAATGATGCAGGGATGTCTTTATTTCTTGAATATTTTGTTTCAATGAGCTGATAGAATGCACTTTTGCAATGGTCCCACAGCATGTACTGATATCTATAATCATTATTACATTTTCGTTATTAGCCTGGATTAATAATTCATTAATGACTTGAATTAATTTCTTAATAATTTGTTATACTTTAAAATCCTGCATATTTTCAAATTAGGAAAAAAGAATAAGCTTAATTAAGGATTTGGAATCAGTTGGAGTAAAGCGAAATTAAAGTGTGTGCTAAAGAGCACTGCAACCATGATTTGAAATCAGAATGAAAGGGAAAGAAACCAGAAATAATTTCCTGACTCCATCTTGCAACAGATCAACTCATAAACTACCAAGATTTGCTAGTATATTTTAATTAAGAGTAATTTCAAAGAACGACGAGTGCTGAGAATCTCATAGCTATCTCCTCATGATTACAATATGTGAGAAAATATTGTATTCAGGTGCCCTTGCTGTCTCATACAGCCTATGTTAAAGAGGTGCTCAATATAACAACTGACAGTCTTTCCCCTTGAAAAGGACACTCTTAGTCACCTCGGCACTGACTGTAGAAAAGTACAGGTCCAGAAGGGGGAATTACCCTTCAAGACTGATCACAAAGTGCCTTTTAGTGAAAGGCAGCTAGACCTCGTTTTACAGGTGTAGGAACAGGCGATGGTTGTGGTACAAATGAGGGCACGAGACAGAAGCAAACACCTCTCTGCTCAGTGATGAGTGTCACCGATGTCTCTGCTGTGACTGAGCCCTTTTGCTCCAGATGGGGTGGATGTGACCTCATGTGAGGTTTGTGAATGACAACTACCCCGCAGTCCTTGGGGACACAAGTGCTGTATGAACATGACAAGGCATTCCCTGCAGTGACAGTAGTGCACAGAGCCACAAAACAAACCAGAAGGTTTTGTCTGCTCTCATTGGGTCTACTTGTGAGCTGCAAAATAACAACTTGAGTCCACTTAGCAAACCAGGAATAGATGCCAAACAATGTCATTAAAAAACCAACAGAGGAATCTGCAAATCTGTTCTCCGAAAACTCTTTCCTTGAGCTGGGTTAGTGCATGAGGGAGACACAACCACCATATTAATGATTTTGCGCGATGTGTTGTTCTTCCAGTAATTGCTTTTACGGTTATCTTAGAAACTTTGAAATTACTGCAGCAGCTGTATTTCATGGTGCACACTGGCAAAGTAGTGCTTCCATTTATTATTCATATCTAGTTGTGTTTCTTTCACATTTTTTTGTGTTAGTGTTTGTTTTAGCTTGGCTTCAGAGGGTACGTTCCTGGTTTTGGAAGTCACCAGATTCTAGCAACCTAAGGCCAGGACTTCCTTCACACCCAGTTGCTCCCTTGGTTTAGCATTGTAAACAAAAGTAGAATCAAAAAATCATAAAATAATTTAGTTTGGATGGGACCTCTGGTGGTCTTCTGATCCAATCTTCTGCTCAAAGTAGGTCCAAGTTTGAAGGTAGATTCAACTGTCATGCTAGGTAAGGTTGCTTAGGGATTTTCTCTGTCAATTTTTAAGCATCTTTAATTATGGAGATTTCACATCCTCGTTGAGCTCCTATTCCAGTGGTTAACCACCTCCATCACAAAAAAAAGTAAAAAATTACTCCTAATATCTAATCATCATTTCCATTGTAACAAATTGTGACTGTTGCACATTGCCACTTAGCTGTGCTCCTCTGAGGAGAGTCAGCTCACTCTTTTCTATAGCTTCCTATTAGGGGTTAAAGGCAGAAATAAGAAACCCTCTTAGCCTTCTCTTCTTAAGGCCAAACAAACCCAGTTCATACCACCTTTCCTAACATAACACATGCTGTATCACATGCTTTGTCATTTTAATGGCCTTCTTCTGGACTCAACCCAACATGTCAATGTCTTTCTTGTACTGGGGAGCCTCATCCTGAGCACAGTACACCAGTTCTGTAATTAGTAGGGATGTGTTTGGCTAGGATCACACTGGTAAGCTTTATCTCTCAGTGTTTTCCATCAAAGTAGGTTTTGACCAGAGTCTAGAGTGAAGTTGGAACTCAGGCCTGTAGGTACAAAATGAGAGGCTTTCACTCCTCCACATAGTAGCTGAGGAGGTGCAAAACCATTTGTGTTAGAAACAGTCCTGACTTTTTTTTCCTTCATGAAACCAAAGGTCTTAGCACTGTGTGGGGATTATGAATGCAAATCAGATTCTAGAAATTGGAGCCACTCTACATTTGAGCGCAGAAGGAAAGGAACAGGTAAGTACCATCTTACAGTGATTATTGCTTTTCTTTTCCACTTCTATTTAGATTGCTTTTAGTTTTTGTAAACCTACAGCCAGTCTGACACATTCTAATCCTTTTCTTGTCCCCATAATCAGTGCAGACAGATACAAGCAGAGCTGACTCCAAAAGCTTAGGTCATCTTCATGCAAAAGTCACATTTAAAATGCAGCATGCAAAATGCACTTATGTTAACATAGCTGTGCTAGGATCCTGGGACTCAGCTGGGAGATAGCCTCCAGAAGAGCTAAGTGCCACAGTGAGCATTTGTCCCCATTCTCCTCTAGAGCACAGAGATTCCAAACATGCCCTCAGCAGTCCACAGAGCTCCTTGGGAATAGGCATTCTCCAGGAAAATTAAAAGACCAATCTTGAACAGGTAGATAAAGCGGCTGAATAATGAAAGACTGAATAGCAAGACCAGAAGACCGATTAGCATTGGGGATACCTTAGGTAGGCTCTTGGAGTTCTTCTGTTTTAATTTTCTCTGAAGGGAGTTTAGTTTGCATGCTCCAATGCTGTTCTGTAGTGTAAACTAGAGTACACATAAGGGGGGAAGGTGGGATTATTCTCTTCAAAAGCACCCTCTTGATCTGAGTCAAATGCTAATGTAGAAGCACCAAAGCCTATCCTCATTTCACCTCCAGTCCAAGGATATGAAACAAGTGGAGCTGATGGATCTTCCCATTCTGTTAGGACTGGACATAGTTATTTGACAGCAGATGTCATGGTTTATATTTTCATCATGAAAAGGAAGAAAGTGTGCTTTGGAGGCTCATCAACGTTTTCTAATCTGCTTTCAGTGTGCAATTTAAACTATGTTCTGCAGTAAGCAAGGTGATGTAAAAGATGTCCAAGTCTATTCCTTACATCGTACAAATCTCTCGGCCTTTGGGATCAGGTGTGAAATGTGCTTTACCAATTTTACTTGTGATTGGGGTCAATAGCTGGGTAGGTGTTTGTTATTGCAGGCTGAGAAATGGTGATGACTTGGGATGTTTTGCTTATATGTTTCTAATGTTCATATATGGGGCTGTATATTGTCCTGATAGACACGGCACAGTACATATTAAACATCACTACTCTTCACAATGTGGTGTTTGCAAGCTTAAAATGTCATTTGTCTAAATTACCTACTATTCATTAAAATGATGATCTCTAAATATTGCTAGGAGCTTGAATCATACTCCTGTTGTTGGAATTTATTGAGTATCACTCTAGTTTCCTCTTCGTGAAACACTGTAATAAAAACTTAAAGCAATGCATCGGAGCTGTGATATAGAGGACATACTTTTTATGATCAAATACTGTACCTGTTATATAGAATATCTGTTCAGAATAGATGTGACAGACTCTAGGGACAGGACCGGTGAGTCACTGAGCTCTGCACTTCTTCCAGTCTCTCTCCTGGATGCCAAGATACACCTGTATACACTTGTAAATAACTCCGACATCAGCTCTGTTCTTTTCAGGGATGGGGAGAAAAAGAGTGAGGACAGATATCAGGAAACTGCAGTTATCACTAAGGAACTACTGAGCCAGGGAAAAAAATTGCTCTAATTTCCTTTCTAGAAATGGATGAATACATTCGCCACCAGCAGTTTGTGATTCTCTCAAATGTTTTCATTCCACTAGACACAAAATAATGTCCATGAATAATCCTCGTTCAGTCAGGAGGAGTTCACTGTGTTGGCTGTTTCAGCTGCTTTGTGTAGCACATGGGTCAGATACTGCCTTTGTGCACCCTGGACTCTCCAAAAGCTTTCCCTCTGCAAATGTCACCACCGGTTAGTGCATATATTGTGTTCCAGGACACTTCCAGTTGATTCACGGGGCACATTGAATACACTGCAAATCCTGTCCACAGAGGTCAGTCTTCTACCTGCAAATGAGTAGAAGTACCTTGGCTTTAGCTGTGAACATTCTTGGTAGCTGACATGGGTTTTGTGGCAGTCTCTGCTTAACCCGCAGCTGTGGGGTACCCAGCAGCTGACCTGCCAGCTTCCCCACCAGCTTTACCACCAGTCCCAGTTCATCTGACAGGTATAACCCAAAGTAGTGGCCGTAAGACCAATATGCCACTGATGACTCTGAGCTGGGCTTTCTGCTGCTGCTGTGCAGCACATGGGTCTAAGTCCTTGTTTCTCTGAGTGGATGCTACGTTCGAGAGCCAGACAGCATTAAGTCTAGAATTCATATAACAAAGAGAATGATTGTGTTTCATAAAGTTAAAAAAGCAATAACGCAAAGATGTCAAACTAGGAACAAGTCCAAATAAAAACCTGCATTTGAACAGAGATTCTCTGGGCTTATCTGTTGGCCAGCTTTCCCTACTTTAATAGCTTTCTTTTGCTATTGTGTAAGCTACTAAATATATTGCAGCAGTTTCTGTAGCTGTCACAAGAATGGCAGGTGTTTTTGCTCCTCAGGGTTGATATTCATCCTTCTCTCTATCTCTTAATATACTAATATAGCTCCATTCATAGTGTACCTTGTAATCTTTAGTGTAGTTCCCCTTACAACATCCCTGGGAGGTAAGCGAGTACTGGGAGGTGAGGAAGCGCTTTCCTCATTTTATAGGGGAAGTAAGACAGGAAAGAAAAACAGGACAGCTGGGTTTTTACAGCACATAAGCATCTATTGCTCATTTAGAAGAAAAATAAAACCTCTGCAGAATCTTTTCTGATTCATGCATGCAGGCTGTGGCAGATTGAGGAGGTGAACCCCGACATGCCACCTTCAACCTCCAGAGTGGGCTTCTCCTGGGGACTCCACAATGCTCCCTCTCCAGGCAGAGGGGAGTTCAGCCCTAACTGGCAATGATACCAGTGGTTTTCCATTTCAGCTTGGCACATCATCTACAACAGACCTCTAATATAAAAAGATTTCCTCCTACAGTCTTCAGTTACATAACACTTTCTCTTCCAAATAAATCAACACTGATTTTTTAGACAGGACTGCCTTCTCTAGCTAAAAGTTGATCTTGAAGAAAATAAAATAAATAAAAAAGAAGAAGGACGAAGTATAGGAAAAACACATGCAAAAGCTGTTCAGAAGTAATCAACAGCATTCAATCCTCAAGAGAGGGGCAACCTAACTAGCTTCATTCTGTTTTGCTAAAAGATATTTTTTAAATGTCCAGACAAGTCATAGCTGTCTAATTTAGAAATTTTTCCTTCAGATTAATTATCCATGTATATCTTTAGATTAAAAGTAGAGCCAGTAAAAAATACTCTGAGGGTCTTCTTTAGCAACAGAATATGTATGGCTTTTGAAAATATAGCTTTCTGTGGAAGAATCAAACAACATTTCTCTATCAAGTAGTACAGGCATTTTGATAGACTGAAACATTCCATTTATCAGCACAAAGCTCTTCTTTGTTTCAATTCAAATTGTATTGTGTAGCGCAGATGATGACATCATGCAAAGAGAAAACAGGAAGATAATAAAATAGATGAAAATAAGTGCAGGAATCCTGCATTTCAGCCTTGCAGATTTTGTGTTTTGGTTTAGGTTTTTGTTTTGACCAAAGGATGAACAAATACTGGAGTGAAAGCATTTCCCACTGGATAGCAGAACCTTGATTTACAACAGCCACTACTAGGAAAGAAGGGTTTTATCCTTCTGTGATGATTCTCTTATCATTTAAGGTTGCCTCTGAGAATGTTGTTTTTAAATGAACTTAAGCAAACCTAGAGCAGGATTATGTATTAAAATTCTGCCCAGGGGACAGTTTCAAGATTTCACCTTTCTCAAAGAGCAGTTTTAAACCTCTCCCTTCTCTAGAATTGCTTCTAGATGCATAGACTCTAGTCATACAGCAACCAGGTTTTCTTTTCTACCCACCTCTCTAAGTAACCTCAACTTATAACTGCTATTTGTTCTCTACACGTTGACTCTGGCCTGAAAGGTAACTTGGAAATAACTAACAGATAAGGTAGAAAGCCCTCTGTTCTCCTGCCCCTGCTGTTTCATTGGGATGACTTGGCAACTATGGTGGAGATATTGCCATTGCTTTCAATTGCATCCCAGCTTATCCAGGCAACAGAGAACAGCATTGCAATCAATGGTGGCTCATTAAAACCTTGCGTAGTTGCATATACTGCACAGTTCCCCTGGGATATTTCTGGTTTTGTGGGTATATGGTGCCATTGCCAAATACATTTATCTCATCTACATTAATAACAGTGCCACTACAGTCAGCAAATACATGACTATTTTCCAATCAAAAAGTAATAGTGATACAATATACCTCATTTTTGTGACCTGTTGTAACAGGGTGGTAATGATGTTTGAAGGTAACGGTCAAAATCTATTTACAATTCAAAGTTAGGAGCCAACCTGGATAAATGTTACTGCTCATAAAGTTAGTGAATTCTTGATTTTTGAACTCAGTTAAGGTGGTTTTGTTTATCTACATTCCTTCAACAGCTGGTGACTCCACTATTCTTAGCATTGTAAGGAAACAGCATATGGCAATGCGTTTCCCAGAGACTTTACACTCTGAACAGGTAACAAGGAAGAAAGGAACAATGATTTTCCACAGATCCCTAAGGGAACACTGATCTTTGCATTAAGTGACTTTACCAAATGAATAAAGGTGGGGTGGGAAGCTACTTTTGTAAGTAGAATTGAACCCAGATCTAACTCTGTACCTTAATTCCCGTATCAGTTATGCTTGAACGCTTAAGCAATTACTTTGCTGAGGCACAGGACACCAAAACAGTGCATATTAAGTGTGTATTAGACAATAACTGAAGAAAATGAACTTCAGGTGCTTGCTGTGTGCTTGGGTTATCACTGCCTATAGTTAAGGCTGCCTGACAAATTCCATTAAAAGATCTTTTTTTTAGCTTTCAGAGCAAACAAGTTCAGGATGCAATTTCTCTTGCCAGAAGTGCCCTTAGGCTGGTTTTTTTTTTTTTGAGAAAGCTTTAGCTAAAAATAGTTCTTACATTTCTGAGAACAAAGGGAAAAAGAAAAATATACTTTAATTTTGCCTGTGAGTAAAAAAAAAAATTTACATCTGTTCCGCTGGCAAATTGCTATACCACTACAGGTGGGAAGAGAGACTTGAAAATTAGGTTGGATCCTCCAGTGTCAAGAACACAGCTTTTATTTACCTGATGATTATTGATTTTTTAATTCAGTCAATATGTGCTCATAAAAGACTTGTTAGAGTTTGGAAGCTAAAGTATTTGAAGAGCCCATCTGCCCTGAGCATAGCCCTTTCTTTTATCTGCTGGATAAATGCACAGGCAGCTCCACAGAGTAACTCAGCGTTGTTATCATGGCTGTAATGGCTGAGCAGAATTTCCCTACAATTTGTTTCAGCTCACAGCTGGAGTCTACTGTGGGAGAAAGCTTAGAAATTCAGAAAAAAGAGATCTGTATTCTTTACTACTGGTGATGCCCATGCAGTACAGAAAGAAGGAAAATTCAAGGGGAAATGGGGAAGTAGGGACATTTTGCAGGGAATTGTATGGGAAAGAACAGGGAGGGATGAAAGCCAAAAAAAAAAGGAAAAGCTGATATGTGATGAGGACAGGACTTCACTCCTATGTAAAACTGATATGGCTTTTCCTGATGTGTTCATGTATGACACACAACAGAAGAGAGTAGGATCCCAAAGGCGTGTTTCCATCCAAATACTTGATTGCAATGTTAAAACTTATTCAGTTGATTGCTTGGAATGTTGGTCTGTGTCTCTGTCTACAGACCGGCTCCAGTGTTTTATCGTTCTTCTACACAAAAACAAATAAAAAAAAGTCTTCAAACAAAAAATCAGATGCTAACAATGTCTAAGCAAAACTTCTTATATGTTTAGTTTTGAGTACTGAATAGAAACAAATAGCTGCTCATGAGCAACTATTCACAGAAATATCTGGTGTGTTATTTCAAACAGAAATGGTAGCATCCTGTAATCTCGATGTCTGTAATACAGGACCACCAGGATCCTAGAGCCTGAAGAATCAGGGGATACAAAGGCAAACGCTGATTTATTGGAGATCAATAAACAACAAAGGAAAATCCAGAGTTACCTGAATCTCTTCAACAAGTGTTTTTTTACTAGGCCATCGTGATGTTACTGGTGCCTGTGCATATTTCTGTTCCCAGAACTTGACCATTTTCCTTCCCTTTTACTTCTGTTTAAAATCCCAGGCAGTATTTCCAGTCTGCTCTTCTCCTAAAGAGATAATGTACTACTGCATTTTCTCCTGCTCAAGCCACCGTAACAACCTACCTTGAAAATAATGCTCAGTGAAAGCATTTGTTTTTGTCTTGCAGAAGGATGACTTCAATTTTTTTTCCCTATTCTTTGACCTGCTTTGCAGATGGTGTAGTAAAATTCATTATGGATGTTGACATTTTCCCTTCCAGTTCTGTACTCACAAATAAACATTTCACTACACAATCAGTACAGAATACATTGTAAAAGGTGATTTTACATGATCAGAGGCAGCTAATTCATGTTAGAGAGTAAAGCAGGCCGATGATGGAAAAGTGCAAGTCTATTGTTTTGAGGTAATACTATATCCGAGCCAACGCACACTAACTGACATCTGATTAACAGACCCTCCCACCCAGAATTGCTAAGATAAAATAGTTGGCAGATTTTTGTTATTTTGGGCACACACTTCTCCACACGGCATGGATATGTCAGCCAGTGAGACGTATGCTCACACACGCTGTTTACATTACTTCATCCATGCTACCTGTCTAGGTTTCCAAACTTTTTTTTTCATTTACTGTTATCTGCCATCACACTGTTACATGGCAACAATGTGGATGACCCCACAGGAAGCATTTTATGAACTAGCTTTCAGTTCTTCTTATTTTCTATGTGTTTAAAACAGCGGCTTATGCTATGTATCGTCAGTGGTCAGACTAGGAGGGCATGCCCCAGTTTGTCCCATCCTCATATCCAAAAGCTACATGAGCACTTTCCATAGAGCACAATACCTAGTGGAATAACAAGAGTTTTTTTCTCTTTTTGCTTTTACCAGTGTTTAAGATTCATGTCTATGCTTCCAAAGACCTATTTTGACCATTCACTGTAGACATGCAACTGTCTGAAATCTCCACTAAATTGTCTGGCAAAATCCAACTAGGCAGTCTCCCAGATTACATGGCTGTGTTTTAGCCAGCTGCTCCAGGCTAGTTGTACCTCCAAAGGACACTGCTTTAAATTTCAGAGCCCTCATCCTGCTTTCCTCTAGCTTGCCTCATGTAGCCAAACAGCTACAGACTTAGAAAATGCTGTCACTTTGTATTCACTGTAAATCCTTACCTCAGCCTCCTTGTCTCTTTTTCCTGCTTCTAGACAACACTATACTCATCCATCCTAACTTCAAGAAAGTTATCGGAAAAACTAGCTTGTGTGTACCACCACCTGTCATGCTTCTGCCAGTTCCTATGTGTCATGAAGGCCAGAAAACACTAATGATCCTGAGCAGACAAAACAAAGGATCAGTCCTTTGACTCACTAAATAATTTATTCTATAAAGCTAGGCTAGGGTCCTGATGGTCCCCTTTCTGCCTTGGCCTTTGCAGATTGGGCATCAGAGATGGATCACTCACTCTTATTCTCTGGCTACCAAATGTCAGCAGGACGGTGTGCCATACAACACGGGCCTTAATTAGGAAATAAAAATATGTAATGGTTAAATGAATGTTATGTCTTCAATTTGTGCTGTCAAGTCTTGTTTTTATCTTTCCCTACAGTCATCACAAGAAGTGCAGATAATTTTCACTTATAACAGAATGTCATGTTAACCAGCTTTAAGAAAATGGCTCATTGCTCTCACTTCTGAAGTGGGTTTCAAGGTGCATCATCCATTACTGCCTCCTCTGTCCTTCCCCATGATGTACACTGTACTTTTGGGAGGATCCCAGGGCTGTGGTAGCCAATCTCTTGGGTGTTTAATGCCTGTAGTTTTTCTTTTTATTCTCCTGACTCCAATGCAACAACACACTGGAGAGGATATATGTATTTACTTATATCTTCAGTATCACAAAAAGTTGTACCTCAAGTATTCCTTGGTATTCCTTGATCCGGTCACTGCTGACTGAGCAGCCTGTGAAGTGCTCTTCCTGGCACCCCTGGTTCTGTAGTTTTTTCCTACTGGTGAAATTTGTTTTTCCTCCAATTGCTCAGATCACCCACTTTTGAGGATAACAAATTTCTGCTTTTTGAGACCATCTTTGTCATCTCCCTGTGACTGGAGCACTGTGGGAGCTGAGATGGGCTAACAGTAATGGCAGTACCTCTCATTTTCCTTACCTCTGGTTCCAGTCACAGTTTCTCATGCTTTGCTCTGGAAAGGGGAACCAGAAACCTCATGGATCATCTTGTCCATGAGGTGAGCAAGCCTCTGTGGTGCATCACCTCCAGAAAGGGAAAAAAGTTGCCAAGTACTATCAGTCCCAGGCCTGTGATCTTTCTTCTTGAGTACAAAAGGCTGTTGCATGCACTGGATGATAGTTCTATTCTTTGGCTGCCTTTCAATTACTGTCATCCAAGGAGATGAGGGTGGTCTAGCACATATGTGACCTCTGGCACAGGGAATGCATTCTGTATTTGCAGGTTTAAGTGCTCACCCGACCCACTCCAGCCAAGAGCTTAGCTCAGAAGTAAGGTCTGGTTTCAAAGTCCCATCTACTGACTCATTCACATGCCTAACTAATTCTCTGGCTCATCTGAGGCATGTTCAGCATTTTGTGCCTAGCTTTCAGCCTTCACAGTTGTTAAATGTGTTAAAAAGTTGTTGATGTGAAATCCACGTCACTTCTTGGCTTGTATTTCCAGACCACAGAGTTTGCAAGCAGGCCCTGCTGTACTGAGGTTGTTGCTTATTACAGCTCAGGAGTTACTGAGCAGGGTTAGAGCAAGTCTTCAATTGCCAATGGTGTGATTTTTTTCCTGCCATATGAACCATCCCATTCAGGCCCCAGCTTGCAGATCAGCTGCCCAACTGAGTAAAAGCAGGAGACATTGGGTCACCAGCTTTACCCTGATGTGTTAGCAAGTGTTAGCCCATCTGACAGTGAATTACCATAAGGATAGTCACAAAATCACTCTTCCAGTCAGGATTGGTATCCACTTGCCAACATGTCTCACTTGTTCAGGACCTGCGCACTGGGAATCAGGGTGAGATAGCTTTCCTCAGTGCTTTGTGGAATCCTTCTTTTGACCAGCCATGGATAATCAGCTTTGATCATCCCTGAGGATTCATTAAGAAATACCAAGACCCCTTGCTTTTCATCTCTTGCACATCCTTAATAACCTTCTTGGCCAATAGTAGAAGGTCAAATCAGTCATCTCCGCTGGCCTTTCTTTTAAGCCTAGCTTGGCCAGCAGAAGGATCATAGGGAGTTTCCACCTGCCTGTTTAGGTTGTACAGACTTCTAGGGTATATGAGATTTTGCCTATGTATACTTCTCTTCTGTGTTTTCCAGGATTATTGGCTTTCACCTGTTTGTTTCAAGAAGTTGTTGGATTCATAGGAATAGTCTCCTTACTGCTGATTTATCCACCCAGGGCAGTCCAGGTTTCACTTTGTGCTGGCTGGCCCACTCCTTGTTCTTGTTGGTGGTGGAGAAGACTTTACAGACAATGACTGAGAAGATGTCAAAAGTGGTATGGACTACCGTCAGCCTTATGTCTGGCTATCCTGGTGCCCAGGCATAGAGAATATTTGTTTTCCCAAGCCTTCTGCTTGGGGTTCTTCCGGTCCTCTATCTTGTACTCCTTCTTAATGTCACCCACTTCCTAACTGATCACTTTTATTTTGGCATCTTTTACTGTGCAAAGACATGCAAACGAGTTTATACTGAGCAGATGAGTTATGACTGACATCCAGAACAGAGAAGAACATCTCAAGTCATGGCATAACACTGTAAGCCCTGCACTATCATGAGATGTGAGCATTTTGAGTTGCGCAAAGCAAGATCTGGTCAGATAAGCAATGAGATAGAAAAAAGGAAATACAGGCAGAGACCTAGGTGGCAATCTTTCTGTCTATAGAGGGAATTTTAAACAAGAGTATTTGTCTAATGTTTCCAGAGATGAGACAGGCTGAATGCCAAAACACAGTTTTCATAACCTTTAAACCTGAACTATGTAATTGTTGCATGAATCAAAAGAAAAAACAGTGACAGGTATGAACAAAGAAAAACTGTCAGTTATGTGGAAAGGGGAAAGATTTATGTTGCAAGTAAGAGAGCAAAAAGAGTTGGGGGAGTTAGAATGAAGCCAAAACATAATAATAATAATGTTGAAATTAAATTATTTCCCTAGGTTGAAAGGAAATTTCCGTTATAATTAAAAAGCCTATACGCATGTGACCTACTGTCATCTAGAAACAATTATAATCCTTCAGTGGCTGAGAAAACAGATGCAGTCCCTCTGTATAGCTAAATTAAACCCGGTTCTTTCTCCCCCTTTGATAAGACATCCCAAAGTGAGCCAGCGTACACAGCTATTACACACTAATTAGTGAGACAAGGCACAGTCTCAGATTACCAAGCAACCAAGCGGCCACATTGCCATAGCCCATTTCTCTCTGCCTATCTGCCCCCTTGCAGCTTTACTCCATAATAGTAGAGTCAAGTAATAGTACAACATCAGCCACAGTGGTCGAAAGAGGCAAATTTCATAGAGTAATGTAGGATCTTTATATATCTTTATATAACTGGAAAACTGAGCAAACTTTCAGGCTCTTTGATCTTTCCCAAAGGCTTGTGTGCCTAAAATCTTGTCCCTTTTCCTAACTATGTCAGTTATTTTAATAAAAGATTTGATCTCTCCCTGCAACCTTGCCTTCTTTATACCCGAGCCAGGACAGTCTGAGGCCATTCCCTCCCTGGTTAATCCATGGGGTAAGAGTAATTATTCTATAATTTTAGCAACCGATATGATAGGAGGAAGAGAGCTGAACTGCCACTCTACATTTCTTGCATTTCATATGTAAATGTCTTGCTGAGCTCTGGCAACATTCAAATAGCCTCTTGGCTGTTAGAAGCTGCCCATAGGACAATCATTTTGTAGCACAGACTGAAAGTGAAACCAGATGACCCTGTGATGGGAGCAGGGGCCTGAAGTCATTTCTCTTACACCATAAAGCTGCTGAAAAGATTAGTAATTGGAAACTGCACTTAGGAGGTTGTTAATAGCATTCACCTCTCTAACCAGTGTGGTAGCTGGTAGGGTTACCTCTGAGGTCATTAATTAGTCGCTACTTTAAATGAACCTTTCTCCATGTAACTTAATCTCACTAAACTTTGTAACTTCAGCATTGTCTCCATTTCAGGCATATGGCTTTCCTTCAATGAGGCTGTTAGCATGATAATTCCCCTCTTGCCAACAGCGATCAAGAAGTGATAAAACAATTTGGAATCTTTATTCATACATTAGACTTTCCTATCAAATAGATACATTTGCATCTTAAATGTAGATTATTAAAAAGCTGCTGATTTCGGTATGATGTCAAATTTAGCGAAGAACACAGTGCGCTTACTTCTAAGGCTTGTCTCTGCTTTGCTTCTTTTCCAGAGGCTTAGAAAGCCAGAGTCGCTTAATGAACCTTTGTTAATATGCACATTTATATGATCTGATTGGCCCCTGCAGCAGCCTAGGAAAACCTGTGAAAAGACAGCTGCCGGAGTTACCAAAACCCCCCCACTAATTGGAATTATTAATTGTTTACAGTTACATTTACTGCAAAGAGAAAAAATAAAAGGAAGTGATGGAAAACCCCTTCATTTTTAGGGCAAGGCAGGCTGCTAACAAAATAAGAATAGCAACGGCTGTCTGACATGTAGCTGTTAAAAGACATACCATCAAGTTCTGATTATGTGCAGGTTTTTAAATCAATCCTACAGTCAGGGTCAAAGTATGTGCTTCCTACGAGAGTTAGTGTTTTCTACTTCAGAAGCCCTTTCTGCAAGGTGCTGGACAGACAGGTAGGTAGGTAGCTACAGAGGGCACAGTCCAGACAGGCAACATAGACATCAGCCCAGCTGAGTGACACTTCGGACACGTGATTAATCCCACAGATGTTAGCATCTGCTAAGCCTACCTCTAAGTGCTTTGCTGACTTGGAGCCAAGGGTCTTTGGAAAGGGCCCGATGCAGGGTAGTAGAAGACTTGGAGCCAGGGCTGCAGCTGGGAACCGCAGCCAGGGCTGCATCTCAAGCCAGCCCCTTCTTCTCAAGGTTGCCCTTCCCTCCACTGTCAGCGCTTGCTACTCGAAGCACAGGGGGATTAATTTCTCAACTGAAAAGGAAAAGCCGATGATGAAAAATATGGAAGTATTGTAAAAAGCTGGGGTATTCACTCATGGGGGAGGGGACTGTGGCTCCAGCTGGGCTTGGCCCGGAGGATAGGGAGGAGATGCTCTGAACTGCCACTCTGGGATGAGAGGCAGGACTGAGAGAAAGCCTCTGCTCCCTGGAAGGGCTGCCTGAGGGGGCAAATGAGTGTTTTGCATTGCTTTTGAACTGGGGGACCCAAACTTCAGAGTGCTGAAGGCTGCTTTGGCAATTTGCCAAGAGCCCGAGGGCTGCCCCTAATCTACATAGGCATTTGCATAAATGCTTTTTGTTGTAATTTCTGAGGTTTGTTTTGTTCGATTTTTTTTTTTTAAACAACAGTAGAGACACTACCAGGATATATCCTTGCTCTGGATTTTTTTTTAAGTTTGAAATTCTTGGAAACGCTGTTGGTACGCTGGCATGGTTTTACACAGCAGACACCCTCAGTGCAACTCATGCATCTGGTTTTGAGGGCAAGAAAGCCGTGCACAGCACCAGTGCTTCTCACCCACTGCCATGTGCCAGTCTGCTCTGGTACTGCTCTTCCCAGGGAGAAAAACCCCTTGTGCACCCCAAAGGGAGATCTTCTGTGGGGTTTGACGTGTAGGGAATTGCATTTCAGGGCAGTGGAATAACTCTTAAACGCATGGTCTGGAATGAATATTGCAAAATGCAATACAGCCTGGAATGGTATACCCTGGTCTCAAAAATAATAGGAAAGAGTGTGTGGGGCTGGGGAGAAGTTCAGACATTTCAGATGTTTTGGCTGTTTCTATGCCTGTATATTTCTTAGTGGTTCTGCTCCTTAAAGAAGGAGAATAATTCTCAGTATATCCATGCTCCTAAGAAATGTCCCAGCATATAAATCAGCTATTCTGGCTGTCAGCTGAAGATAGGATTTGTCTACTTGCCTGCATTTGTTTTATCTTCCAGAAGAGATGATTAGAAACTGCTTGTTGATTTAATGTTTAGCTGATCAGCTTTCTCCTCACTATGTAATACAGGGAGCAGTTCAAGAAAATTGCCTCATGAACTTTAAATACTGGGCAAAATATGATGTTATGTCTGCTGGATTCATTTGAGTGCGATAAGCGCACTGTAGGCAGTCCAGTATCACTAAGATCTACCCAGGCTGTGCTGAAGTCAAAATAAGTTTTCATTTCTAGTTACAGCAACTGGGCATTTGCAGGCCCTGCAACCTAATGGCAGCATAACTGGGTGGGTAAGAAATAGGGCTGAGGAGAGCCATAACACTTTGTTCTCCGTTCTGCCACGGATTTCCTCTATGACTTTGAACACTCTTCTGTAGTCCTTGAAAATTGCCACCTCCATGATGTGCCTGGCAGTGAACCACTGATCCTCCCTCAGGTTCCTACAGTTTTGTAGGGGATACCTTGGAGTTTCTGCAGTGCAAGAGCCCTTCCCTGCAAAGTGGGAGGTCAAAGGAAGGACATTTCTTGGCAAGGTGGTAGGAGCTGGAGAGTTTGGCAGTGATGGGAATGAGGGGGAACGTGACCTGGTAAAGTTCAGTGACAAACCACATCCTTGCCTCTCAGACAGTACTGGAAATTCTCCCTCCTTTTAAGTTGCAGCCTGAAGCTACTGTGGTTTTACTTGTGTGTGGCCAGTAGGGGAGGTTTGGACAAGGCAAGGCTTCAGTGCATAAACCATAAAAGCTCAGTAACCACCCAAATAAAAAGTAGAAGTGAGCAAATGAAAGAAAATCCACCACTGTGTATATTTCTATGTCATGTTTAAGTCCGTTTCATGGTTCGAAGGACAGCAGGAAAATAAGTAATGATGAGCGAATGCTTGAGGCTGGCAACACAAAGACTTTTTGTTTGTTTAAAAAATTAATTCCAAGGTCATCCTCCCTCTGTTGCTTTTCTACAGTGGTATATCCAGGTTGCAAGCCCCGCCAGCTCTGAGCATACAGGAGCTCTGTGGACTGCCTGACCTTGCCTAAGGAGAAGAGGGAACTCCACAATGCAAGAGGTGTGGAGCACAGTTGCCCGAGGAAGCTCCTGCCCTTCCAGCTCCATGCATGCTGCCAGGAAGCCGTACCTATGAGACCTCCACTAGGAGATGACCTTTCTGCTCAACAGACTTGCACATTATGGGTTGAGCGTTTGTGCATTTTTGATGCTTGTGCGTATGAAGACTGTGAATGTTATACACTCCAATCCTGACTGAATTTCAGGCTCGAAGCTCTCGTGAAGAGACATCACCGAACAGTGCCAGCCGGCACTGTGGTGTTTGTAATACAGCTGATCATCCAGCTGGGAGCAGGTCTGAAAGTCCTGATGTCATTTTGAGTTGGACAATCTCACAGAGAGTTTCAATGCAGGTTTGTGTTCAATCATTCTTTTAATGCACTTTTATTTTAACCGTAACATTTTTACCTTTCCCAAATGTGATGCTTTAGTGCTGTGGTTATTGTGACTTAAGGCAAGTAGAACAAAAATATTACATTACACAAGGCTGTGGCAGAGTTCCAGGGGAAGGCACTGAGACCCCTCTTCTCTCTCTGCAGACCCTCCCAGAAACCCTTCAGTGTGAGAATGCTCCTTATGCATATTCAAGGCCAGAAAGGCCTATGCTATTGGAAAATAAATGCCTCTCCTTACATCAGCAATCCCATAGAAACACACAGCTAAAACTGCTGCAGCTGCAGTTCAGGGAGTCTGGGGTGCAGAGTGGGTCTTTTTAGGTTTTTTTTTAGTTTAGTCTTTTTAGTCTTTTTAGTTTTTACTGATTCAACATCTGGCATGAGAGCATACAGCTGAGGAAATATGTCTTTAACACATATAGCTCCGTTGTGCTTGTGTATCTTTTAAAAGGCTATTTCATAACCAGCTTGGAATAAAAGTGCTGGGACAGCCCAAAGATGGTCACCAGTGACTCTAGCTGCCTTAACGCTTATGTTCCTATACACTGGCACATGCAGGCAGCCTTTTCTCTCCTACACAGGCTGCTGGCACAAAGCTGGTGTGCATGAGGCAATGCATTGCAAGCAGGCATGAATGACAGTGTTGCTGACAAGTCTGACAATCTGGAACCCACATAATTTTGGATTATTCTGCCAGGAGAGATGCCAATGAACATCTTTTTTTCTCAGTTGCCTGCACCTTCCTAAAGACCAGACTCTGATGGGCCTGAGAGTTCTTTGAGGGGTTCCATGATTCTGGGCTTTTCAACCCTTGGAAATCTGCCTTAATTACATTATTGCTGTCTTAAGCATTCGTCTGCAAGAAGGGACCAACTGAAAGACATGGGTGCCAGTTTTTCTTTCAGCCCAGGCTCACACTGCTGTGGTGCAGGTGCAGTGAGGTTGTCTGATGGTTGTAAGGGAAGGCACAGTCAATTCAGGCAAGTTCCATGAAACCACTCTCAGTGGTAAGCCTTCTTGTGCAAGCTAGACGTACACATAGCTTTACAACTACAAGCACGGGCCACCTATCTACAACTTGTCAAGCCCTAAGGAGGTTTAAGATCCCATCTTGGTTAACTCAAAATGCAGGGTGATAAAGAGAGGAACTCACTCTACTTATCCTGTTATTTCCTCAGGGGTGCAATGACATCTGTCACTCCTGAAAACCTGCCATTCCTTGTTGTTTAGTTTCTTAAAATAACTATGACCTCATGAGGTTACCTGCTACATTCCTTCTTTATCTGGTATAGGGTCTCTTTTCCTCTTCACCTCCCTCTCTCTGAACTGGGACCTGCCTGTCTGTCTTTCTCACAGATAATAACCTCCTTATCTCTATTTATATACCTTGTTTTCCTAGACAAGCTGGGGCCTACAGCCCTATAGATAAGTCCCTCTCTTGTTTACTGCTCCCCACATATTCCTTTCCTACAAGTAGTCTGAACATCCTAACTGGCTCTTCTGTATTTACTTGGCTTCTGGCAGTGTGGCACAGGCTTTTAGCCTTAACAATACACATACTATCAAGAATTGAATCCTATTAAGGATAGTATTCCATCTACAACTGCAGCATGCCATTTTGCATACAATTACAGGTTGTTTTCTTTGCAAATTAGCAATGCAACACCATGAGCTATATATAAATCAGTAACAGATTTATTAGCCACCCATCTTGCCTTAGATCGTAACGACTCTGATCTCATCGTTGGAAGCCCAAAAGAATAAATCACAGATGTCTTGCAGGTTGTGACTTCAGTTTTTCACTGCATTTAGGGGGTGAAACAGATTTATGAATACTTCAGCAGTACAGATTAAAAGCTGGAATTCATTGGTAGTAAGGGCTGGTCTGTTGTGTAGGGCTATAATGATCATCAGTATTGATTAAGGATCTGGACAGTATTTGTATTCTTTCCCACATGTTCTTACAAAAATGTACAGAATATCTCTATAAATATATGAAGATGTCTTTCCTATGGTATTAATAATACATTAGGCTCTGAGAATGAACATTTACTGCACTTTACTAGGTAAGTGGCTGCAGATTTTAAGTTTCTCAGTTTGAGAGCAGGAACGATTGACTCCTCGTAGAAACAACATATGGTTTATTACAGTAAAGCATACCACTGTTTGTTGTTATTGGGAGGAACCTTCCAACCCCTTTAAATTATATGTTAGAGGAGCTGCTTTGAATTGCTCAACCTATTTAAAGAGAAAATGATGTTTGGCTTATTATTATCTGGCATCTGCACACACAGTGTCAATCAAAAAGTCCACTGGTAAAAAAAGCTTGTTCTTACCCTTGAATTGCTTTAGTATACCCATTTTTTTCCTCTAATATGGTCAAAATATTCTACAGTCCCCACAATCTCAGACTCAAGTAAATACCCCTTCAGAAATAATATTTTTCATATCAAAAGTTTAAATTGTGTCCCAGTCAAAGAAGCCAGTGAAGTCAATGAAAAGGTGACTTTGATGGTCTTCATTAACAGACCTTCATGTGAGGTACAAACTGCCTGGTGGGGTGGGAACATCAGTGCCTCCAAGTGCAGCAATAGATGTGGTGTGTCCTGCAAGAAGCAGATAGCGGGGCAATCCCTGCTGTTCTCTACACCTATCTGAGCAATACAAGCTCAGCTCTGCTTCAGCAAACCTGTGACTCCAAATAAAAGCAGCAGAGTCTGTGCCCTTGTGGCAAATTGACATCTCCTGGAGTACAGAGGCATTTCTAGATCTCATAAGGAGGACATATACATCTCTGCACTCTTGTTACAGTCCCACCATGGCTTTTCTGGGATCTCTACATTTCCCTGGCACTCGTGCTTCCAACTCTGCCTGGGTCCCACCTGGCTCCTCAGTTCCAACCTTAGAGTATGTACATTTATAGTGGCTGGTAGGCTGGTAAAGAAGATTGTCTTACACCTGTTTTCAAAGACTTTTTACTAGAAAAGACTCCTCAGGAGAAAGTGATGTTTGCTTTGAAGTGAATTATTCAGCACCGTGATTCTTTTTCTGCGCTGTTGCCGGACGAGAAAAGGATAGGCATTATGGTGCAGTTTGCTGAATATGTCTGAAAAGCCTACCTCCCACTCACAGAGAAAAAAGTTCACCATCACAATCTTAAGTGATTAAATGGTATTTTATCCCAAATGGATATGTGAGATTTTAACAACCCAAGAGATGCAAAACCTGATCCCAGTAGAAGGGAAAAGAAGTAGAGTGAGAAGATTCATGACTTTTAATAGTGCTCGTGTGGGCAATCATTCAGCTTTCATTGGTAGAGCCAATGCAGGCTTGTGAAGACATCTTTTGTAGGCTGCTACAGTGTCATCTTTTCATGCTTTTATCACCTTCAATGTATTTGTGACATTTGCATAGTGGCTATACCCCATACATGTTTTCTGTTTAATACTCTCTCCTGTTGCCACAGTGTCACACCAGGGTTGTGGGATGGTGGTGATGGGATGAGCAGTTGCATGCTAGCCATGGTATTGGGGTGGTGAGAATAGTCTGGCAGTATTTTATATAGCATTGAAATCCTGGTTGATACTCCCACTGGCTGGTGGAAATAACAGCTCTGGGCTTGGACCCCAGTTCTGCAAATTCTTATCATAGATGCAGAGAAGAATAGGGCTGGAAAAACTCACCCAGTGCATCCCCCTGCCTCAAGGCAGGGAGAATTGCACCTCAGTCATTCCTGATTGATAGCTGTTTGTCTCATCTATCCTTAAAGACATCCAATGCTGGAGACGACACAATCTTGCCAGACAATCTGTTGCTGTGCTTCACTGTCCTTGCCACTGAAAGCATGATATTATCTGCCAGGCGTTTCACAGGGGACAGTTTCTTCCAATCTTTATCTTTAATTTAGGACGTGGGCCAGGGTTGAGAAGTTCACCCCTAAATGTTCATTCCCAAATATTCTAGGTACTCTAAATGCCGTTCTGCTGTCCCTTGGTGAAGCCGAACATATGTTCATTCTGTGAACTCTCGTGTACATCATGGGAAGAGCAACAGCACACTCTGTTAGCAGAGCTTCTGGTCCCTTCCAGACATTGCACAAAGGAGCCTTGAATAACTAGAAAAACCAGCAGGCTGGGATTACTCCCACACTACCCTCTGCTAAGCATGCCACACCAGGTTCCTCTGCACTCTCTTATGGCTGGCACCAGATCCCTTTTTCTTAGGATGGCAGTTTTACCTTGCCATGAAGCTGCAGTTGCTCAGCTGGTTACTTCTTGCGCTGCACAAACTTTTCCTGCCAAGAGTATGTCTTTGGCTTCACATGGTCCTGCAGTTCCCACATGCGAGGCATTGGACTACATGACAGAAGTCTGCTGACTGTGTTTTAAGGTTTTGGATGGAGAGAGGCTATGGCGCTGCACAGTCCCTCTACTTCTCTGTTGAGCTGGGGTTCAGGCCCACTCACAAAACTAGGGGTAAGCCATGCTGGGACATGTGAGGACAACTGGAGGGAACTGAGAAGCTGGGATGATAAGAGCAGGTCCCATGCTCAGTAGCAAAACTTTGCAAGCCATGGCATGGTGTTGCACAAATATTAAACCGTATTCAGAGTTCTGGACAGTTTAGCCTTTAGCCAGCCTTTTTATCCTCAGCGTGGTGAGGAACATCAGTTCTTCTTGCTGTAAGACGTTGTTCCACATTTGTAAGTCAATGACTGTTTGACCCTTTAGTTGTCAGAAGACAGGGAAATAGCCTTGGAAGGTTGACAAGATATAAATACCTTCCTCTTTGCCCAGAATTACTAGGATTATATACACGGTTGTGCAAGAAGGATTATCACATGAATGGGTCTTAATTTTGCTGGCTGTATGTGCAATTCTGTCACTTCTCTTCCTGGAATAGTACTGAAATTTTTATAAAAGTGTCACCAGTTTAGAGGTCATAATAAGCAACTGAAAGGTAAGAACTGATTAAAGTCTGTTTCAAAATGCCATGGATATCATATGAATCCAAAAATCCTCTTCTGTTTCCATTTCCAAACTGAGGGGAGGGGGTATTAAATTATGTAAATCAACCACAAGTTGCTTAACCTTTCCATGAGTGCACCATAACTGGGGAGGATGAAATAAGCCCATTATCAGCAACAGAGCAGCAAACCCTTTTGGGGAGTTCCAGTTCATCCTGCTTACCCCTTCCAGTGCTGTTGTGGAAATTGCTGTTTGGGAACTGTTCTTCTCTCAGTGCAGCTCATCTCATCCCAGGGCTCAGAGCTGCACAAAACATCCAACGTGCTTCAAAGGCATCAGTGTGGAAAGCACCATATTCCCTGCATTCTGTCACTGCATCCGCACGGCTGTGCATTAGTAATTACTGATGACAGCCAATAAAATCAAATAAACACATGTGCAAATGCTAATGGAGGAAAATAAAACTAAATAATGCCTTAGCAGGCCCCGATTACCTTGATCTTGGCTTGCTATCACACTAGCCTGTCCTCATTGGGGAAAAGATGTGAAGTTCTACAATCCCTGCAGCAGAAAAGGTATGCATGGAGGGGTTTTCATAGGTAATTATTTACAAATTCCCTGCAACCATGCTGCCTCTGTTGTTTTTATTAACCTAATAAAATATATTATCTGGAGAAAAGCTTGGTGTATATAGCAGTTAAATTTATATGTGTTATTCTAGTATGACAAATATTTTGTTATAGTTTGCTAGCAATTATTCAGAATAACGCAAACAGCTTGGGATGATTGTAGCCTTGTGAATTGACATTTGAAATATTTATAAGTACAGCCATCCTGCCATATGGACCCTCTTTGGAGTTATCAGTCACCGCATCCTACTGCTTCTGCAACTTGGGTTCACATTCTAATGCTGTCTGATTCTGTAACTCGAAGGAGTGCAGCTATGGGCAGCACGATATGCACCACTCCTTTAGCCATAGCTGTCAGCTTCGACAAAGGAGATGAAGGGTCGTGGTGCACATTACTTGCTGAGGCGTTCTGCAAACACCTACTTAATGCTCATGCACTGTTTAGTGTAATGTGGTTCATACAGCATAATGGATATCTCTGAAAGTGAGGTGTAAATGCAAAAACACCCATCACTGATCTTTCACTTTGAATGGTGTTATTACACAGTAAGGAAACAGAGGGCAACCCTGGTGGTTTGCAGGGTCACTCCTTATCATGTAAAATGCATACGATGGCCTGGCTAGCAAAATCAGGATGTGTCATGTCATTGTTTCCCCTTAAAATGAGCCTTTCCTCTCTCACGTCCAACAGCTTATGAACGAATAGCTGGTATTTATGCATTCAACGGGGACTCGCATCCGTGCAAACCTCCTATTGCCTTCAGCAAAATTACATTCAAGAAAATGATGACAGGGTATGTCCTGAGCAGAGCCAGGCACTAAAACATATATGCTGTATTCTTTCTTTGACTAATTAGTGGCGTGTATGAAATCTTTCATGTCAAAGAAGAAGGTGGAATTTCCTCCTGGTGAATTCAGTAAGGTCAGGGTTTCAGTCCTAGGAATTCAATCAAGTGCAAGGATCACTGGAAACTGGGGTGGGGGGCAGGGAGAAAGTAAGAAAAACAGAAAAAAGAAAAGAGAAAAGAGGGAAGAGAAAAGAGGAAAGAAAAAAAACCCTAAAAATTATGTTTTCTATAGACATAAAGACTCTTCCCATTTTAAATCCTCATTAGCTTAGTTGAGGGTAGTATTTGGTGACTGGTGCATTTTGTATGTGCATAGGAGAACAAACCCCAGAGGATTCCCAGGCTCAGGGTATCTACAAAAGCGGGGAAGTAGGGTAGGAAAGGGAAAACAAATTTTTGCTAGCTCTGGGGAATTGCTTCAGGCAAACTGGGTGAACAGCTCAGAGAATTAATCTCCCAAAAGTATATTTTCTCCTCTGAGTGCAAGGGACTTTACCAAACAACTGACAACTCCATCTTGCCCTTGTCTGCACAGTGCTCTCAACAGCCCAGAAGAGTTAGCGTAAGCAATATGGGTCGGTGTTAGATAGACGGCTTCCTAAACGAAACAGTGAAAGTGGATGACAAAGTGGAGTTTACATGACAGGGAACCTGAGTAACTGCACCGAAGTGGGCACTAGTTGTTTTTTCTACGCCATGCAGTTCTGGAGTGCATCAGGAAGGCGTGACCTTTGCATTTTCAGGTTTCTTATCTTTATTTGATGACAAAGCTAATACTCCTCAAAATGAGAGGCTTAATGAAAGACTGATCAAAATGTCTTCAGCCAGAGGGAGCAAGACCTAGCAGGAACCAGAGCTTCTTTCCTTCTCTTTATTTCTGCTTTGCTGGTCACCTTACACTCAGTGTTCAAAACAATCGCAGTGAAAGACCTCCAAAAATTGCTCAAGAAGGGTCCTGCTGGATCTCAAAGGCCAGGAATATTAGCTTTTCAGAATGTATCTTGAGAGGAACATGTCAGAAAAGCTTCTGTTGCTGGCTGTGTTTTTGGCCTTTGCCCATACTGTGTTAGATGCTTTTACAATTTCTCCATCTCTAATTAAATACACACCATATTGAGGGCAGTGAAAGAAAGCAGAGAGGATCTTCTCTTCAAGGAAACTCTCTAGTGTCTCTGGCCAAACTACAAATCGGAAAGCCCCTGAGCATGTCTCCTGAAGTAGAGAGAGAAATGAGAAATATGGGCTTTGTTCAGAATAGAAAGCAGATGAGGCTCAAAGGCACTAAGGCACAAAAGGATTAGGACAGAGCACAGTCTTTCATTCGTCATGGACTGCTCAGCTGGGATCAAAACAACCCCGTAGATGCCTCCTACTCTTCGTCTTAAAGCAAATCCCAGAGCCTCCCTCCAATTGATACGTAAAAGGCCGTTGACAGAGAGTCAACAATGTTTGGAGATCCGTGGCTTTTTGTCCCAGATAATGAATCCCTTTGTAGAGGCTGACTGTCACAAGAGAAAGGACAAATTGGGCCACAAGCATCTTCTATCTAGGCAAAAGGATCCGCTACCTAGATAGGATGCTGGCGGGTTAAGGGTAGATGGGAGCATGTGGCAGGGAGAACTGGCAAAACCGTGTTGGATCTGGCTAACATTCATCTGTGAGTGGCTCTGGGACGCCTCTGTCAGCCAGAGAGGCTTATTTGAGCTGAAAGCCCCCTTTAAAATTCGCCCTTGCTTTCCCAAACGAGGGCGTGTGTCGGCCAGCAGGCAGCACGGCGTGGCTGACCCCCGGGCAGACCTCAGGCTGCTGTTCTCCAGGGTTCTGCAAACACCAGGGGAGCTCCTAGCTGGCTCGGGCCTTACAACTGTTCATCCTACCCAGGGCTTGGGCAATAAAGACTTCTGGCGCCTATTACACTGGCCAGCCAGACTGTTCTGTTCTGGTTGCACAATAAGACGGCACAAAGCATCTTAGAAAAGGAGGGTCCCAGGAGGTAATTCTTATAGAGCTGAGTCCATCAACAACCTCTAGAAAGATCTTCAGCTGGCGTAAACCAGAATTTGCCCTGCTGACACCAAAGCACTTCCATTTTCACTTGCTGTGGATCGAAGCCTTAATCAGTTATATTTTCATATCATAACATATGCATAGGAGTTTACAAAGCCTGTGTTCATTAATTGTTCCCCAGACCATTTAGACAGAAATGTCTTGATCTTCACCTGGCTTCTCTGCTGCGAGGCAGGAGGGATCCCAAAGAAGCAGGTGGAATTCCAGTGGTGTAAAAGTGGTGGAAGCCAAAGCAGAATCGGGAATCAAGAAGTCTCATTGATCATTGCTCACAGTGATCTTTCAGCTACCGTTATCAAATATTAACAATAATGACTTATTTATATAGCACTGACTGTGAGCTAGGTGCAAGAGGACAGGCATAAGTCCCAGAGAAATAACAAACTAAATAATAAATACATATCAATCTAGAATAATAAATAATAAATCTCTTATTCCAAAGTCGCTTCATTTTTTTTCTTCAGAGGTGTTTGCCCTCACTTTTTCTGATCAGCAGGAGGGCTTGGTTAAAAAGATCAGATTAGAAATGAATCTCTTTGATGTTTACAAAGGCAATAGGGCTTTCACACCTTTCCAAGTGCAATTCAGCTGCAGGTAAAGAACTCTGCAGCTTGTGGAAGTGCTAATTAAAGCCAATAATAACATGATTCACCTTCAACCCTGCTCTGAAGTGCCCGGTGGTTTTTTGCCAGAAGATGTTGTATCTCTAGGGCATGACACTTGAGGAGCCCTCTTGTTTCAGGGATCTGCAACGTAGCAACCATTTGGGCTAGAAGGGGAGGGAGCAAAGTTGTTTAAATCAATCCTTGTCATAGGATCCCACAGTTTATTGATATCCTGAAGGTGAAAGGTTAATGCTTTACTCAGGAAACCACTCATCCTCCAAAATACTATTATTGTTTATCTTGCTGAAATCTATTTTTATATTTCCCAAGACATTTTTATTTAATTTCTGCTCCAGGTTGTCTTTACTGTGTTTTCATAGTATCACTGTACAGACTTAATCCTTTTCCAATCTGATATTGCAAGTTGTGATGGAAAATGCCAAGTGTCTGGTATTGTTTTAAAAAGAAAGATTAGTAGAAAGAAAAATTATTAACTTCAGGCTACTTATTTTAGTGGAACATGAGATATCAGGGACTCCAATCAAGCACTGAAGTTGAAAGTAACAGATCAGCTAGAGTAAACACTTGTCCCCAGGAATAATATGTCTTGTCACTTTAGCGGCTTGGAACATGTTCTCATTTATCCAGCCATTTTCTTGCCATAGCAATTATAAAATGGACAGTTTGAAATGAGATCTGTTTCCATTGATTTTATACTCAGTATCTTTTTTTTAAGTCTTTGTACCTTCTAGTTAATAAAAGAGCAAGGAAGTGAAAGGTACATAAATCTGCAACATATACAAATAGCATTTCATGGGACAGCCTGTGGAATTCAATGCTGAAGGAGCTTCAGGTGAAATACTGAACAACTGGACTGTAAATAGCTACTAACATGCGTGATAATACCAGTAAGTGGATGTGTTGCTTCAGAACAGGACTGGTGTCTGTGATGCAGATGCAGCAGTAATTGTCTTGTTCTCCACCTGTTTTCAGCATTTAGGATCTTCCTCTCCTCGTGGTTGTTGGTAGCTACTGGAAATAGTTAATAAATTCCTGTTCTGATGTAGGTTGGCAAATACTCTCTACCTATATTCATGAACCTGGAATTACAAGAATATAGTAATCAGAAACATGAATCGAGATTCTCTCACAAAAGTAATCTGGGAGAACTCAAAGAAAATTCTTCATTTGTTAGAACTGACATAAATCATATGTTGTTAAGACTATAGAAAATACCAAGGTCCAACCATAGCTACTGAGAAGTTATAGAGAGGCTTTTGTCATATGATCATTTTTATAACATTGTCAAAAGTGAAAAAAAAGTCCTTAAAGTTCTTGTATTTTTCAATGCCTACTGATTTCTCATGTATTAAAGCGGAGTCTTCAAATGTTATTCAAACTAAGAAAACACTTCCTAATTAGAATCCTTCATTTAACAAGTTTCCCTGCATCCTGAAGGGTGTTTCTTCCACACTGTTTAGCTCAGACCCAGGACCTGTCACTTGACCTTGTCTGTCAGCATTTTAATCACATCAGGACAGTCAAGAATGGCTTCACCCCAAACAGGTACATTTCCACACCCAAGCCCAGAGACCTGCCAGACCTCCTGGGAAAGCCTGAATGCTCTTCAGTGCATTTTGTCCGGACAGAATTGTCTGGGAAAAGCCTTCTCAGAGGTGGGTCTGCTGGCTCTTTCCCTGTGCGAATCACAAGCTCAGAGGTACTCGGAGACTTTTCATGACTGGAGAGTGATTAAGCAGTCTGCTCTGTATTATCCAGGGCAGCAGTGTCTGCCTCAGAATTAGAAGCTGCTACTTAGACCCTCCCCTTAGAAAATAAAGCTTTTGGATTTTCATGGGAGTCTCAGAACTGGACGGATTCATGTTAACTTAAAATAAACTAAACGAATAATTTGTGATTGCTGATTAGTCTCCTGACTTACTCTCCAAAACATGAGGTACAACCAGAAACTCACGGTTCAGATCTCTTGTCATTTATTGCTCTCATCTTCCTTGGTCCGCCCACTCACACTCTTTCCTCCTCCCCTTGCTGGGAGACTGCCATCCTCTGCACACAGGGATGCAAGTACTCACCTTCCTGTAAACAGTAAATCCTTACAAAGCAGCCTGCAATATATGAGTCTTCTAATAGTCACAGCAGGCAAAGGGTTCTTCAGTTTGGGTGCAAAATTGTGGAAAGGAATGAAAATAAATCAAATTTTATTTGCCAAGGGGCAAAATTTTGCCTGCAAGTCACTGGCCCTGAACTGATGATTTATTGAGGGCAAGCGCAAAGTGATATAGTCCTTGAACCAAATCCTGTTGGCCCCTAGAGTCTCAAAGGTGAAGGCCAGTAAATGGCCCTCTTCTAAGTTCTTCATTTGATGACTTTGCTGACAGGCATAAGCATCCCATGGAAGCCATACAGGCAATGGTTCCCTGGACAACTGCTGGCAAGCGCAGTTTTTTATGAGTTGTTCATTAAATTCATTTCCACTGCTGGGAGACAGCCATTACTTCTCCTTTCCTGCAATGTTAGCAATTAAACTTTGTCATTCCTATTTTTCCATCTTCCCGGTGCTTCTCAGCCACTTCCCACTGAGGGCGATTCTTCTCTCTGGTCTGTGAAGCAGATCTCCGCTGCTGTGAATGCAAACCTCAGACATGACCCCCATCCAAGGCAGATCCGGGAAAAACAGCTGTTAAAATGAGAGATGCTTTCCGTACTGGCAAGCTGCACTTCCCCCTGCTGCTCCTTGCTCCCAGGGGTTGTCCCATGTATTTCTCAGCTCAGCCAAGACTCTTCCACCTCTCCCTCCTGCTCATCCTCACATCTTGGTGCGTGCACACGTGGCCCCAGGTGCCTTCCCAGAGAGCTGAGTGTCAATGAGCCCAGCTTTAGCATGTACTGCCGGACACTTAGAGTACTTCTGGACACGTTCTTGGCAGAAAGGGCCCTTCCAAAACCCGAATCCATAGAGATCATATAAAGGATAGTAGAAGATTTACCTTGTCTGAGGCTTGATTCTAGAGGGCTTGTTCCTTTTGATTCTCATTCGGTGACGTCTTATAGGCAGGAAGGAGCTGCCTGCATCATTGATCGTTATTAAACATTAGCTTTGCTGTCTGTCCTGAGTGAGGCTTTAATCTGTAACAATACAACCCAGCAGCAAAACACTCACAGCATAGCCAAGGAGGCAGAGGCCCTGAGCAACAGACTTTGCCTGTGTTTCAGGATGAGAGAGTCCTCCAAACTACTCAAAACAAGCAATTTTGCTGTCTAGGGAAGTTTTTGCTATGACCGTTGGTCCCAGAGGACTGGCTGTATGTGGGTCAGCAGTTATTTGCAGCAGCACTTTGGAAATGAGGAATGAGGGTGGCTGTACATTTGGGGCAGGGTGGGTGGGATGTGATCAGGGTCCTGCACCCAAAGGGAATAAGTGAGAAGATCAGTCCCCCTCCTTTATCTAACCCCTTCCCTATAACAAATCCCAATTACTTTCCTTTTCCCCCCTCCATCCACCCCGCTGATCCTTCCCACCTTCCCTTAAACCTCGTAGCTGCATCACAACCTACCTCTCAACATTTCTTTTGCAAGAAAGCAGAACATTTTCATTTCCAAATGGTAGCTCCAAATGTTGGTTTCCAAATGTTGGATAATTTCAAGAAAGCAAATGTGTATACACATTTTCTCATTAGAGAAAGAAAAAGGTAACGATCAACTCCTAAATGCTGTGCACAGTTGCTATTCTAATTCAAGCACAGCATGTAATACAAGCGGCTGTGGTAGGCTATAACATTATAAATGACACCCCGTTGGTGATGGAGACAAATCAGATTATGTGTGAGTAGGTTATTGATTGCGCTTAGATTTCTTAATCTCTTAAATCAATGAAAGAATAGTAGATAACAGAGAGAATGTGTGCTTGGAGGGCAAAGCGTCTTTTAATGCTTAGTTTTTAATGAGCATTTTTTAATACTCAGTAATATCTTAACTGGAAAAAACACTCAGCCAACTTGAAGTATAGGTTACTATTTATTACCAAGATGCCTCAATCTAGATTCCCTTCTCAGTGTTTATACTAGACATCAATCCTGATTTACCTCTTGTTGAGTTAATGAAAACATGTTATGCAGTTTTATTAAAGAAAATAAAGTCTTCAATTGACTGCCTCTGAAACAGTACAACAAATTCTGAGGAGATTAGCATAAGGATTAAACATACAGATTTTGTTGCAGGAGTTGTTTTCATGAATACAGTCTTAATTGATTGTAGCAAAACAAATATGCACTTTGGTAATGCATGCTGAGTCTCCAATTCAGCATTATTTTAATTAAGTCTTTTGAATGATGAATTTCAATACAGCAGATGTTCTTGAGTATTCAGGTATATAAATATAACTCGCGTCAGTATCTGATAAGCCTACAATTTGAGAGTTTAAGCACATATGAAACTGCGCCAATTGTTGAGAGTTGAAAAGGGAAGGAATTTGCTAAACCGCTGCTTGCACCTGTTTTGAATTATGATGTTGTTCTCTCCACGCTAACCTCGGGGGAAAGAGTCTTGTGTGCAATGCCAGCACATGGGGAAGGAGACGTGTTCGCTCCCCATTTGCAGTTTCTCATCAACCAATTGCAGCAGCTGAACCTTGTGAAGAGGGAATTTCGGTACATTTTACGTACATGGCCACAAGCATTTCATTACAGAACTGAAGGTGAATAAAAAAGGGCCAAACCTTGTGATCAAATCATTTAAGGTTGAAATTATGTCTCCTCACAAATAAAGGAGTACCATAGGCAGTCATTTGCCTTTCAAATAGCATCTGATTTGACAGGAAGTGTCTAATAAATTAAAAAATGTTTGATATCAGCTTGAATTTTAAATGAGATCATAAACATTATTGGTCTTCAAAGTATTTGGGTGTGTTCTCATTAAATTTTCATATAGGCTTTTAATCAGTGGATAAACCCCTGTGCATGGAGTTCTTGTGCCTCAGCTCCAGGTCATTCAGAGTCATCACCCTTTTGCTGCAGGAAATACATTGATAAACTGACTTGACTTTCTTCAGTAACTTGGCATTTTTATTGTTCTCTACCTCTAAAGACATACGAGCAGAAAAGCTCTCCCTGTTTTGAGCATGTCCAGACTTCCATGGAAAAGCAGCAGACCCTCTCAGCTTTATGTCACAGACTGAGGAAAGACAAGAGTGAAAAGGAAACGCAAAAGGCATGCAGGTCTCCTACTAAATAACATCTGCTTTCAGAGAGCACTTCTCTATCCAGAGAACTTTTAGGCACTGAGACTTACAAGTAAAGGTGATTTCAAGTCACCAGCCAATGCAGCCACTTGTGGGGCAAAAAATGTCTCATATTTATCAGAGTTGGACAATGCTGTAAAAGAATATGAGAGGGAAAACAGGAAGGATGCTGTATCTCAGTCATTTTAGGAAGGAAGGATATCAAACTGGAGTTATCAGAGTTTAGGCTGAGTTGCATATATTTGTCCACAGGTGTTTGATCTGGCATCTAAAGTGTGACACCAGGAACAGTCAGCCTGAGGGTACAGGTCATGGGGAGGAAAGTCACCTCAGCTCTCACTAGCACTGCCACACTGAGCACCTTGCATTGCCCAGCCAAATTTCTGTGAGCTCAGCGTTGCCCGTGAGAAGTCACAGAGACCTCGTGAATTCAGGATACTGACCCTATTACCTGCCCTTCTCCCCTTTTCGCCGTCCCCTTCAATTTCAGAGTCCTGGATTTACTTTTGGGGAAGCATGAGGGTGTGTTTCATAGTCAGGAGTAGCTTTTCACACAGGTACTTTTCTATGTTCCAGAAGCCACATTGGCAAGATCTGAGACCAATGAATTGGTGCAGCTTGGTGAGACACAGCTTCCCAGCCCAGACTCTGCACAGGGCTCACATCTGGCTCACCCGAAGGTACAGAGGCTGCGGTTATCTTTTCCAGTGCACTAAAGTTAGGAAACCAAACTCTACTCACAGCTCTGAATCCCCCTACAGCCTCCTCAGTTTCACAGATTAATACACTTCTTCAATATTTCACTAGAAACACATCGATGTCTTGTTTTATATTATGTCCTGCTTCAGGATGGATTTCAGGGCCAGTTCCATGCATGTCTGAAAATCTCCCTTTCCGATATTTGCTTTCACACCTTTCTCTCTCCTTTTTTCCCTTTCATTCTTGTCCCTGAGCTTTGCTGGCTCTGGAAGCCAAAGACATCCATCCATCACAGGTTATTTGACATGAAGGCGATTCATAGTCTCTCAGCTCCTGGCATGTGGACAAGTGTGTTGGAGTATGACCTAACATTTAAATAATGATTCACCGTTGAATATTATGAGAAATTGGCTGACAATTTCAAGGTAATGCCCTTCCAAAGATATACAGTATTAATTCTTTACTACCATATAACTGTATGTTCACTTGGAGAATGTTAAATAAAGTTTACACTTTGCAATTAATTTAGTGAAATTCTGAGTTAAATGACTTGCTATAAAAATATTAAACATATTACAACTGTCTGGACATGGTCTTCTAAATGAAAGGGGGGTTTAATTATTTTAGAAGAGAAATATAAACAGTGTCAAGATTTAACCACTGCTCAGTTTAATATAACTTCTGCCTAATTTTACAAATCATTATTTATACAGTTAACATGCATAAAAAATTAATAAATGACCTCCATAATATCGCTTTTGGTATAGTTAGCAGTGTAGGCAATTATTACAGTAATGTTGAAAAAATCCACCAGGGAAATCTGTACTTGCTTCCCAAACACAAGAATCATGGAAAGGGGAAGAGAAAAGGAGAAAAAGATGTACAAAAAGGAGCTCCACCAGGCAAACCTTAGCTGTGAAGTCAGTCTTGCACCTCTCCTCCAAAAAGAGGGGAGAGAACCTGAAATGAAGGCTTTGAGACAGTGCGGGACTTGCAAGCAGAGAGAGTGCAAGGTGAAGCTTTCTGTCACCTTTCTGCCTTCACAAAGAGCAGCTCCAGGACAAAATGAGAGCAGGAACCTGCTCCCAGCCAGCTTGCTGCACTGATGGTGGTGAAGCCTCCTGGGGCACTGAGAGCTCTGGCCAAAACCCAGTCCGAGCATTAATGCTACAAAGTGCCTTATACAGGGGGGAGCACCAGAGACCATCAAATACTCTTTCTGTCTAGGAAGTTTCCATCAGGAGCCATCTGGCATCCCCAGAGAAGTGCAGGGTACAGGAAGGACTGGGCTGCAGATACAGAAACGATTGCTCTCTATTACTATATTCTAGTGGTTTCAACCTGTGGTCTGTGGGCTATTTCTAAGGGTCCAAGGAAGATAACCAAGAAAAGCAAGCTTATTGGTGGCAGACTTACACATATTCTGAATGCTGTCTCCCCTTAGTGCAGGGGTCCACGGATTGAGCATCCAAAGGTTAAACATCTCTATTAGAGAAAGAGATGTTACAAGGAGGCTTCTAAAGCGCAGCCTGCCTGTCTGCAGAGGCTGTACGGGACAGGACTGCACTGGCTTTAACAGGCCACTGGTAGGGCCAGATACATCAAAACAGCACAGAAGAAATCTCAGCCCTCCTGAAGCTAGTGGGAGTTTCAGGAAAGACATGCTTTGCTCAAGCTTTGCTCTGAAATGCATGTTAGATTTTCAAATAGAGTGAATTTTCAAGTATTTATACCACTTAAAAACTTGGCCTCTACTGGCAGAATACTATCTTCCCTTCCTTCCTTCTTGCTGACTTTTATACTTACACACCCTGCTGATTTACATCTGCAAGTGTTAGCTGTAATATTTGGAGGCACCCACTGTACAGTAATTACTTAATTCCTTTCCAGAAAGAAAGGAAAGAGGCAGGCAGGACTGAATGCAGATAACATTTTGAATGTTTCATTACAACAACACACCCAAGTCATCTGATCCCATCCTTATTCCCAACAAGAAATAGAGGAAGAGAAGGGGAGAAACTTGTTGTACCTCCTTCTGAAGCATGATGTAAAATAAAAACGATCAGAAGTGGGTACTAAGCTATCACAGGGGCTGCTTCAATACCACAGTGCTTCAAAGATGCCTGTTTGTCAGAGCCCTAGGTGGTACTTCTCTATGTTTGCAGGATGAACCTCAGCCAATAAAACAACTGTGCAGCACTCTTTTTCTCCTTTATTAAAAGGCTCCTGGCAGATAATAGAAAATTCTCTCTTCAGACACTGCAGAGGGGTTTTACTACACTAGACAATATAATAAAAGATATTCACTCTTCTGTAAAATTATTGAGGGTATTTTTTAAATAGTCTTTGGGAAGGTCAGCAGGCTGAGTCCCCAAACAAACATCCCTCAGCAATGTTATATGCAGAGTCACCTCCAAGTCGTTTTAAGAAGGGGGAAGACTCCACACCCATTAATATAGAAAGATTCAAACTATTTCCTGGGGAAAAAAAATCATCTTTCTGCTGTGTTGATTTTTTTGTCGGCTGAGTGAGCTGAACAGGCTTGCTGAGTTGTCGCAGGAGGCAGAGCACTGGGGAGGGGAAGGGAAAGGTGGAGATATACAATTGTGTGGAATCTCATCTTGATTCAATAGATGCTTTACCATTGGTTTCTATGGAGGCCAAGAGTGTCAGGGAGAGATGTGGAGAAGGTCTGAAGTCCAGGAATCTCCCAGTTCCACACAGAGAAAAACAAATCACGAAGGGCCCTGATTCCCCTACTTTCTCTCCCTTTCCTGACATTAACTTTCCAGACCCACTCACTTGTATTCCTCTTCACTGTTTCTTCATTACTGAAGGCAGTTGAGAAAATCAAACAGTGCTTGCAAGTGTGGATTAGTGAGATTCATCAGGGCTTTGCTTTAGTTTATCAGGAACTCTGACACATGCTGGGCTGTGCCAATTAAGATCCAGCCATTATTCTTAATGGCAATGAAATACCAGGATATGCTGCCTGCATTTCTATGTATACACAGGAGAAAGAGCATTTTCTTTTTCAAAACTACTGTGCACATCCCAGGTCACCAACGAAGAAATTTATGCACCAAAAAGCCTGTCCTCAGCCTGGAAAACCACAGCTACATGTGGTTGCTCTCCCTATGCAAGCTTATATTTCAGCTGAGACAGATGCACTGTGATTTAGTGAACTGCCTAGTCTCTAGCAAGACCAATATCTCTTTATATTTTAAGTTCAGGAGGGTATTTAATCATCACTGTTTGTCGGTGCTTTGTATCATGCTATGCAGCAAGCTAGCCTAACATGAAATGCTCTCTCCTTGCACCTCCTGTCTCTCACACTTCCCAGCACTATTAAGTAAAGTCTGACACAAAGTCCTGGATCCAGCATATTTGGGGGACTTGGAACACAACTCAGCTCCACATTTTACAATGAATCTCTCGTGTCTCGAATAGCTTAAAGCAGAACCACAGATCCTCTTAACCCTTAAGCTTTGGCATGTTTCAAATCCAGGTCTTGACCAGTGTGCCAAGACAGTGAGTCGGATGAATCATGTATGTGGCACAGTTTGAGAAACTAAGTGGGTGTAGTTAAGGTTATTAGGAGTCCTTCAAATCATTTGAGAGCCAGAGGCCTTCTGGGTTCATCATATTGGATAAATCCTGCCCAAAAGGTGCCAGCTGGACATACTTGCTGTGGACTATCACTGCAACAATATTTTGTAACTGAGCATCTTACTCTTTTACTAGCTCCAGTAGTGATTTTTTTTTGTGCGATTCCACATAATGCAGATGAATATAACTACCAAACATTAACATGGCCTCAGCAACAGTATTCTGAAAGCTTCCAATGTCACTGCTATAGAGAGATAATATCCTATCTTTAGGACATACAAAATACAGCAATAACAAATTTCAGCTGCCTGAATATGAGCCAGCAGTGTGCCCAGGTGGCCAAGGCAGCCAATGGCATCCTGGCTTGTATCAGAAATAGCGTGGCCAGCAGGACTAGGGAAGTGATCGTGCCCCTGTACTCAGCACTGGTGAGGCCGCACCTCGAATACTGTGTTCAGTTTTGGGCCCCTCACTACAAGAGAGACATTGAGGTGCTGGAGCGTGTCCAGAGAAGGGCAACGAAGCTGGTGAAGGGTCTGGAGCAGAAGTCTTATGAGGAGCGGCTGAGGGAGCTGGGGTTGTTTAGCCTGGAGAAAAGGAGGCTGAGGGGAGACCTTATTGCTCTCTACAACTACCTGAAAGGAGGCTGTAGAGAGGTGGGAGTCGGTCTCTTCTCCCAGGTAACAAGTGATAGGACAAGAGGAAATGGCCTCAAGTTGTGCCAGGGGAGGTTTAGACTGGATATTGGGAAATTTTTCTTCACTGAAAGGGTTATCAAGCATTGGAACAGGCTGCCCAGGGAAGTGGTTGAGTCGCCATCCCTGGAGGTATTTAAAGGACGTTTGGATGAGGTGCTTAGGGACATGGTGTAGTGGTGGTTTTGGCAGTGTTAGGTTTACGGTTGGACTCGATGATCTTAAAGGTCTTTTCCAACCTATACGATTCTGTGATTCTGTGTGATTCTGTGATATCAACCTTCTCTGGCATGGTCTGTTTCTTGGCATTTGTCTTAGTTGTCCTAAATGTGTTATCAGATGTTGACAGTAATAAAGTCTTTGCGTGTGGAGCGGATGGGTTACAGTCCCATCTGCTTTAAATGTTTATGCCTTGACTGCTTCTAAGAGCAAGGGACTGAATTAGTTGACCCAAGTAGTCCCTTCCAGTTCCATGTTCTTTATTAGGAAGTTCTCACTAATCCATGTGTCATGAAGGAGCCATTTGTTTTAGGAGTGCTCTTCCTAAGGACACAACTATTTCCTGCCTTTGCCCTAGTTTGATATTTCTTTTTTTCATGATATCTCCATGTGGGGAAAAACAGATTTTCTGTTTGATCAAGGTACTTATACTTGTTCCCTCTGCAGCTGTGTTGAAGCCTTCAACTTGTGTCGGCTGCTGATCAATGACCACATAGCTTGGTATTTCTAAGAAGGCAAAACTGGCTGATGTATAAAAACCCACAAGAGAGTGCACGAAATAGGTCATTGCATGTATATGTGCCTACTGGCATGTGAATTCAGCTTTGTCTGCACATGCAAGTGCAAGGATTTGCAGACAGAAGGAATGCAGGAGCCTTTGGGGTACAACTGTCCTATTTTCATCTTCTGTTGCTACCAGTCTGGCCAAGACTTGAACTCAGGAATGAGCAATGAAGGTTACAAGTAGTGAAGCATCCCCTCTCCTATATTAAAATTACTTCTGCCTTATCTTGTCAAAGTTGTATAATTTGTATCACCATGTCACCAGCCAAGCCACAAAGAGACCTTCCAAACTATGAGCTCAGCCTACAAATCACACTCATTAAGGCTTCAAATTTTTGCAGAGTACAAATAAGGAACTTTCTAACTTCACTTATGCCTGTGTATGAAACCTCTACAATTCAGTCATTGTTCCAAAAGCTATCTATCTCAGACAGATTTACTGAAGTTGGCATCTCTGCTATCATAAATGAATCACTGAGGATAACATCTTTATTAAGTTTATACATCTTGGCTCTAAAATAGCAGTGCTATGTGTAAAAACAAGGTCTCAGAGAGCAATAGAAGTGTTCTCATTGGGCTCTGAATGCTGCAAGAGGACAAGGGTGATCATAACACCAATAATGTGCTTCAGCAATAGCAAAATAAAGACGAGTGTTAATCTTCAGGAGTGCACATGGCTTGCACCTCCCCCAGACAAAAACATTAAAAATTCAATGTTTTATTAAATAGGTTTCTGCAGGGGAAAATGCTGTGCTGCTAATTAGGAATGAAATATTAGTGCAAAACAAGCAGGCTTAGTATAAGTTAATGTTCGCAAATTCTCACTTGCCTAGTAGGAAAGGTTAGTTAGACTATGGTAAGTCTAAAGACTGATTAGGTGTGTAATCATGGTGTTATTACGTTAATGGATTTGTTTGTTGTCGTGTTATCAACAAAAGATTAAGCAAATCCCTACATGAAAGCTAGAGGTGAAACAGTCTGCTGGAGAAGGTTTTTGGGTAGCAAATCTGTGTCTTATCATCACTTCTTTGTGGAGCCATTATTGCTGTACTGGGGCACTTTTCTCTCAGTTCTCACAGGTGGCAAAACCACAGATGTTGTTGAGCAGTTTTGCTTACAGTTAGTATTGCTCCTTGGACTGACTGGTATAAGAAGGCTGCTTATTTCATTAAAGCCTGATTCACCAGTTAACTACTGATCAGGGCAGCAGGGAACATCTTTTCATGCAGAAAGGCACCTTTGGCTAAAGAAACAGCCTTGGGCTATATAAGCTTTTTCTTAATAATTCTTCAAGCCTGAAAGCTCTTACAAGCATGGCCCACTTGTGCTGGACTTTATTAAACTATATGGCTGGGCACATTTCAAACGCACACTGTCTGGAAGTCAGATGTCTCTCTGCTGTGCTACGGGCTTGCTATTACACTGCAAGCAGCCCTGCCTTTGCAGGTTGCTGTGCTCAAACCTGAGCCTCCTAAAACAGGGCATGTAAATGAGGTGGGTGGCTAGAGGGTCTTTGCGATGAATTGCCTCTGCCACATCAGCATGTGGCCAATAACTCAATCATGTCTGTGCAACAGCATGCACCGGGCCAGGAGACGGAAAAAATGCGGTTCGCATTCTGATGCAAACGATGTGCTCAGACTCCGTCTTTGGCGTGATGCACATATCTTGCAAACATTGATGTCTTGTGCCTGTTCCATCCTGATATGATCCGCTGGGATTCCTCAGGGGTTTGTTTTTTTTTTCTTTTGGGGGCTTTTTTTTCTTTTTTTTTTTTTTTTTTTGGCTTCTTCTTACACTCGTTTGTTTTAAATCTTCAGCTTTTAGGACTTATGCCTTGACAGAATACTTCCTGCAGAGATCTGGGTAAACACAGCTGGGCAGGGTACTGGGTATTTCAGTCTACAGTGACATAAAATGTTGTGACAGCGATGGGTTTGGGGTGGGGGTTCTTCAGTTACCACTATGGTTGCCCAAAGGAACTGCAGGAAGGTTTGGGCTCTTTGGCTGTGTAAACTCTCATAGTTTCCTTGAAATCAATACAATGCCAAATTTTGCAAGACCTGAATCTGGTCCTCCATGCTTACAGACTAGATATCAAAACAGCTGCCCACATGACAGTGTCTAGAGCTGGTCATGGATATTTTACAGAAAGTGTCATGTCACTGAAGTGGAGTTTTCCTATAGAAATACTTTGCCATTTCATTCTGGGAAAATAATAAAATAACATTTGGATGAATTTTAACTTTTCCATTTAGACATGTTTTAGAACATTTTGGGTTTTCATAATACAATTAATTTCAATTCAAAGTGTTTTCTATTTTATTTTGCAAAAAATATCTTGATCTATAGATTTTTTTTTTCTAAAAGAGGAGAAACTTAAGCACTTGGAAATGAAGCAAATATCAAAATTGCAGCTGGCCCCTTACAGAATTATAGCTTAATGCATACTGAAGACCTTATCTATGTATCATGATATGAAAGATAAACAGATCTATATAGAGAACATAAACATTGAAATAGTCACGAAGCTAAAATGTTACCTCAGTGGGATGTAAATGTGCTTAATTTTAAGTACTCTATCTAGGGGTTTTGCTGAATAGGCAAACTGAGTAACTTGATGAATATCTGCAAGCTGTAAATAAAGTAACAACAACAACATACTGAAAGTAGGAGTAAAGGCATCACTGTGACCCACTGAAACCTGTGTGTTATCACTGAAGCAATAGTCCCAGCCACAGTACATTTTATTTTTCCATTCCAATGACAGCAATAGCTTTACTGACAGCTTAATGCACACTGGATCGACCAAAAATGGTATTTAGCACACAATTATCCATCCTGACCTTAGTTTTCAGTCTGTTTCCAGTTCATTTCCATGTTCTCATTATGAGGTTCTTGTCAGTCCAAGCTGGAACACAATTTGAGCTTGGTTTGGGTAGGTTTTGCTGGTTTTAATTTAAAATCTCATATCAGTTATGTCCCCGTGTAGGAAAACCAGATCTGCAGAAACTGAGAGGTAAATTTTGGCTGCCAAACTTGTGGAAGGTGGACAGGGAGATTGCGAAGGTTGGCTCTGTCACCAGGGCAAGCCAATCCCAGACCTCTGGGGAAACTGTGAAGAATGGTGCCAAGTGCAATGTGGCTTTTAGTCATCATAATTGTATTTATAAAGACACCAGGCCACCTGCTCAAGTGCTTGAGTTGCTGCTCAGCCGATTAAAACACAGTAGCCAGGTCATAAAATATGTATTAGAAGAACCAGACAAAGTGTTAACTCGCGGCATGGAGAGGGAGCAAGCCTCACCCTTGAGCAAATACAAGCAAACACAAAACCTATAGGTTGCCCCAAATCTGGCAACATCACTGTCGTAGGACAGGGGATGCCAAATCAAAGGGTGAGTTGGAGCTGCGGCTGAGCAGGACTCGAGCTCTCAGATGGCCTCTGCTAGGAGCTGCCAGCCCCCTGCACTGCTCCAGGGCTTTCCTCGAACAGCAGCTTTGACCATTGATGGTCCGCACTGCCTTTGGTGACTTGCTGTGAAAGGTCTCTTGACACCCCTTCACCCCCACTACAAATAGTCTTGGAAGATCTATACGCTTCTCTGCTGTAAAATGGTAACATCTGATCTTTCTCTCCAGTCACCATAGTTACCTTTTCATCTGAAGGAAGGAAATTGTTCTGCGCAGGGTCTTTTGTGGTGGGGTTTTTTTTCAAGGAAACTCAATCCAGACTAAGCACTGATTCAGTTCTGAACGCAACCACATCTTTCCTGCGGCTCATTAACAGCCTGTGAGATCTTCCCAAGCGTTTCTTTCGCTGTACATTTAGTAACTGAAAGCTTTAACAGTTTTTCATGTACGGTGAAGTCTTGACACATTTTCACGATTTTCCACTAGGTGCCTTAAGTGCAGGAACAGTTGTTCAGCAAGCAGTACCCTACCTTTTCCTGAGCAGCTAAATGACTCATTTACCAGAAAATAGCATCTTAATATTCCCAGATTTACTGTAAGGTCAGAATCGACAATACCCCTTTGCAGACAGAGCATTGGCTGTGAGCTTTATTTATTAAAAGCACTGGCCAGTACAGGAAATCTGAAAATATATTTAAAAAAAAAAAAAAACACATAAAACCTCATTTAATTGGTTAGGTACTTTGGGTTTCTTACTTGCTGGGAGCACTAATTCTGAAAAAAAGAGTACTTGGAAAGGGGGAGCTCTGCTCTGCTTTTGGGGCAGATGGGGATATGAAGAAGGAGAAGGAATATAAAGAATTAAATATAATTAAGAATGTTCATTATTCATAGCAATAAGTGGGAATCTTCCTGGCCAAAGATAAATAGTTAACATGCATTTAAAGGAAAGGAACTTGAAGGAAAGAAGTAGCCTTATCACAGATGAAAATGAAAAACAAGTTATAAAAGTAGCCCTTATCTATATGGAAGAGGATTGTTCTTGCAAAGTGTGACTCAGTAGGCCAGTCTCTGCCATTGCCCTATGCCCTTTGCTTTGGCAAACCAAGCAAGGGCCACCTGGAAAATTCTGTTGCATCAGGAACTCATCAGGTGGCAGAAAGATGAAACCAGACCCACTCTCCCCACACCTGTGCCCCTCCGGGAAGAGGGAATGAAGGGATGCCAAAGCACCAAATTTGGGCTGGCAACATAATCCCTGGAATCCAGTTGAGTCTGGCATTACTTACAGTGCCCCTGAGGCTTCTTTAGTACCTGTGGCCAACTCCCTCAACACCTTGTCACCTTTGTTTCACCCCTTTCAGTGTTATGCCAGTAAACCAGTCCTAGGAAAAGGCATGTTCTCTCGGGGCGGGGGAGGGATTAACATTTTCCATATGAGAAAATAAAAGGAAAATGTTTTGGTTTTCTACTCAGAAGGAAGCATTTTGTTTCATAGTAGCATCACAACAAGAGGGACCACAGGGATGGGATTACAAAGCACCAGTGCAGCAGCAGCAAAGCATCTCCACAGCTGAGGTGTGAGGTGAGCCCTACTCACACCCTCCAGCCAGCTGTTTCCGCCTTTCCAAACCAGACCACTCTCAGGGCATTTGGCTCCAAAACCAAATCCTTCAGCACTCCACTTAGAAAACAAATGATGAAATTTTGAGCTGGTTCAGAGTCACTCTAGGTGAGGCAGGGACACATTAAACATCTTCATTAGGAATTGTTTGTTCTTAAGTTTGCCTGCAGGAGCCAGAGGAAAGAAGGGAGTGGCGGGTGTTGGACATCCCCATCCCTCCTCATGACCAGCCGTTTCATCTCCAGACAGGACTCACACTCCAGGCTGAGTATGAAGACAGCTGGAAGTCTTAGAGAAATATCCTTTCTTTGCTTCTCCAGTTTGCCTTAAAACAAGCATGACTTTTTCTGTGTGTTGGGTTTTTTTCTTTTTTTTCTGGGGGCAGGAGGTGGTTGTCAGCAGAAACTTTAGACATTTTTTAGTTTCCCTTAGCCACAAGAAATCATAAAATGAAGAGGACAACAGCTTCTTATTTCATACTTTTTCCTCACAGATCCTTGTTCAGCTAGTTATTCTTACAGGCTGTGTTGGGTTGAGGAGCTGAAACCACGTTGTGTTGCTCTGTAACAAAACCATTCCCAGTATTTTGCAACACTTAAGCCACCTTGATGTTTCCTCATTTCCCCAGCAGTCCTTTTTCAGTTAGGCGGCAACTCCAGCTGTCATCGCCACAGCCCAAGAAGGAAATCTCTCCCTCATCCCACCCTCCATTCTTTAGAAGACTATCACTGTTGCTATTCTAAATCATTCACCAGCATAGGGAAGGATCATTTTTAGGCTGTTGTAAGAGTTTCCTATATACCAGTGTAGTGACGTTCCTCCTATGCCTTGTTTGATGGCCATGTTCTTGCTATATATCTATGGCATCCCATTTGAAATCCATGGGAAGTTTCTTAATATGTTGAAAACTACCTTTTAAAAATCTGCTTGCCTCCTTTTTTTGAAGACTATGTCCTGAAGCAGGACAAGACTTCGCAGTAGAGATGATCTCAACATGGAGCTTTCACGCAAGCATTTACTGAAAACCTGAAAACACTTGGCGTAAATTACTACCAGCTCTGAGCTGATCCATTTATATCAAGGACACTGACAGTGGACACCTAGATCATACACATGATCGTTCCACCAGACATCTGTGATTTATGGTTGCAGGAAAGACCAGCCCCTCTGCCTGCAACTGAATAATATACTCACAGGTCAAAAGTTAGATACCTAACCCTTACACTCAAAATCCTAGGGAATACAAATAAAGAGATGGTGCTTCTGTCATATACCATCTTGCTTTTTATAAACCCAAATTTAACATGATTGATAGCATCACTGTAGAAGGTAGAATTGAAATGTTCAGCCAGTTTGGCTACCTTTCTGTTAATAAGTTCAAAGTAAAACAAAAGAAGAGATAAATTAACCTTATTTCACCAGAACATGATATAAATAATGTGTGTTTTTACACTTTTACCTTTTTATTTGCATGGTTATCTCATGCACTTCATTGTACAAAGGTGTTCTTGTTTTTTATCATTATGTTGATAACTATCGTTCTCATATTCAAGGCTCTTCTTCTCTGGCAGGTTACTTTCCTCAAGTTGCCTGCAGAACCATCAATATAGTATTGGAATGAGATATTTGAACCCTCAAAAATGGAAACTCTAATTTAGATCTTGCCCTGGCAGAACAGAAAATAAATCTCAAATCTGTAGGTATTCTTCTGAGTCTCTTCCTCTATCACAAATAAAGAACCAATTGAGGGATATTCATGTATATGCACATCTGTTCCACTTTATTATGCACAACACAAATTACTGAAAAAAAATCCAATTTCTGTTTCTCAGCTAAATTTTTTTTTCTTGAACGACTGTCAAATTGTAGATGGACTGTATTGTGGCATTTTCATTTGCAGTATGCTAAGCAGAGTATAGAATCATGTTGAATATAGAGTTGAATTCACACCATAGGTTTCCACTTGATATTATAATCAAAATTGCAACAGTGGAACAGTGGAGCATGTTGCCCACAGAGGCTGGGCCACCTCAGTCCGCGGAGACTTTCAAGACCCATTTGGACAAAGCCCTGAGCAACCCGGTCTGATCTCAGAGCTGACCCTGCTTTAAGCCGGAGGTGGGACTAGAGTCTCCTCCAACCTGGATTATTCTACAATCCTATAATACCAGATAGTTGAAAAATGTTTCAAAGAAGGTGTGGAAACTGGTAAATGAAAGAGGCAGAGCTGGAAAACAAACTATGTAGAAGACTGTTTAAATACTATTTTAAATAGGAAGTGATTCAATACATCATGACATCCAGGTGCCACTAATACCCAGGGGTGCCACTTATTGCTTACAGTTGGCTAGAAAGTTGTTTGCAGAAATGTTTTTGTAAATAAGAGGAAAAATTCTGCCAAAAAAATGCAGAATATGATTATATAAATACTTGGAATTGGAAACACAAATCTTAGCAACAGAGGAACATAAACTTCTAAACTAGAAATTATGATCGCTCCAGGATTATTCAGATCATTTCCATGGTTATTAAACCTGCTTCTTTATTCTCTGAGATAATTCTATAAAACTATTAGGGTGGTAGACATAGACGAAACTGCATCTGCCATTACCCTAAGCGACTCAATTGTTTGTTTTTCAACTACAAAAGTGGTAAAGAAACTGTACAAGTATTCCTTAACGTAATTTACTATCCTACCACCATCTGCTACACTTGGCACTGAATGTGTAGTTGAAATCCCTTTTATAAGTGTGCCCTGAACCAGGAAGCTGATTCAGACCAGAACCAATTAGCATTCCCAGCCTTTCTCAAAGCACCCAGAAACAGAAGCGCACACACTAATTGTGCTTGCATTTTACAAGTGTTTGTGTTTTGTGAGCATGAATGTGTTGAGGAATCTGTTTTAGCGTGTAGCACCTCTGTTCGACGCTGCAAATCACTGATGCCAATAATGAGAGGCAGGAACACAGTGAATGGAGACACGTGGGGACCACACAGCTTCTCACTCATGACCTGCGGCTGGAGATGGAGCAGTAGCTCCACAGCAATACGAATCCCTGTGTTGTGCACATATGTTGCCCATTGCTGCAACTGAATGTGAGCCAGACCTCGGGTGAACACTAAAGAGTTTGTTTAGGATTCAAGGCTGGATCTGCAGCTGCTGCAAATCAGTGCAGTTCTCGTGTTTCCTATGGCTCTGCAGCCTCCATCTCAGCAATCCCCTCTTGGATGGTGTGGTCTTGCCCATTTCTGCTCTGCTCTGTGGAGCACTCAGCAGCCATGCCCAGCTGATGACACCTGGGATTTTACAAAATCTGTGAAACATGGTTTTGGCAAGTAGTTCCAGTGAAACTTAACATGAAAGAAACGCGAATGGGCAGCCACAAACTCACTCCCGCTCCAATAGTCTTCTGAGTGGTTTGTGAAGGGAGCTCCAGGCTTTGGTGTGGCCATTTGACAGAGAACGGTATCTTCTGCTTTCTTGGAGAGGTGTTGGGAAACCTCTCCTGAGGCTGTGGGGTGAAAGTAGATTTGCACAGCATTCATGATGTGATTCCAAGAAATCTGCTGTAGAAAACTGTAAGTCATCCTCCAAACAGACTCCTCTGGATGAGACCAATGGCTGGCTGAACATGTACAGGAGGTCACTGATAACATGGAGATTAAGAAAATCAGTGGCACCATTTTTTTTTTAATCTACTTTGACAGATGTGTAGGGTTTGGTTTTTTTCAGTTCTGCCATACAGTGGCTTATTACCAGTGAAAAAGCTTTAGAGTTCTGCCAATTTATTAATTAAACCTGGGAACTACACCACTTTATGAGAGGTGAATATCTGGCATTGGGAAGAGAAGGAAGGAACCCAAAGGGATATTATTGTTGGAAAGAAAACAGAAAAGAGCATGCAGATCTCCTATTTAATAAGCAGCGGCAGAGCAGAAAGCCAGGATCTTCCCCATCTGCTGATGCTAAAGGAGAAGAAATATGAAGAGCAACAGTGATCAAGTCTGAAAACACCAGACTCCAAAAAAGTGTCAGTAAATAAAAGCCATATTTACCTGCTTAGGAAGAGGCATGACAAAAGAGGCCAGTCTCAATAGACCAAATGATTAAAGAGAGAACTGTCACAATGAAGTAGATACTGCACAGTGGGCTTTTGGGGAGGGAGGAGGGGTGCCAGGCATATGAGGGACTATGATCTAGACAAAATCACTACAAAGCTGATACCCAAATGCTTGAAAAACCTAATGCAAAGGGTAGTTATCAATAGTCTGCTGTCAAACTGGAAGGTCACTTCATAGGAGTCCCATAGGAGCCTGTCCTCTGTCCATTGTTATTCAAAATTTTTATAAATGACTTGGATCATGGAATGGAGAGTACACATATAAAATTTGAGGATGACATCTTACTGGAAATCTCATGAGAATTTTTGAAGACAGGATTAGACTTCAAAAAGATCACAATAAATTGGTTAAATGACCTGAAATCAATAAGATTAAATTCAATACAGATGCTGTATTTAGGAAGGAAAATTAGAAAATGGCGAATGACTGACTAGAGCATGGTATAGCAGTAAAGAATCTGAAGATTTTAGTGGATTACAAAATTGAAAATTAGCAGAAAAAGTGGAGATCCTGGAAGAATAGTAGATGTTCATTTTTACTCAGCACTGGTGGTATCTCACCAGCCCACCCTGGGTGCTGCATGTAAACAACACCACAGACCAATGAAAAAAATGACGAGCAGATAGAAAAGCATCATCCCTATAGGAAAATAATCAGACCTTGGGTTTTTTTAATCAAGAAAAGAGAAATATGAGGCCTATATGAAGGTAATGGAAACAGAAGGTGTGTAACAGCTTATCTTAATATAAAAGGTTATTCTGAAAGGTGTAGAAATCGGGTTTTTTCCATATTGACAAGAGACTGGACAAAGAGAAAGGGGCTAAGTTTGCAAGAATGGAGACTTAGGTGAGATATTAGGCAAGTAATTTCTAAAAGGGAGCTAAGGATCTCTGTAAGATAAGGACAGAACAGTCAAGAGAAGGAATCCTCAAAAGTGGTAATTGTTAAAGGAAAGGAAAAGTTACTGGGACTGGGAGGGAAGGGAGTTGCCTGTAGCTATTTTTGCTTGTAACTATTCCATCCTAATATAAATGTTATTGTTAGGATTTCGCTGTTGGTTTTGGCCCTGCCAGTTTAAGAGCAGCATCTCCATGCATTTCAAGCCTTTTGTGTTGTTTCACATTGTGGAGTATAGAGTAGTATGTGGGCAGGGAGAAACCAGCACTTCACTGATTCCAGCCCGTATTTGTGCCATAAACAGAGCCTCTGCCGGAAGGTGTACTACCAAGTGCCCTTATGCTTTGCTCGGCAACTTACAAAGACGAGATGGAGATTTCTGTAGGTTCAGGTTACCAGGAAACACTACTGTCAGTATGGATTTGTGGTTCATCGTGCTTCACCATCTTTGCTGAACTGCCACAGAAAGCTCTCTTAGCTCTTTGGGATTAATGAGACCCAGACATTTTATCTGACCTCATTATCCTCCTATTCTCCACCTAGCAGCCTCCTTTGGTCATTCTTTTATTTGCCTGCATCACATCTACTGTAATAAATGAGATGTCTTGAATAGGCAACCATCAATTTAGGCACTACTGGCTTTTCCAATATGCAAGAGTTTTGTATGTTTACGGGGTGTGGATAAACATTGATAGCCATCCCATTGTTCTCTTGTTTGGAGGGAGCATTTGTCATTGAGATTTATTATCTCATGAATTAAAGAAGTGAGTACAATTTGTCTAATATATTTATCTGTTTAAGGCATCAGATTTTTGTCTCTAGTTGCTTGTGTTGAAAAGACTCCTGCTCTTATTTGTTTTGTTGCAATCAAGAATCAAATCCTCAGACTTATACCAGTAGACACCTGAACATCAAAGAGATTTGGAAGAAAATGTAGCCCAAATTTGTATAATGTGTTCTGTACCTTAACATCATTTTCTCCATGTTTGCATCTTACCCTTAATATTTTGCATGCAACCCTTTAAACTTTGGCTTTGTCTTCGACAGCAGTGGGAACTGAGACATCAGGGCCCATTTTAATTTAGACAGTAGCACCAAAAGGAATGGAGACATTAACACCAGAGGTCAGCAGTGATGATAAGGGTCAGAAGGATATTAATATACTATGATTGCCTTCAACATATATGCTCAAACCTGCAAAGTCCCGAGTTCCTCCTTCAATACACTATATATACTTGGCTCCCACCTTAGCTCACCAGGAGCACAGGGCACCATCCCTTCACTTGGACTTTGCCCTAAATTATCTTATCATCCACATCAGCACCTGCCTAATTACACAACTCTCTCTCTGAATTTCAAAAAGCCTCTCATTGAAAGGGTAGAGTTACTTTCCTGTAACAGGAATACAATGGGAAAAGTATGCTAGTGCTATTTGTCATATTTATAATCTATCTACTTCTTTTCCCCTCAGTGCAAGCATCATAGAAGAAAAATACAAATATGCACATGCAGAGAACAGAATTGTCATTTCAATATCCTGTATTTTTTATTTTTTAAGGGAAGAGAAAAATGGCACTGCTTTAGAGGCCAGCACAAAGAAAAGCTGGCAAAGACTTATTGCCTCAATTAACTTATGACAGCAAACTTTATTATACATACAATGTTATTTCTTCAAAGTAGAGAGAGAGAAAAGGAAGATTTTCTCCCCTAAAGAAAAGTAAGAATACTTACTTTGAAAGATATTGTGCAAAAAAGGTAAGTTTCAGGGACTGCCATTTTAAAAAGTGTAAGATTTTGGCTAACTTTTAGTTGTATGACATTGGTGGCAAACCATCTTTGATTTCTACAGTAGTCAAATCAGGCCAAAGGCACGGGGTTTGCAAAATGTCACCTGAAACATTGTTTTGTTTGCTAACTTTCACATGTATGGAAACATGCAGCTCACTTCAAGGCAAATGAAGCACTCATTTGCCATGATGTTGAGCAATACCTACAAAGCTAGGCAGTTTGCAGTATAAGTATTTACGTACAAGATACAAGAGCTGATCAGGTCACTGTGTGTGTTCACTAGACAAACTATTGAAGGCTACAGAGATGCATAAGTGAACGTGAACATGACACAAGTTGTAATGGGAAGGCAGACTGAGTGAAGTTCTCTGGTGCTACTGGTTTGAAAAATCTTGCTACTAGTAAGACGGAAGCTCTCCAGAGACCAACAGGATTTTATTCACACATGTGAAATATTTTTTCTGGAAGATGAAGGATTGTCTCTGTTCTCCATGAAAATTGGTTGAAAAATTAAGTTTGGGAAAAGAAACAGGTGAGGCCACGTGTGACATGCTTTGTAGACTGTTTACATTTTTGTCACTGATGCCTCAAGTGAAGAGATAGACCTCTTCCTTAAAGGCAACCTTCCTTTTGAAGGGAGGAGGAGGAAACAGGGAAAGAAGAATATGATGAGATAAGAATATTAGGGAACACTGTTGCTCAGGCGAAAAAATGTTAAGGTAATTGCTTTACATGTGTAGCAACCAACAAAGAGTTTAATGGTTTCAGAATTCTCTTTCTGAAAGTGCCATTGAGGAGTAATGTGGCTCAAGTTCACATTCATCCTCTTTCAAAGAGGGAAAGAAAGTGTTTCTTCTGCCTGAATAAAGCACTGTCTCAGAGGTGAGATGCATTCTGTTCAAATTCAGGGTCCAAGCTCTAATAAAAGAGTCTGATCCATAAGCGGAAACCATGCTTGAAGCGTGGGAGGAATATGTCCCAAGTACCTGGAATAATTCTCTTGCCTAAACTTAGGTCTGTTCCAAATGTCTTGGGGAAGGAAAGTTTTAACATTCAGTTGCCCAAGAAGCTGAGTAGCATCCTGAGGCCTCACCAGAGCTGCCAAGCCACTTTTGCAAGGTCTCCGCAGCACTCCGGTAGGGCTGAATTCCTGGCTCTGCTGTTCACTGAGCTTGGTGCAGGACCTAGTTATCTAGCTAGATTTGTGCATGTCAGAATTCATACCACAGGCATCATTCCTTTTCCATTTTGTAAGGCATACAACATTGCTGATACTTTATTATGAAATGTGATTATCCAAACTGCATTTTTTTTTGTTAGATGATTGCTTACTATATTCCAATTACCATCAAATATACAGTCCCCTTACTACATTTGCACAGTTGCAAGTTACTGAATAATTTAAGTTACTGTGCTTCATTTACTTCAGAATTATTTTATGATCCAATTGAATGTTATAATGATATTATGAAGCCTTTGTGACGATCCATATGGCTGGTCACAGAATGGATTAAACAAGATCATGCTCAGTGTGTAAAGAAAATAATTGTTTAAGGAATGAGCCAAAACACACAGTGATGCACATCAAAAATTGGAGTGAATGAATGGAGTTACCATGTTACTTCCAGTAAGACTATGCTGTTTTACACCTGTTGAGGAATCTCACCAAAACAACTTAATACATCTAATCAGTGGCAATGCATGTGAATGAAGGGAGGGACAATTTACTCTTTTCACTGCTGCTTAGTCCGTTCACAGTCCCTTGTGATAGGGATTGTTTTAAAAGTTTCCAAACTCTGCAGAGGAGGTGAAAGCCGGATTCTCATCAGGTGTAAATCAGCACAGCTCTGCTAAAGATGACAGAGCTGCACCAATTCATACTAGCTGAGAACCTGGCCAGTTATGTTAAGTAAGTTTGATAGTTTTAATATTCTCTGTCTTGGAGTGAGGTTCATGGCCACTTTGTGATATAAAGTAAAATTGAAGTTTGCTCAGCTGCACACTATAAATCTCATGCAATGACAGTGCTATCGAGCTGCACTATTGTCTTTTACCGCATACATCAAGCAAGGGATTACTGTAAGTAATTTGTTTTGGAAGGCTGGCAACCCTAATGGGGCATGCCTGATAGTGTTCAAAGGTTCTGATTAGGCACAGTCCACAGAGATGTTCTTTCAACTTGACTCTCCAAAGAAAAAGACTTAATTTTTAACAAATCGCATTCTTCACAGCTTCATCAATTTGGTTTCTTTGAAACTCAGTAGTAAGATGTATCAAAGGAACAGATTGTTTGCCCAAAGCCTACCAAAAAATGTTTTTTGCCTCAACTGAACATACCTAATCTATTTTCACAACTCATTTAGAAATGATCCTATAAGTACTATTATTCCCACAATGGTTTGTGAAGCTGGAGCCCTAAGAAGCCAGCAAGGTGCCTCTGTGCAGCAGAAATGATACGAGCACGTCCCGGTCGGCTCTTCCAGAAGGACTAAGCGGGAGGAGGGCTCTGGCTCTCCCCACCGCGCTGGCTGGGTGAGCCCAGGCTGCTCCCTGCTGGCTAGGAGAAAGTGGTGGCAAGCCTGCTGGAGCTGATATGCTTTTCCGTGATGCCATTGACTTTCTGTCAGCTGCAGAGTCGCCTCCTCCCCCATAATAATCCAGAAAGTCACAGTTACCCAGCGCTTCACCTGAACAAATAAAAGCATTGAGATGGCCTCTTGTCTGGTTTCACAGCATGGACAAAGCATTAGAGAACATTAACCATACCAGATCGAAATAAGGTGGACCTTTCTGTTGTTAAATCTGTCATTAATCTCCCCAATACTTCCAACTCCCAGAGAGCCAAATCAGGAGAGGCGACAGTTGGAAATAGCTTTAAAAGGATATTATCTCATTGATTTTCGAAAGAGAGAGCTCCTTTAACAAGAATATTGTTCTTCCAGTGAGCTCAGTCTCCATCTTTAATGTTTATTCATTTGGCTGCTTCACAGGGGAATGCAAATCACAGAAATGTAGGAGCTGTACAGTAGTGTGCAAAATGAGTACCACAAGGGATTCAGGGCTTCATCTCTTCCTATCCAAGCTTCTGAGGCAGAGAGCTTTGTGTGCTGAGGATCTTGGGAAGAAAAAGCAACATAAAGCAGGATTATAATATCCCCTTTTCATGGAGAAGTTGAAATTCATGTGATTACCATGTGATTTGTGTTTGAACCACTGCTGTGCATATGTTGGTTTGTGAGACAATCTGGCAAAATAATTTATTTATAGACATTTTGTGGGGCTTCTGTAAAGCAATACCTCTTACCTTTCTGTTGCTTGTTTTTGAGGCACAGGCACTTGTAAGGCAAGTCTCTAAACCTTGGACTTTAATTTAAACCTCTCGTCTCTTGTTAGAGGTGTCTTAAACATTCCTTGGTAAACATAGTGAAGAAGTAGCCTTAGGAAAGAGCCAAGATTAGGCATTTGCAAGCTGGTATTGAGTGATCTAGAAGTTACTTGTGGAATTTTTCACCTAGAGACAACTATAAACTGCACCACAACTGGGGGATTCCTCCCTCTCAGCATCAGCTGGCTCAAAATGAGACTTCTGGTCAATGGAAGGAGATTGGCACCATAGGAGGCGTCTCCTCCCATCTGAATGTGCGTTACTGAGGTATATCATCCTCCTGAGGTAGACCAACCTAGTTGAGGCAAGTCCCTCCCAAAATGCAGGCTCCAATGACAGTCCTATGCATTTCACAGGTATGTATACTCAACAGAGTGTAAAGAAGTTTCAACGCTCTCTCAGTCTCCACTGCTCTTAACTTCTACCTGTCAGTTCAGCTTATAGAATAACTGAACAAGTTCCAGAAAACAGGCTTTACCTGCAAAATGATGAAGGCCTTGGCTATTAAGCCAAGCACATTAAACTGATGGTAGTTGTATTGTCAAGTAGATAACTGAGTAAATAGGTCATTATTATGTATAAAAATATTTTATTATTTACTGTATTCTTAGCACAGTCATGCAAAAGGCTTAAACAAATTAATCAGAGGCCATAGGAAAAAGAAGACATTTTTAAGAGAACTTTGAAGGACCGAGGAAATGACTCACTGTTTTGGCCAGAGCTAGCTAAGTGCAACATGTGGTTGATGCATTTATCCTTACTCTGTGCCAGCTGAGGAAATATAGGAGAAAGATCCACTAAGTGTTACATGTTCTTCTCCACTTTCCCTTCTTGGACCCACATACAGTAGAGGTGGCTGAGGTAGTGTCTGCCCCTGCCAGTTTTATGTGGGTTGGGGATTTCCTCATACCCAAGGGATCCTCTGGTCAGTGTTTGTGGATGGAGTTCATCCCAGTCCACATACTCGAGTGGCAGATCTGGGCTAAAACCCAAAGTCAAAGCCTACAGTGATTTTACCTAGGGAAAAAAAAAATAACATAGATGCATATTTGTTACAAGGTCAAAAGAGTGTCTATGGGATTTAAATGAAACACCGCGTGTATAATAGTTTATGAAATCAAACCTGGTCAGTGGAAGGACTCTGGGTACCAAAGGACTGATATCGGCTCTTGGTTTATTCACTATTTTCATTACTAATGTGAAATAAGAAGGTGGAGGATGTGTTAATTAAACTTGCAATTGACACTTCACTAGGAGGTGTCAGAAACACCAAAGAGGACCAAAAAAACCAATACAAAAGGACTTGAGGAAGCTGGAGAACATGAAACAGGATTTAGCTTAGAAAAAGCATGTGCTAATGGCTGAAGGAAAAAGTAATCAAATCTAAACGGAATGATGCCAAAATAGGCCTATTATTATGGTGCTAGAGAGCTCTGTGGCTATAACCTCAGAGTGTAGCTTAGATCAAGTGGAAAATAGCCATTTGAGGGAGCTAATTGAGTTGGGCTCTACATACAAAGGGCTTTACATTAATTTCATAAATTAGAGAAGAATCTATTTCAAAATGAACAAAAGCATGACTCAGATGCAGTCTTCATTTTTAAAGGTAAGCTGGTTTAAAAATGAGATTTATATTAGGGGAATTATTCTAAAAGATGAGCACGCAAGGGCTCTTTTCAAATTACCTGATGGTTAAAATGCTGTCCTACATGGCTGGAGAGTTTATCTTTATTCCTCTGCCTGTCACTGAACTTGGATACATATTTGTAAGAAGGGGACATGAGGAGACAGCAAGGCTGCAGCACGGCGGGATTTCTCAGCCCTTCTAGCTGGGATCTCACCCATGTGTTCAAGTATACTAACAGACACAGAGAGGAGACACATGGGTCTTGCTACTCTAATTTGTGAGGTGGTGGTGGATGAAAGACATGTTCTAGGAAGCTTTCTGTGGTACCCACCTGTTGAACATATTTGCGGAGGACTGGATTTGATAAACCCAGCAGCATTTGTGTTGGTACTTGCCACACACCTACAGCAGCAGGGCGGTCTCTCTGTGCCTTCATTGCTGTAGCATCCTGAGCACAAAGAAGAAAAGCACCAAGAGAACACACAGGGCAATTTAGCCTGCTTTCATAACTCAACATCCACTAGCAGATGAATGTCACTTAATTAGTGTTTAATTACAGGAGTTAAACTGTCAAAGGCTTTACTTAATAGGGCTAATCCCTTCTACTTTGTATTCTCCTGCTTGGCCCCCCAAAGTTGGTGGTATTTACCGCAAAGCAGGAAGGGACCACCACCAGGAGCTGAGTGAGGTGAGCTACAGACACCTATGGGCCAGGAGGCTGGGCAGCTAATAGCCACCGTTTATGTGCATATTTCTCCTGGTCCAAGTGAGATGGGTGATTACCTCATGCTACAGGGAAATTAGTGCTGTGGATGGGACCCAGACAGACTGGTGAGCGCAGGAGAGTCAACACCACCTGATCTACCCCACAGGAACTGCAGAGTTCAAGTATGTCTCAGCTTTTTCCAGTTTTTAGTTACCCCAGCCAGCTGTACTGGGAGGTGTTTTCTTTCTCCTCGAGATTCATCTCTTAGACCTCCTCTGCAAGTGTACATGTGAATACCTCCATTCCAAGACGAACCAAGGTGACCCTCTTTCAGATGCCTTCATTTCAAACATTTCCTTTGGGGATTCAGTCCCTCCATCTCCTAAATCCTCCAGTCACCAGGTAACACAAGAAGGCAGGCAGGGAGCTGTTCCATTCTGTGTAAGAGAATGAAAGAACCAGACAGGAAACAAAAGGAAATGGGGTTCAGTAGCCTCGTGATTACTGGGTCATCGCCTTGCCTCCAAGGCCCCACTCCAACAGTGATTTACTCTCCCTATTAAATAGCCACCTGATAAAACTCTTAGCTTGAAAAAAGCAGGAATGTGCTGGGCAAAAATGCATCTTCTGGCTTGTTCCTGGGTGGGAACAGCTACTATCTGGTATTTTCTCAGGGCAGGGTGTAAAGCAATGCTCTAGTCTTCGACAATATAATGCCTTATGCATATTCCTACCTGGTTTTACGATTCTCTGTGGGCCAACTTTTAAGGTTTTTTTTTCTCATGCTTTGTTCACCCAACAGCACGTGGCAGAATAAACATGTTGGGATGAAGAGATTTGGGATTTTCTTCTAAACTGTATGGAAACTATAATGTGAATTACAAAATTTCATCAATAAGAAATTATGGCATTATGACACTGCAAAATTACTGAAACACCTCATAGCAACTGAAAAAAATTCTACCAAGCTCCTATGCACAGGGAAGACTGTGTTTATGAAGTATGCAAGCGTATGGGTAACTCTGTAGGAAACCCACAAATCTTGACATGGTGTTACTTCTTATTTTAAAAACAAACAAACAAAATAACAAGGCTGTTACCCATCTTTTAATTCAGGATTTGCTTATATTTGTGTATGAAAGACATTCTCTCTCCCTTTAAGAACTGTTTTTCCACTGCTTTGAAGAGGCAAGGAAAAATTTCATAAAGACTATTTTTCTTGAAGAAATATTTTGCCTAAAAATAGTGAAATCCAAAGTCACATAGTTATTTCCTGATGTGTGAAATATGGAAATATTTCAATCTCCTGATATGGAATATTTCCATATTTCACATTCAAATACTGAGCATTATGACAATGCTTAGCCAGCCTCAAGATGATCAGTCCTGAACAGTTCTTTCATTAATCAGAAAATCTCTTTAGGTCCAGTTGCCACTCAGAAAGTTTTATTTGAGTTTCATCAGGGCCCCTTTACATTATGCTGCTGGTGTAACACATATCAAAGTTAATGTACATTACAGCTATGGATTTTTACACTACAAAAGAGGCATAAAGGGGAGTGTGCTATGATACAAAGAAGTCATTCATATCATAGAATCTTAGAATCATAGAATCATTTAGGTTGGAAAAGACCTTTAAGATCATCGAGTCCAACCATAAACCTAACACTGCCAAAACCACCACTACACCATGTCCCTAAGCACCACATCTGCCCGTCTTTTAAATACCTCCAGGAATGGTGACTCAACCACTTCCCTGGGCAGCCTGTTCCAATGCTTGATAAACCTTTCGGTGAAGAAATTTTTCCTAATATCCAACCTAAACCTCCCCTGGTGCAACTTAAGGCCGTTTCCTCTTGTCCTATCGCTTGCTACTTGGGAGAAGAGACCAACACCCGCCTCGCTACAACCTCCTTTCAGGTAGTTGTAGAGAGCAATAAGGTCTCCCCTCAGCCTCCTTTTCTCCAGGCTAAACAACCCCAGTTCCCTCAGCCACTCCTCATAAGACTTCTGCTCCAGACCCTTCACCAGCTTCGTTGCCCTTCTCTGGACACGCTCCAGCACCTCAATGTCTCTCTTGTAGTGAGGGGCCCAAAACTGAACACAGTATTTGAGGTGCGGCCTCACCAGTGCTGAGTACAGGACAATCACTTCCCTAGTCCTGCTGGCCACGCTATTTCTGATACAAGCCAGAATGTTCTTGGCCTTCTTGGCCACCTGGGCACACTGCTGGCTCATATTCAGCTGGCTGTTGACCAACACCCCCAGGTCTTTTTCTGCTGGACAGCTTTCCAGCCACTCTTCCCCAAGCCTGTAGCGTTGCATGGGGTTGTTGTGACCAAAGTGCAGGACCTTGCACTTCACCTTGTTGAACCCCATACAATTGACCTCGGCCCATCGATCCAGCCTGTCCAGGTCCCTCTGTAGAGCCTTCCTACCCTCAAGCAGATCAACACTCCCACCCAGCTTGGTGTCGTCTGCAAACTTACTAAGGGTGCACTCGATCCCCTCTCCAGATCATTGATAAAGATATTAAACAGAACTGGCCTCAATACTGAGCCATGGGGAACACCACTTGTGACCGGCCGCCAACTGGATTTAACTCCGTTCACCGTAACTCTTGGGCCTGGCTGTCCAGCTTGTTTTTTACCCAGCGAAGCATACGCTCATCCAAGCCATGAGCAGCCAGTTTCTCCAGGAGAATGCTGTGGGAAATGGTGTCAAAGGCTTTACTAAAGTCTAAGCGCACAACATCCACAGCCTTTCTCTCATCCACTAAGTGGGTCACCTTGTCACAGAAAGAGATAAGGTTAGTCAAGCCTTTCATAAACCCGTGCTGACTGGGCCTGATCACCTGCTTGTCCTGTACATGCCGCGTGATGGCACTCAAGATGATCTGCTCCATAACCTTCCCTGGCACTGAGGTCAGGCTGACAGGCCTGTAGTTCCCTGGATCCTCCTTCCAGCCCTTCCTCCTTCCAGCCCTCCTTCAAGCCCTAACATGACCATTCTCAGGCATTTCTGTGTTTTCTAACACATTCATAACCCTTCTGTCTTTGCTGCCACATGGATCTTGATCCCCTCCTCCACTGAGACAGCAGACCAAAGGACCTCGCTAGCACGCCGTCCCCCAAACATTAGCATGCCGCCCTCAGGCTTATCTCTAGCGAGCCTGATTTTATTCCTTTCCCCCTTCAAATCTAGTTTAAAGCACTTTCAATGAGCCCTGCTAACTCCTGTGCAAAGATCCTTTCCCCCCTTTGAGACAGGTGTACCCTGTCTGTTGCCAGCAGGCCTGGTGTCATGTAGACCGACCCATGATCAAAAAACCCAAAATTCTGCTGGTGACACCAGGCTCAGAGCCAGGTATTGATCATGAAACAGGCTCTTCCTGTTTCTTCCCTCATCTTTCCCTGCAACTGGAAGGATAGAGGAGAGCACTATTTGAACATCTCTTGAACCATGTCCCAATTCCAGTCCTGCCATCTGCTATTACCTGGAGCAATGGATACCAAAGTAAGTAAGTAGTTCCTTTGCCTTCAAAGGCCTGTTCACTTGCACAGAAATTGCGTAGAATAGTTGTCATCCAAGGACGCAGAAGTTAGACATCTCCTTTTGCAAGGGCTATGGATTTCACTCAGCCCCAAGTTCTGGATACTGTGCGAGTGGCATAATGATTACATAATTTTTTTAAAGATGCTACGTGCAAGCATTCCTCTTAAGTGAGAATACAAGTGTTTGCAGCACATGGGTCCTCTAAGTAGTTGATAGTTTAAAAAGGTGTCAGAGACTGAAGATGCAGACACTGCATTATCAAGACCTTCAGCAAACAGCATTTCATTTCCTCTTCTGGTGTAATCTGTCCCCACTGGGTGCTGCAATCCGTGGGGTTATCCTGTTTCCAACCTCAGGCAGGCCACAATGGCAATGTCTCATATTCTGACATCCCCTTGGAGTTTAAGAGTTAGTGTTCACAAATATCTGAATATTTTTACATACATTTGTATGGGTTTTTTTGCTTTCATCTTCATGATGAATGGTGTTTGCATTAAGGACCTTTCAGCAATGAGATCTTTACTTCTGTGAAATTTCTCCAAGCAACAAATGTCCTGCCTGGATCCGTGCAATTTTAGGAATGGTGCATAGGAGTGTGGATGCTCGGCGTGGAATCCACTTCTTTCTAGCGTGTTTTTTTTTTTTTTAAAGACACAAATCTCTGTGTTTCCAAGACAGTTTCAGTCATTTCTGGCTCCTCTATTTTTAATAATTCTACACCAATTTGCAGTGCAGACTTGGAAACCTCTCATGTAAGGTGAATCTTTCTAATCTTGCATTCTCCGTAAAACTATGAATCCATGCCCTTCAGGAGATGAAGCCAAATCAATATGACTTCAGATCTGGAAGTAAATATCCAGAGAAACCATTTAGCAGCTTCATTGTTGCATTTATACAGTAAGTTGCTCTGGGGTAATGTTTTGTCATCCGTTTTTACACTTGACAAATTTTAATGATTATATCGCCAAGATGGGTGTACTGTAAGATGTCATTAAACTCCTACCAGGTTTCCTGTTTGAAAACTGCCTTGTTAGGTCTATTTAACTTACAGCACATTTAACTATTAACAGGACACAATCAGCATTTTGATTTACAGTTGGGGGAGGAGAGAAAGAAAAAGATGTCTTGTATCTTGGGATTTAAGGAT